>NC_045439.1:30980535-31046354 GCF_002776525.5 Piliocolobus tephrosceles
TAACACAGAGGTCTTATTTATCTCTGTGATATAACACCTTGTTAAAGTCTTTTTTTTTTTTTTTTTCCAATAATGTCGGGCACTTTAGTCCTCAGAGGCAGGCCTTAGAAAACAAAATTTATCTCTTTGACTTTTCCCTTCTTTCCCTAGTGCAAAGCAGAACTCTAATCTTCCTCCACTTTTCTGATTGTGGTCATAAGACCCTCATTTCAGAAGCAGTCCTGCTGCATATCCTGAAGGAAAGAATGCTACACAGAGAGGCCAAAAAGAATCTGCACAGACAGGTCTTGCTGGGTTTCTCCACTTAGCCTGTTAGTATTAGATCATGTGATGTAATACTAGATCGTGTAATTGGATCCTTTTTGTCCAATCGCATTTCTACATGATTGTCAATCATGGCTTTCCAATGAAGTCTCTGTAAAAGTCTCAAGAGGACATGGTTTGGGGAGTTTCTGAACAGCTGAGCACATGAAGATTCCTGGAGGATGACACACCCAAGGAGGGCATGGAAACTCTGCACTGCTCCCCCATACCTCACCCTATGCATCTCATCTGTATCCTTTGAAATATCGTTTATAAGCCAGTACATGTAAGTGTTTCTCTGAGTTCTTTGAGCCACGCTAGCACATTTATCCGATCCAAAGAGAGGGTCATGGGAATCTAACTTGAAGCCAGTGGCCAGAAGTTCTGGATGCCTGGACTTGCGACTGGCATCTGAAGTTGGCTGGGGTCTTGTGGGATTGAGCCCTCAACTGGTGGGAGCTGATGTTATCTCCAGGCAGACGGTGTCAGAACTGAATTGGAGGATACCCGGCTGGTGTCTGCTGCAGAACTGATTGCTTGCTTGGTGTATGGGGAAAACTCTCCATATTTGGTTACAGAAGTCATATGTGTTGATTGCAAGGTGGTGTGAGAGCAGAGGAAAAACACAGTCTGAATTTTTGCCTCCAAACTCTTTTACTCCTATATTCCTTACCTTCCATGCATATTAAAAAGCAGCAATGCAAAGCACTATTCATAATAGCCAAGATATGGAATCAACCCAAGCATCCACCAGCAGATGAACAGATAAAATGTGGTGCATATACACAATGCGATATTATTTAGCCATAAAAAAGAATGAAATCCTGTCCTTTGCAGCAACATAGATGAGCCTGGAGGACATTATGTTAAGTGAAATAAGCCAGACACAGAAAGATAAATACCACATGTTCTCACTCGTATGCAGAAGCTGAAGAAGTTGATCTCATAGAAGTAGAGTGTGGAATAGTGGTTACTAGAGGCTGGAAAGGCAGGGCAGAGAGGAGGGCGAAGTAATGAGAGGATGGTTAAAGAACACCAAATTACAGCTAAATGAGAGGAGTAAGTCCTAGTGTCTTAGCACTGATGGGTGACTACAGTTAACAATAACTTTACTGTATTTTTTCAAATAGCTAGAAGAGTGGATTTTGGATGTTCCCAACACAAAGCAATGATAAAGTTTTAAGATGACGGATATGCTAATTATCCTGATTTGATCTTTACACATTTTATATATGGAAATAATGCTCTGTACCCCATGTATATGTACCATTATGTGTCAATTTTTAAAAGGCACCAATGTGGGAAACAAGCAAATATTTACATACTGTTTACATTAACTAGAGTGGTGTTTGTTAAACTACTACAGTGTTTAGCATATTTTTTAAAAAATCAGTTCACCTCTTTGTGGAACTAAATTTATTTGTAAAGGAATATGTTTATCATTATAATAAACAGAAAACCATTAAACTTATTAAAACAAAGATGAACCAACTAAGGTAAAATCAGTTTTATCTAAGTCTCATCTAAAGTCATCTTGCATTCCAGCTGGATTTTGAAAAATGGGTAGGATTTCAAGAAACTAATGTGGCATAATAAATTCATACTTCTCATGCTACTTATATTAAGATCACCAGGAAGGCTGATTAAAATTGAAGAGTCAGCTGGGTGTGGTGGCTCACGCCTGTAATCCCAGCATTTCGGGAGGCCAAGGCAGCTGGATCACCTGAGTTCAGGAGTTCAAGACCAACCTGGCCAACATGGTGAAACCCTATCTCTCCTAAAAATACAAAACTTAGCTGGGTGTGGTGGTGGGCGCCTGTAGTCCCAGCTACTCAGGAGGCTGAGGCAGGAGAATTACTTGAACCCAGGAAGTGGAGGTTGCAGTAAGCCAAGAGCCGAGATTGCATCACTGCACTCCAGCCTGAGTGACAAGAGCAAGACTCTATCTCAAACAAAAATAAATAAATAAATAAATAAGAGGACGAGTCATGGTCCCCATCTGAAAAGATGAGAGGGAGATTCTAGGCAGAGGAAATGATGCATGAGCAAAGGCTTAGAGAAAGGAAAGTGCAAGATACGGTGAAGGACGTGGCTTTTTCAGCCTGGTCAATACACAGGGTTTGTTTCTGAGGGAGGGATGGACAAGCATGTCAGGGTAGGTTGGAGGGCTGATGGGCTGGTGCCCTAGAAGCACCAAGGCCAGTTGCAGGGGTGCTTCACTTCTGGACAACTGATGTTTTGGGCTGGATTATTCTTTGTGGGGGCTGCCCTGTGCATTGCAGCATGCTTAGCAACAGCCTCTTCCCACTAGCTGTTACTAGCACCTCTCTCCCAAGCTGTAACAAGTAAAAACATCTCCAGACGTTGTCAAATATCTTGGGGAATGGGGAGGATCACCCTCAGTTAGGAACCACTGAGCTAGGGGAATTGTTTAAATTCCTTATTTGGTTGTTTATCCCACTGGCTCCTGCATTAGACAGAATTGAGTTAAGCTACACTTAGAAAACCCAACTCATGGTGATGTAACCAAATAAACTCTTTTCCACTTTCACTTAGAGGAAGTCTAGAGGTGGGCCAGTCGGAGCTTCTATCGTCTTCACACGTCTGCAGGATTACCAGGGATCCAGAATCTCTTCCTCCTTTGTGTGTGTGGTTGCTTCACCTCTAACATCACATCTGCCTTCCAGACAGAAAGGAGGAGAAAGGCATGTGCCAACTGAGACAGCCACACCTTTTAAAGAGTTTTTCATAGAAGTCTTACCTAGCAAATTCTTGCATATCTCTTTGGCCAGAACTGTGCCTTATGGCCATCCCAAACATCAAAGGAATCTGGGAAATGCAATCTTTTCTCTAGGCATATTGCCATCTTAGACAAAACAAGAGTTCTGTAGTAAGGAAAAAGGGAAGAATAGCTTTGGGAGGGCAACTATCAGTCTCAGCTACCCCTCCCAGCCTTGGTTTCTAGGTGCAATGACAAACTCAGCCATCTGTGTACCGGAATCTTCCAGAGGAAGCCAAAGAAACCTCCTGGATAGCAAAGGTGTTTGTGCAAATTTTCCTATTGAGGTCCTCTAAGAGGAGGCTCTTCATCTCTACCTACCAGTTCAAACCAGGGTCAGGTTTTTATTTTATCTTTTGGAAGTGATAAAATTAAATCACATATCAGGTGGTTAAAAAACAAGATTTTTGAAGACCAGCCTAACCAATATGGTGAAACTCCATCTCTACGATAAAAAAAAAAAAAAAAAAATTATCCAGACATGGTGGCACATGCCTGTAATCCTAGCAACTGAGGAGGCTGAGACAGGAGAATTGCTTGAATCTGGGCAGGCAGAGGTTGCAGTGAGCCGAGATTGCACCACTGCACTCCAGCTTGGGCAACAGAGCAGGACTCAGTCAAAAAAAAAAAAAAAAAAAAAAACCCACAAACCCACAAGAGTTTTAGAAGGACTACATCTATCTTTCCCTCCCATCCCCATCTCCCACTCCTCTGGTACCTACACGAGGCAGTCACATGTCATTCTCATGGCAAGAATTCCATTAAGTATCTCCTCTGCACACTTGCTGCAAAGCCTAAAATGCTACCATAAAAACTCTTTCCTTTGGGTCAAGTGTTACTTCCCCTAGGCGTCTCTCTTTTTTGTTTTAGAGACAGACAGTGTTTTGTGTCTCACTTTGTCATCCAGGTTGGAGTGCAGTGATGGAATCATAGCTCACTACAGCCTTCAGCTCCCAGGTGTCTCTTAAAATGCCAGTCCCCTCTGACAGAAACGAAAGAGTATTAAATCTTTACTACGTTGGTGTTGATCTTAGTTCACTAGCCCTTTTTCCCCCTTGGAATTCCCAAGTAGCTTTGGGGCTTTGAACCCGTGGGGAAGAAGGAAGAGAAACAGAGATAGCCTATCTGTCCCCAAGAGAAGTGGGGCATCCAGTGGTCTCACCTCCTTTCCCGTAAAGCCACAACTGTAGCATCGGCTGGAGGTATTAATAAACTGCTGGTAAGTTTTGGTCCAGCAGACGGCAACTTCGTGACCTTTGAGTTGACTTTGCCTCCCTTTCTCTCCCCACCCACACTTCTCATCCTGAGGACTGAAGATCTGGCTTTCTCGTAATTCGCTCTGACACTCACTCAGGGAATGACACTGCTAGTAAGAGATAAACGCAGAGGATGGCAGGCGGGGAAGCTAACATTCTCCAGGAACCCTCATTTCAATGTGACAGATGTTGACAACGCTGACTTGTGTCCATTTCTTGCTACAGAGGGCCTTCCTGTAGCCTGGGCTTTTCCAGGAGACATTGCTGACCCAGATCAGAGTTGCAAATGGGCAGGTCTCTGCAGTGCCACCCTCAGACCTGGACAAAAGAGGTCTCTGCTCTGAACTCCCCACAATACAGGGACCAGCACTGGCATTCCTCCTTTTGATGGGGCAAAAAGTCCTTAGAACTAAGGAGACACCTACCTAGAACCCTGCGCCCTCCTTTACACTGTGCTCCACATTTCAAGGTCACCAGAATCTCCTGAGTAACTGGCCCTGGGCTGGCTTCCAGGAGCTGAAGACTCTTTCCTGGATACTTCTTCCCAAGTGTGGACCAGACCACTGGTATGTGCATCTCTGTACCCAAGGGATGGGTCCTGCGGGAGTGAATGTGGACGGAATCTGGTCTTCCAGGCTGGTATGTCCGCCGGCATGAACTGGAGGCTGCTGTAGTACAGGAAGAACCAGGGGAGGGCAAGAAAGCGGCAAGCTGTGGTCTGGGTGCTGCTTCTTTTTCACTGCCTTGTACTCATAAAATTTTGAAGTGTCTAAGAATTCTGAGTTAAAACCTGGCCTTTTAGGTTGTGATGAAAGTATCCTTGTCAAAGAAGAAGAAGAGAATGTGTTTTGTTAGCAGCTTGTAAGCTTGATTTATAACGTTTAAGTATTTGTATTTAGACACATGGGCTGGATGTGGTGGCTCATGCCTGTAATCCCAACATTTTGGGAGGCTGAAATGGGAGGATGGCTTGAGGCCAAGAGTTCAAGATCAGTCTGGGCAACATAATGAGACCCTATGGCTCCAAAAAAAAAAAGAAAAAGAAAAAACAAAAATAAAAAAAATAGGGAGAGAGGGATGAAGAAAGGGAAAGGAAGAAAAAAAGAATTGAGAGGTTTCATGTAGAAATTCTGATTTTGGCTTTTCTTGACAAACTGGAAGATATGGAAACCCTAGGCCTAAATTCTCGCACGGCAGCATGAGAGAGAACTGCACACTCACTCCTTAGTTTGCCACATTCTCCACCACTCCCAATTGCCCTACGTCGAGTGGATTCCATGCTTTCACAGTGCCTGCCTGGGTAGAAGGCATTTGAGTATGGGTCATCCGGCCCACCAGCCTGAGGGAGCCATCCCTGTCATGAGTAGAAGGCTGGGACACAGCCTGGTTGGTGAAACATCCAAGGTTAAAGCTACAGATGTTCAAATTTGTATTCATGGCTGCCTCTCCAATTTCCCTGAATGGACATGAAGTCAGCCTTGGCACTAGCCCCAGGTTCAACTGTCTGCTACCTCTACCAGGCTGACTAGAAAGGAGAAGTGGAACTGCCTGGGGTCAGTAGAAAGTAGAGAATGAAAGGGGAAGAGAAGTCCTTGCTGAGAGATGGGAACCATGCACGTGAACTCTGCTTTTCTAGTTCTGGCCTTGAATGTAATTCAGAAGATGCTGGCACAGGTCATGTGCCTTCTGTGGGGATTTCTGGGGGAAAATCACAGTGCTAGAGCATAGGTGGAAAGAAAACTCTCTGATCAGAAGAAAGCCTGCCCATGAGAGGCCAGGCCCTGGCAGAGATAGTGGCAAAGAAAGCTGGACTCAAAGTTCTGTGTCTTTAGATGGCGAAAGAAGGCCAGGTGCAATGGCTCATTCATGCCTGTAATCCCAACACCTTGGGAAGCTGAGGTGGGAGGATCGCTTGAGTATGGGTAGTCAAGGCTGCAGTGAGCCATGATTGCATCACCGCACTCCAGCCTAGGCGACAGAGTGAGACCGTGTCTCAAAAAAAATAATAATTATTATTATTATGAAAGAAAAATGAATCCTATTTAGCGACTGCAATGTCTGAAGTGAAGATTGACTTCTTTGCTCCTCTCATTAACAGAGGGGTGGGAAAGAGCTAGACAGAGCATTAGCTACCAAAACCTGGTTTTTGAAGGAAATTGAGAAAGCTCCTCCTCATGACACATCTGCCCAGTCCACATGGAGGCTCTGCACTGAAAGGGAATCCCGTTTTGCCATGTTTCATTGAGAGACCAAAGGTTACAATGCAAGATTCTGCACTGGGAGAAATGCCAGCACTCAGGGAAGGTCTTCTGGCCTGTCTTCCCAGGCTCTGCATTATGGCGCTCAGCCCAGTGTCCATACCCTAGGCATCCATGGGCACCAGTTTTCCTGGTAAGAGCCCCAAAGATTGCAATGTGCCATCAGAGGCTGTTGGGTTGGGTTCCTCCCAAGGGGCTGCGACTCCATCACCTGCTGGGATGCAGCTCTTCCAAACTTCTATGGCGTTTAAAAATCACAATAGCCCAACACTGGCATCATCTGAGAGGGGCAGGAGAGACATGCACAGGGGAGGTCTAGCGTTGAAACTTGGCCTCAAACCGGCCGGAGTGGTTGGCCAGCGGGTTCAGGGGGCACTGACACAGGGAAGCAGGCCTTCTCCTCCCTTCTTCTGTCACCCCATGAGGGCTGCCACTGGGGAGGCAGCAGGCAGAGGCTGTCCCTCTAAAGGACAAATGGATGACACTGAGGGTGGCTACTGAAGGGGCTCAATCACGTGGGTGCCTGGCACAGTGATCTCTGTTGTTTTTGTCTCCAGCTGGCTGAGTAGGGGCTGTGTGTGGCCAGGCCCTGCTGCAGCCATTGCTCATGGGCAGTGGGTGTGGGTAAGGCTGTGTCAGGCAGGCCAGTGGGCACTTGGCCTGGGGATCTCTGAAGAGCAGGTGGGTGGAGCACGCTGGTTTCAGGCTCTGCCAAACCGAAGATGACCCTGTGTTCCCTGAGACATATGTTGCCCTCAAAGTGCTCAAATGGCAGCCTGAGGAGCCCTGCAGGGACAGGACAAGTCCTGTGCTTTGTGTCACCGCCTTCTAAGGGAGGTGGAGTCTTCAGTAGGACACGTAGACTACTGTCAGAGAAGTCCCTGTGGACCCAAGCTGCATGTTGCCCCTTGAAAGCATTAGGAAGGCATCACTTTTCATGTGAAGGGCAGCCCAGCACAGGGCCTGGTTGCAGTACCCAGAGACTTGGCTGTCTGGGCGGAGCCAGTTGGCTGGGTGAGTGGAGTCATGAGTGGGAGATGAGAAGGTCAGTCTGACTTACCACCTCACCAGGTGAGGCCATCCTGCACTGGGCCTTCTCCCGGACTAGGGGACAACCCGCTCACGGTCTGGAAAGCAGTGAAGAATGGAAGGTAGGAAGTCACAGTGAGGGGAGCACAGAAGGACAATCCAGAAGACACCTAGGCCAGGCACGGTGGCTCACGCCTGTAATCCCAGCACTTTGGAGGCCCAGGCGGGTGGATCACTTCAGGTCAGGAGTTTGAGACCAGCCTGGTCAACATGGTGAAACCTTGTCTTTACTAAAAATACAAAAATGAGCTGGGCGGCATGGTGCGTGCCTGTAGTCTCAGCTGCTAGGGAGGCTGAAGCAAGACGGTCTCTTGAACCTGAGAGTCAGAGGTTGCAGTGAGCGGAGATCGCGCCACTGCACTGCAGCCTGAGACAAGAGCTGAGAAATTCTGTCAAGAAGAAGAAGGAGGAGAAGGAGAAGGGAAGAGGAGGAGGAGGAGGAGGAGGAGGAGGAGGAGGAGGAAGACGAAGAAGATATTTAGAGGAAGGAATTGAAAGCTTCCCAAGTACATCAACAAACCATGGAAAAGAGGAGCTATTAGTGGAGTCCCTAGAGCTCTTTGAGGGTACTAAAGTCCAAAAAACACAGAAGGTCCCAACATAGCAGAATTTAGAGTGTCAAGGGACAGGGTGAAAGAGAGAAACTGCCTTGCCAGACTGGTTTCTTTTAAAGCATTTATTTAGAAAAATAACCCTTCCCTGCCCGCCTTGCTCTGTGCCATGGGACTTGAGCATCTTGCTTGATACTCTTCCGCATTGGGCCTGTAACCCACAGTGGGGGGGTCCAGCACACGCCCCCCGAAACGCTGCGCCACTGTTGGGAGGCTTTACGCCCTTCCAGTCGTGACTGTTCCCGTGTTCACTCCTTGTCCAGGCCTCTGTCTCCGGGTCTCCAGGTCGACAGGCTCCTCTGCGGGATGGGCGCAGCGCTGCCACAGTCTGTGTGCCCCTCCCGAGGCTCTGTTCTCCCTGCATCGGAAGCTCAGGGCTGGAAGCGCGGGGAGCTGACATGAGGCTGGTGGAAGGCGTGGGCGCTGTACACCACCTCGGGGGGCGAGGGCGTGCTGGCGGCTAGCACGGAGCACAGGGGCTCGTGGCTGTTCAGCACCGACGTGAAGTACTTCAGTTCCTCCGTGAGCTGCTTGATCTCCTTGCGCAGAGCCGCGTTCTGTTTCTCCAGGTCTTCGCTCTCCTGTAGGGATGGGGATCAGCACCAAAGGTTAATGTTGGGGAAGGTGGCAAGGCGGGTAGGGTGCGGAGGGACGCAGGAGGGGCCAGATTAGTCGTTCACAGCCATGGAGAAGGGCACCAGAGAATTTTCCTGCACGTGTGACTGTGTGCACAAGTGTATATATGTTTGTAGGTGAGTATGGGCGCATTTACGTAAGCACATGGGTGGGTGTGCATGTGTACACATAGATATGAGGCTGAATCATGTGAAGCTGCTGATATTTGTCTGTTGTCACCTATAAGAATAGCAATTTCAGGCCGGGGTTGGTGGTTCACGCCTGTAATCCTAGCACTTTGGGAGGCTGAGGAGGGCGGATTGCCTGAGCTCAGGAGTTCGAGACCAGCCTGGGCAACATGGTGAAATCCTGTCTCTACTAACATACAAAAACAGAAATTAGCTGGGTGTGGCAGTGCACCTGTAGTCCCAGCTACTTGGGAGGCTGAAGCAGGAGAATTGCTTGAACTGGAGAGGCAGAGTTTGCAGTAAGCCAAGATCCAGCCACTTGACTCCAGCCTGGGCAACACAGCAGGACTCCATCTCTCCCCTCCCCCCAAAAAGCAATTTCACATGGTTCAACCTGATAGAGGGGTGTGTGTGAGTGTGCTCCTCTGCGTGCATGCATGCAAGGGTCTCTGTGAGGGTGTCTGTGGGTGGCAGGTGGCGGGAATATAGCAAGGGAAAGCAACTGGCAGTCCAGAGCCTAAGGAAATGGAAAGTCGTTCATGAGACCGTCTTATACCAGTTTCACTCTTTTCCACTCTGTTATGCCACGTGTTCTCCAAAAGCTCCCAGTGTCTGCATTTCGTCTTACAAATAAAGTCACTAGGTACTTGTCTACTGTACCCAGATTCTAGAATGCTCAGGGTCTTTATAAATACTAAATGGGGCCAGGTGTGGTGGCTCAAGCCTGTAATCCTAGCATTTTGGGAGGCGGGGGCAGGTGGATCACCTGAAATCAGGAGTTCAAGACCAGCCTGGCCAACATGGTGAAACCCTGTCTCTAAAAATACAAAAAAAAAAAAAAAATCAGCCAGGCGTGGTGGCACACACCTGTAATCCCAGCTACCCGGCGGGAGACTGAGGCAAGAGAATTGCTGGAACCCAGGAGGCAGAGGCTGCAGTGAGCCAAGATCATGCCACTGCACTCCAGCCTGGGTGACAGAGCAAGACTCCATCTCAAAAATAAAAATACAAATAAAATAAATAAATACCAAATGGTTAAAGTCTGCCACAGGGTTCTGTTCCACCCTGTCCGGCCTACCAGAGAGCAGCCTGACAGTACTCTGGACATGTCCCAAGCCTGTGAGTTTCTCTTTTTTCCGGACACTCTTTTCCCTGTTGCTTGGGGGAACCATCAAATACATGCTAATCAGAAAAATGCCTGTTAAGAAGTGCTGATTTCTGATCACATCATTAATTAATCAACAATTGCAATCTGGTAATTAGCATTTACTGAAAAGGAATCCCATCTTCAGAAAGCCCAGGAGATTGCAATTCCGGTATAACTTTAAGATTTATATTATTCGACTCAACCAAACAGACTTTCTCTGCTAAGTATTGGTAACCACAGAGGAGAGGCAAATGTCATTGGAGATGCAAATAAAAAAACATTTCAGTTCAAAAGGCAACCTGATATGTGGAGACTAGGTCTTACCTTTCTAGATCTATTTGGGTTAGGTCAGTATTTCCCAAACTTGCCATATCATGAGAATTAATTTGAAGGCTTGTTAAGAATAGAATTTCAGGCCCATCCTAAAATCTAGGAATGTGAATCAGTGATTTTGGGATTCGGGGAGTGAAGTCTACAGACCTGATTTTTTTTTTTTTTTTGTGAGACAGAGTCTCACTGTGTCATCCAGGTTGGAGTACAGTAGTGCAATCTTGGCTCACTGTAACCTCTGCCTCCCAGGTTCAAGCAATTCTCGTGCCTCAGTCTCCCAAGTTGCTGGGATTGCAGGCGGGTGCCACCACGCCTGGCTAGTTTTTGTATTTTTAGTATAGACGGGGTTTCACCATGTTGGCCAGGCTGGTCTGGAAGTCCTGACCTCAGGGGATCTGCCCACCTCGGCGCCCCAAAGTGCTGGAATTACAGGTGAGCCACCATGCCTGGCTGCAGATCTGAATTAAAAAATAATAATAATTTTATGTGCTAAATCCTAGCCGCTAGACTACTAGGGAGCGAAATTTGGATTTTTAACTAGTGCCACAGGTCATTCTAATGATCAGGCAAGTTGGAAAGCACTAGTTAAATGTTATTTTAAATTTCTTTTAATTATTCAAGCACTTATTAAATGCCTATTTGTTAATGCCTGGCTCGATGCCTGACACATAGTATGAACTCAGATGTTTGTTGACTGACAGACTTATGACATCATCTGCTGGCACGAAGAAGGTAACTCAAAAATAGGGTGGGTGGTGAGCAGATGTAAGATAACTTGACATTTAAAATTTGCCCTAAATAGGCTGGGTGCAGTGGCTCACACCTATAATCCCAGCACTTTGGGAGGCCGAGGTGAGAGGATCGCTTGAGCCCAGCAGTTTTTTGTTTTTTTATTTTTATTTTTTGAGACAGTCTCGCTCTGTCTCCCAGGCTGGAGTGCAATGGTGCGATCTCAGCTCACTGCAACCTCTACTTCCTGAGAGCCCAGGAGTTTAAGACCAGCCTGTGCAACATTGTTGAGACCCAGTATCTACAAAAATAAAAAGACAAGAAAATCAGCTATGGAGCACCAGGGGTTGGAGGCTGCAGTGAGCCATGATCGTGCTACTGTACTCCAGCCTCAGTGACGGAGTGAGGTCCTCTCTCAAAAAATAAAATAATAAAACCAAATTTGCCCTAATGAATCCATCCGGGGCATGAGCTGTAGGCTAACGAGGTTAATCGGTTATGTTGTCAATCATCTCAAACCCCACATCCTGGCGGGGGTTGGTGGTCTTTTTTAAATGACAGAGAAGCATATACCAACCGCAGCCTTGCTCATCAAGCCAGGTTCCAGCATCTGTGAAGGACAGACACAAGCATGCTCAGCCTCAGCCTGGCATTTCTTGAATGGGACTCTGAGCTAGAAAGTGTGCCAAGGTCAGTACAAAGGAAGCCCCTCTAAAACGGGGCAGAGGAGTTACCAAGAGACACGATGATGGACTCACAGCACTGCCTTCTGCAAGGTGTGGCAGGCTCATTCATTTTACTGGGTATTTCCTGGCACATCCCAGAAGGAGGGCATCCCCTCTTTACCGAAAGGTAAGATAAAGCAACATGATGAGACTAGGGGGTGTTGGTAAGACGGGAACTGGGGGCCGGGAGTCCTGGCTCCTTCCTCTAGCCCTTTTCTTCGCCCCCTCTGAGAGTTTCCACTGGTGACAACATTTACTGTAAATTCTGTGCTCTGAAGAGCCTGGGCAAACCCCGAGGTAGAAGGGAGGGCCGCTCTGACCTTCTCCCCGCCTAGAGGCTGGCCCAGCTTTCGGGAAGTGACAGCGGGTCCTTCCTCCCTAAGCAAGCTCTGCTGAGCTCACTCTAGCTCTCTCATCTGCCTCCCCCTCCCTGGCTTGCAGATCCCTGGCTTGCTCTAGGCAAAGTTTGTAACCGCTGCCTGCTGCCTCTAACCAGAAAACCACCGCCAGTGATAAGAAACTCGTCTTTACCTTGGGAAGCAAGACTGCTTCCTGCTAGGGCCCCCAAGAAACCCGCCCTGCCAGCCCAGGGACGGTGCAGCCAGCCTGACACTTGTGAGAGAAAGAGTTTGACTTCCCTTGCAGGAGGAAGTGGCTGATCTGGGGCCTTGTCCCTCCATGTCCCTGCTATTGCCCAGTCCACTCGGGCCCTCCTTGGGGCATCATGCCCTGGAAAGGGCTCACCCAAATGAAGGGACAACTGGCCAAGGTGGCGTGGGAGCAGCTGTTTATCCAGAGGTACAACAGTGACATCCCCTAACAAGGAGGGCTGGACACCTACAGCACAGTGAGGTGGGGAGGAAATGCAGCCTCTCCCATATGCATGTCTTCTGCTACAGAGAGGGGTGGGGGTGAGCCTGCATTTGGGCATCCACGTACCCATCTTTCTCCTATTCAGAATTCATCCAGGTCCATCAGACTCCTCACAGTAACGCTCTGTGTGGGATAGGGAAGGTCAGCTGTTATTATCCCCACTCTACAGATGAGGACAACTGAGACCCTGGGACAAACCTACACCACATACCTTTCAAAATGACCACAGACTGGTGGCAGCTGTGCTGTAGGATTCGCCTCAAGACACTTGTTTTCTCAGAAGTTCAGAAACTTTGAGTGTTTGATGCAAAGACTCATTGCTGGCCAGGGAGGGGCAGAGCAGGGCTTGGCTCGGGGCCCTGTGTTCCTTCTCTCACAGACTGCTTCCCCTGAGAGACTGGAGACGTGAGTGGGAAAAGGTCTCCTGAGAACACTAGAAAGTTGGCCAGGTGCAGTGGCTCATGCCTGCAATCCCAGCACTGTGGGAGGCTGAGGTGGGCAGATCTCTTGAGGTCAGGAGTTCAAGACCAGCCTGACCAGCATGGTGAAACCCTCTCTCTACAAAAAATACAAAAATTAGCCGGGCAAGGTGTCACATGCCTGTAGTCCCAGCAACTGGGGAGGCTGAAGCTGGAGAATCACTTAAACCTGGGAGGCGGAGGTTGCAGTGAGCCAGGGTCGCACCATTGCAGTTCAGCCTGGGCAACCAAGCAAGACTCTGTCTCAAAAAAAAAAAAAAAGTCCTTGGCTGCCCTGTGGTCTTCCAGGAGAAAGCTAGGTCTCAGTTTTGGTGACCCACACACAACACAACACAAGATCCCTGAGCTGCTCACATTCTTCCAATCATAGAGCTGACCGTCTGCCTCCTGGGCTACATGGAGAGGGGGCCACCTGGCCAGATACCCTGGACAAGGGCTGACTCGAGGCCAGACCTTCCTCCAGACGCAGAGCCAGGTCCTGAACTCTTGACCATGGTGAGCTCCATCAGCAGCAAATGGAAATAGGGAGCTTGGGCCCGGGTCCTGGCTGGGTGACCCTCAGTGACTCGATTTCCCTATTCAGCTCCAGTTGCCTCACTTTAAAACAGAAAGACTGGACCAAAATAATGATTCTCAACCCCATCCACACACTGGGGTCCCCTGGGGAGCTTTAGCAATCCTGATGCCTGATTCTGATCTAATAGGTCTAAGGTATAACCTGGCTCAATTTATATGAGAAAGGTGGATAGAAACCAATTTTTTTTTTTTTTAAATAGCCCAGCTTAACTAACATTTACTTGTTTATTTATTTTTTGAGACAGAATCTCTCTCTGTTACCCTGACTGGGAGTGCAGTGGTGCAATCTCAGCTCACTGCAACCTCCGCCTCCCTGGTTCAAGCAATTCTCACTACCTCAGTCTTCTGAGTAGCTGAGGTTACAGGTGCCTGCCAACACACCCGGCTAATTTTTTGTATTTCTAGTAGAGACAGGGTTTCACCATGTTGGCCAGGCTGGTTTTGAACTTCTGACCTCAAGTGATATGCCCGCCTCAGCCTCCCAAAGTTCTGGGATTACAGGCGTGAGCCACCTGTGCCCGGCCAATAGCTTTTATTGAATACTTCCGTGTGCCAATCACTCTTCTAAGTATTTTACAGTTATCATTACATTTGATATTTTCAACAAACTTGTGTGGTAGATAATATTATCTCCGTTTTACAGAAGAGGAAAAACTGAGGAACAGAGAAGTTAAGTAACTGGCTCAAGGTCATGCAGCTTGGAAGTTGCAGCACTGGTGCTTGAATTGAGGCACTCTGGCTTCAGAGTCTGTGCCCTCCATCCTCTCTTGCCTTTAAAGTCTGTTTAAACGTTATACTGTTTGACAGTTCTCTCCTGTGAGATAACTCCTCAGCCCGGTTGGCTTTCCAATTTTATCTTTCCTCTTTTCCCACCTCAGGCAAATTCCTCACCTGTGGGGTCACTTGATGCCACCTACCTCTATCATGAACCACAAGCAGCTTGGGGGTAGCTAAGGAAGAGACTTCCTGGGGGTGTGGGAACATTCTGGGAAATCCCCTACTGGAGGGGCTTAGGTGGGGGTCACTCAAAGAGTGCTTCAACAATGGGGAATCCCCAGGCAGTTCCCTCACCCACAGGGAGCCATTAGGAACGAAGACCAAGGACAAGGCTGGCATTTCCTAGCTGGGCTCTGGCCGGGACTCTCCAGACACCCTGAGCAGGGCGGAGGCTTCCTCCCTGCAGCTCCAGTTTAGTGTCTTGACCTTCTCCTTGCATTTTCTAATCACGATTTCCAGAAGGGTGAAAATAGTCCCTGTGTATTTTCTCCTCAACAGTGTCGACATGTAGTCATTTATTGGCAGAGTGACCTTTTGGCTTCCACCCACTCTTAAGTGGCGTTCGAAGTTTATCCCTCACACCCAGATATATGTTCAGGCTCCCTCAGTTACCAGCCCCTGTACGTCACATGCAGAGGGTGGAGCCTGCCATTCCTGGAGCAGGCTTCCGACTGAAAAGTATGACTCTTCCCAAGCCGGGGGAGGATCTAGGCCCACATCTCCCACCATTCCTGGGGAAATCCACCCCAACTGCTGCCTCTCACTTTATGAAAGGAGAAGAAGAATCACCAAACCACAGGTCTTTGCGCTGAATAATGCACGTGTGTGATTCTGGAGGAGACTTCACTTTCATGTCTTAGAGCTGAAACTCTAGGGCCATAAGCAACTTTGTCATTAACAGATGTTTGGCCACATCAGCCATGCCCTCAGGGGCCTGTCTAGTCACAGGGTTAAAAGGCTATTGCCTGGTCCTTGGTTTTCAAGACTATGATTTCATTGCCCTCAAATGTGAAATAACTATAGGTTGGTTCATTCAGCGTCCATCCCAAACCCCTTCTCCTTTGCCTTCCTCTAGGAAAACTGGGAACAGAATTGCTAAAAACAAAAAACAAAAAACAAAAAAAAATCCAGCTTACCTTGTAGCTAGGGGTAGCTGTGTGACAGAACTCTGACCAAAGATACGTAAGCAGAAGTACCTGATGGCTGGGAAGGAGGTGGAGGCAGAGCTTCCCTTCCTACTAAAAAGGCACAGCCTGCTCATAAGGACAAAGACCTCCTTCCGTTAACATAGACTGATGCCCAGAGGCTTGGCACCCATCTCACAGTCTAGAGAGTGAAAGCCTCATACTGAGGATGGCTGCTCAGACAGAAGGAGCTTGGTTCTTCCTTGCTCTAGCCTGGTGTCTCTCCACTTTTGAACTTGTTACATGAAAAGTAGGCCATGATTTGTTGATTCCTGTATTTGATGGCTGGTCTATCACTTGTCTCTGAATGCATGCAATCTTGGCTGATACTGATGCTTCAGGTTACAAAGGTTACCACTAGCAAGGTTATCAATGTTCAAAACCAAACAACAAAACAAATAATAACTGCCATCAAAGCAAGGGTTTGAATAGTTTGTTTTGTTTTAAGCCACCAGGCCACTGTATCTGACAGAGTATCTGGGTACTTACCCACATAATTGCCCCACACTCACTCCACACATTCTGCTCACTCCACACATTCTACTCACTCCACACATTCAGGTACAGACCTGATAGGCTGCGAATGCACTGCTTCTGATTCTCAACCCTGGCTGTGCACACTGCCAGCACCCGGAGTCTTAAACAGCCTGGATTCCTGGATGCCAGACCCCCAGAGGTTCCAATTTAATTGTTCTGGAGTGGTTGCAAGCATCAAGACTTTAAAAATACTTCCTAAGTGAGCCTAATGTGCAGCAAGTCATGTTCATAGTGGATTCCTTTTAAAAATAACGTAAGGCCAGGTGCAGTTGCTGTAATCCTAGCACTTTGGGAGGCTTCTTTGGCAGGAGGGTCATTTGAGCCCAGAAGTTTGAGACCAGCCTGGGCAACATAGTGATATCCAATCTTTACAAAAAATTTAAAAGTTAGCTAGGCACAGTGGCACACACCTGTAGTCCCAGCTCTTTGGGAGGTCAAGATGGGAGGATCATTTGTGCCTGGGAGGTGGAGGCTGCAGTGAGCCATGATTGCACCACTGCACTCCAGCCTGGGGAAAGAGTGAAACTTTGTCTCAAAATAATAATAATATGACATAACTATGTAGTGTTTGATTTTATTACATTTGTGTTGTATTTTTACATATTTTCATTTATTTTATCATTGATAGTATAATATTTGAAAATTTAAAGAGTTGGGAGACTATTTCTAGTTTAAAAAATTTTATAAAACACAATGTCCATTTAAGCAAACTACTATTATATTCTTAAATTGATGAAAACAATTCTAAATAGTCCAGCACAGTTCATTCATATAATGGAAAGGCAAGAGCTCAGGGATCTATTCATGTTTCAGTAATTATAACTTTAACCGTTTCTTTACCCTTTACATTGCTGAGCTCCGTGAGGGCAGGAGCTATTATTGTCTTTACTGTTTTGTCCTCAGCGACAAGGACAGTGCCTGCCACAGAGTAAGTCCTCGATCAAATCACATTGTTTGACTGCCAACTTATAATCTGGAATAATTTTCCAAAATCTGAGATGTGCCTATGAAGAAGGGTCAACTGAGTAAATTTGTGATGTCCACGAGAACTCCTAGAGAGTGAGTAACGTACCACTCAAACACTTCAACAGCTTCTCCTTTGTAACTCTGGGATACTTCCAAATGAATCCAAGAGATTCATTTTTTCAAAAGGCCTAAGTCAAACCTCTGTTTATTCCCCAAACTGAACCAATAGGGTAGGAGTGGCAGAATTACAACCATTTTAAGAACTTCGTCATGACATTTTCGTGTTCAAATTTTACCTTCCCCATTCATACCCAACAAAGGAGACTTGACCAGTTGTGAAAGGCCAACCCCCTGAAACTATTGATATCCTTAAAGAGTTTATAAGCAACCAGAAAGAAGAACGTCTGTGTTCATGTAGGATAACATATCTGATTGTTTGTAGGAAAAGGCCGGCCTCTCTGCATTAAACAAACGAACCGTGTAAAACAAAAAATGACAATATTGCTTTGTTCTTACATTTGCCCTCTCAATTAAGCTGTCAAACAGCCCAGTGAGGTGCTATTGCTTCTCACCTTATGATCCGAATTTAGGTTCAGAGAAATCCCCCCAGGCATGGTTTGAATTAGTTGGGTCTCCACCACATGCCCCATCCAGTTCCTGCTCCTAGCAGCACAATTGCCTTTTTTATTTTATTTTATTTTATTTTATTTTATTTTATTTTATTTTATTTTATTGTATTTTATTTTATTTTATAGACAGGATCTTGCCCTGTTGCCCAGGCTGGAGTGCAGTGGCGCTATCACAGCTCACTGCAACCTCGACCTCCTGGACTCAAGCAAACCTCCCGCCTCAGCCTCCCTAAGTAGCTGGGACCACAGGTGCATGCCTGGATATTTAAAAAAAAAATTTTTTTTGTAGAGATGGAGTTTCGCTACGTTGCTCAGGCTGGTCTCGAGCTCCTGGCCTCAAACAATCCACCGAACTTGGCCTCCCAAAGTGCTGGGATTACAGGTGTGAGCCACTGTGCTCAGCCCCACAATTGCCGTTATTACTGAGCTCCTCCTCACTCCCTTATGGTCTTGAACTTGATCTCCGCCCTACCAGGCACTTTTCTGACCTTTGCCTGGCCTCGCAGCTTGGCCTCAAGGCTCTCTAGGCTGAGATCACCCTCTCCCCAGATCTTTCCAATCTCCTCTTTGATTCACCTTTGATCTCAAACGCCAGGGCTTCAGGAAGGCCTCCCCTGATCGCTGCCCCAATCTCCTCCCTCAGACACTTTCCACATTGCATGATTTCATCTTCTTTGAAGCACTTTACATGTCATGTGATTAGTGTGTTTATTTGTTTGTTTTCCAGCCTGACTTCCAACTGACTGTAAGGTTCGTGAAATCAGAGACTCAATCTGTCCTGTCCCTGCAATATTCTCAGTGCCTAGAACAAACTGTACCTGGCTGATAAATATTTGTTGAGTAGATGAATCACTTCTGTTGATCTCAGCTCTAGTACTGATAATATGGCCTTTGCTTTTTATAATTTTCTGTGTCACACTGCTATCTTAATGGTAAGACATATTCTTATGCCAGCTGAGTACCCTATTTTAGTTACAGGGTCCTCAGTTGCAGGAAATCACATTTTGGTCATAGGAATCCAGTCCTCTCTGCTTGACTCTGGACTTTATCACTTCTTCTGAGTTTTCATGAGAGCTCCATGTCATGTTTCTTGGTTTCCCTGTCTAGGGTGACCAGACATTTACTGGTATACCTGTTGTCTTGGTGTAATATTTCCAAGTTCCATCTTCCACTCTCAAAGTATTGCTTTTTGGGGCATAAATTATAAGGTCTCCTAACAAAACCTGATCCCCAAATTTGAGCTCAATAATATCCTCCCTGTCCTTGTGCTTGATGTCCTCCAGAGTTCCTTCAGCTCTCTGGCTATTTTCTTCTGTTTCTTTAAAAATAAAAAAATATGGTATAACTACATTAAAGATATTTTTTAAAAGTTAAAAACACCTATGATCCTAGTCCCTTAACACAGCTGTTTTCATTTACACACATTGCTAACTCATCCTTTTTTTTTTTGAGACAGGGTCTCACTCTATCACCCAGTCCAGAGCGCAGTGCTCACTGCAGCCTCAACCTCCTGGGCTCAAAAGATCCTCCCACCTCAACCTCCAGAGTAGCTGGGTGCAAGCTACTGCACCTGGCTAATTATTTTTATTTTTTGTAGAGACAGGATCTCACTATGTTGCCCAGCTTGGTCTCAAGTCATCCTCCTGCCTTGGCCTCCCTATGTGTTGGGATTACAGGCATGAACCATCCCACTTGGCTGTCTCATCCTTTTGAACAAACATGCATACTTATTTTTACAAAATTCCAATCACAGTACACATACAATTTGTATTTTGCTTTCTGTCATAACTTTATCACATCTACATAGTCAACATAAATTTTAATGACTACATCATCAAATTGATGATCCACAATTTACTTAAAGTGGTCTTCTAATGTTGGACATCTTGGTTGTCATCAAATTGTCACTATTAAAAATAACGCTGAGATGAACATCTTGATGCACACTGGGTTTTGTCTTTGTTCAATGATTTCCTTGGATAAATTCCTAGGGACGAGATGAACGAGGCAAAGGAGGCATTCAATCTTCCCAATCCTGAGAAGTGTTACTGAAAAAGGGTCATGTCAAATATATAATGTCAGCAGTAGCATATGCTTCTATCCATTTAGCTACAACCTCACTGGCATTTAGGTGTTATAATTTTAAATAATTTACTTGTTGCCAGTTGACTTTATGAAGGCTTCTTAATTTCATGTTAATGTTACAAGTTGTCAGGTATTAAGGAGAAAGAACAACTTTCCATGTGTCTGTCTCCTTAGCGTAGCATTCTTAACTAGGACTGATTTTGCCTTTTCAGGGACATTTAGCAAGTTCTGGAAATATTTTTGGTTGTCAAACCAAGCAGGGTGAGGGGGCGTTCTACTGGCATCTTGTGGGTAAATTTTATATTTTACAAGGCACAGGACAACCCCCAACAACAAAGAATTATCGAACTCGAAGTGTCAATTCCACTGGGGTTGAGAAACCTTGCCTTAATGTGTATCGTTTTCATAATCAGAATCGGAAATTAGGGTATTTTCATTTTGGTAGGAAAAATATTATGTAAGCTTTCTGTTTATAGCCTCTGCCCACTTGGAGTCCTGATGTTTTGCTTTATAAGATTTTCTTTCTGTAGCATAAATATTAAACCTTCATTTATTTAATTTGATGCAAATGTTTTCCCCAATATGCCACTGCCCTTTTAAATTTTGGATTGCAACTTTAAAATCTCTTTTAAACAAAGAAACATTTCCACTTCGGCCACTGTCAAGCTTAGACTCACTCTTTTTCTGGTCTCTTGTTGTGTAGCCGTATGTTTTGGAGCTGATGAGTGCCTAGACAGTTCAAGTGTTCTGGTTAATGGCCTGCTTCTTGGCCCACCTTAGCAAAAGGCCTTATGTAAACACCTGCCTAGTAAAGCTCTGTTCCAGCAAAGTGGCATGAAACAAAAGCAGACTGGTGGGAAGGCAAGAGGTTTGGGCTCTTGGGTGTCATCCGTTTCCTCATTGGAAACATGGCAGGTCACCCTAGAAGATCTCTGAGTTCCCACTTAATTCTGAAATTTTATCAACAAGGTAGTATGACTATTAGGATTGTTATTCACTGCAGAAGCCATCATGTGAACCCATGGTGGAACCCTCTACAGATATCTCACAGTCTGAAGGGGACTTTGTACTGTGGACCCAACCCACCCCTCCTAGGAAGCAGAGGACTAGATTAAGTTCAACAGAGGAGACTAAGAAAACCTCTGAGAAGCTTGCACAGGGGCACTCTGGGGAGACTGTCCCATACTGCTTAAGAGAAGGAAGTCTGGGTGCTGCTGAGAATAGCTCCATCAAGACGTCTTCTGAACAGGCAGCTGTCAGTTTGTGACCTAGGACCATCATCCTATGTAGACAGTTATTCTTTTTTTTTTTTTTTTGAGATGGAGTCTCGCTCTGTCGCCCAGGCTGGAGTGCAGTGGCCGGATCTCAGCTCACTGCAAGTTTCGCCTCCCAGATTCACGCCATTCTCCTGCCTCAGCCTCCCGAGTAGCTGGGACTACAGGTGCCGCCACCATGCCCGGCTAACTTTTTGCATTTTTAGTAGAGACGGGTTTCACCGTGTTGGCCAGCATGGTCTTGATCTCCTGACCTTGTGATCCACCTGCCTCGGCCTCCCAAATAGTCATTCTTTACAGCATTAAGACCAGCATGGAGCTGGACTCCCAATTTCCAATATGCCTCCCAAAAGTAGCCACATCGACCTGTCATCGGTAAGACAAGCAGTTAGGGGTGGTGGATTCCTTGACATGTTTTCCCTCCCTAAAATAGCCTAATTTTTAAAATTCTGATTTTTAAAGTGGTACCCATTCATTATAATAAAAAAGAGAGAAAAGGACCGAGAATAAGATGAACTACCCAAACTCAACTACTCATAACTGCTATTAGCATTTTGGAGAATATCCTTCCAGACACCTCTTTATGCATGCAACCATGCCCAAAACCCACACATTTTACATGAAAGGGTTATACTTTGCATGCGCTTTGTAATTTGCCTTTTTCACTTAATGCTACATCACTGACATCTCTCTATGTTGATAAATACAGATCTATATAATCATTTTTATACCAGCATAAATTTTTTTATTGTATGAATATGTCATAATATGCTTCATCTGCTGTTGTAAGCCACCTGTCAAGTTTTATAGCATTGAAAAAGTATTTACTATTCACAGATAATGATGAACTAAACATCTTTGTAAATTATTTTTTCTTCAGACTCTGTTGTGTCAAAAGTAATTCCTGTGAAAGATGTTAGAAAAGGTTTCAGTTGATATATTGTATCATTTGATATGCCAATTGTACCTATATACATATAGTACCTATCTATATCGATATCATGATCTATATGACATATATGATATCAATTGTAGAATTGATATACTGTATGGAAAGTAAACATGTCTTTACTTTCTTGACCAGGCCTGATGATGGCTGGGGGATAGTGTAGATTTTGGAGGCTGTTGCTTAAAAAACAAAAAAATAAATTCATGAAGAGATTCAAGGAAAATATAGGTTAGGGAAGATGAATACTTCTGCATCAGAGTTTGAAGAAAGAGGCAGTAAAACTTAATGGTTAGGAAAATGGGTTCTGAAGTCAGACAGACCTAGTCACAAGCTGTGTCATCTCCATCAAGTTACTTAATGCAAGGAATTATAAAATACGACTTTTATGCAGATTAAATGATATGCTGCAGGGAGAGCACTTGAAGCACAGTCGTTAACACGTAGTCATTTGTTCAATTCACATGGTTTTTTCTTAAAAGAAATTCATAGCAGTGGAGACAGAAGAGTCGCATCTCTTTCCATGAATGATTCACTGATTCTACATTGAACTTTTTAAGGGTGGAACTAGCCTGAACATTCCTGACCTGTGACTTCTCTGTGCCAGCAAACTTTATGGCATGGTCTCCCAGAGAGAGCAAAAGAATTCTGGGAGTGAAATAGGACCGTAAGCATCCTTCTCTGCCTCCTCAGAAGGCCAAGAACAATAATGCTACCCTAACATCTTTTCCTCCATTACTTGATATTCCTCCCATTGTAAATACCGTATTTCTCACCATGTTAGCTCAAAGCTTCATTTAATGCATAATTTATACTCATTACTTTTCTGTCATATATGACAAAGCACGTCCCTGGAACCTGTAAACCTCTCTTTTTTCTTAAACAGATGTGAGACTCCTTCAGGAGGCAGCCCCAGGCAAGCACCTGGCCCACTTCCATCTAAAAGAGTACCTAAATCTTGAGCTTTCAAACTTGGCTGTTACTCTCACTTGCTTTCAGCTCCATCCACCAGGCCAGATTTGACTTGTCAACAGCTCGGCTCAGGGCTAACACTGCTGTTTGCCACTGCTCCCGGTAACTCTGCTAATTTTAGCCTTTTCATGAACAAAGCTTCTTAATTGACCTCAGCTCTCTTTTCCACTGATCCTCCTGGCCTTTGACTTGAAATCCTTCCAGTTGTACAGCACCACATAGCCACTACCAACCAACCAGGATGGCTACACAAAGGGAACGGATTCACCATCTTTTATCATATAGTATTGTGGACCTTAGAATCACTCAAATCCCAACCTACAGTTGGTTCTCCCAAGGGCTGAGATATTTATGTACGATGTTCAAAAGATAATGTCAAGATTGAATACTCTTCCATGTCATGATGGAAGATTATTTAATGTTTGATGTCAGAATTAGAAAAGAAATCATCCTAATGCATGTGTGGTAGTGATCAATGTTGAGAATTTTGATAGCTATATTACAAAGATAAAAGCATGTGATAAAAAATCCCAAACTGTATAAAAGGTAAAGAATGCAAAGTATGTCCCTCTTACGTTAGATCTTTAGTCCTACTTTTCAGAAATAAATATCATTAACAATGTTTTATAATCTATTTGAAAATGTTTGCATTTACACTTATGCATATATGGACCTTTTTCTTTTTATTAAAAACAGAAGGGGCTGGGCGCTGTGGCTCACACCTGTAATCCCAACGCTTTGGGAGGCCAACATGGGCAGATCGCTAGAGCTCAGGAGTTCGAGATTAGCCTGGGCAACGTAGCGAGACCCTGTCTCTAAAAACAAACAAACAAACAAATACATAAATAACATTAAATTTAAAAACTAATGGGAGCCAACAATGGACTATATTTATACTTTTTAAATTTAAAAGTACAGAAACTTGATAATCTTTCCAGATTAGCACATTCAGATGTAACTCATTATTTTCACATCTCTACAATATTCCACAGAATGGACAATGACTTCTTGAATCCCTTATTGATGAATTTTTTTTAGCTTGTATTCAGTCTTTCCTATAAGAAACAATGCAGCAATGATTATCTTTACATGTACAGAACTGTATGATCTATGGATTTGCTTGTGAATACACTCCTGGATGTCAAATTGCTGAGTCACAGGGTATGTGCACCTATAATTTAGATGGACGTGGGCAAATTGCCCTCTACCGGGGTTATGCAGGCTCTACTACTAGCTGTGTGTGATGGTGCCTGCTTCTCCATTGCCTTGGCAACATTGGGTATCAACAACATGTTTCACCTTTGCCAGCCTCACTGCTGCTTTAATTGGCATTTTCCTAACTAAATAAGGTCTACCATCTTTTCACACATTTATTTGCCACTTAGTTCTCTTTTCTGTAAATTACCTATTCATAGTCATTGTTCATTTTTCTTTTGGGTTGTTAATCATTTCCGATTCATAAGAACTCTCTCATATAGTAAGTAAACATACCTTTTTTGGTCATATGTGTTAGACAGATCTTTTTCTTCAGTTTGTCATTTGCCTTCGGTTTTGCATACAGTATTTTGATCTATATAGCAACTTTTACTTTTTATGAATAAAAATAATGTATATCAATCTTTTCCTTTATGGCTTCAGGGTTTTAAGTTTTATTTAGAAAATAATTATTCATTCCAAGATACATTGTTAATGGTTATTTGTCTTTTCAAGTTTCTTTAGCTTCCTTTTTAAAAAAAATTTAACATTTAATCTGTGTGTATGTGTGTTGTATAAGAAATGAAGGATCCAGCTTCCCTCCCCCCCCCCAAGAGACTAGCCAATTGTCTCAACTCTGTTGAATAATTCAGCTTTCTCTTATTGGTTTGAAATGCCATCCTGGTCATTTTGTATTAATTAATTTATTTATTTTGAGATGGAGTCTCGCTCTGTCACCCAGGCTGGAGTGCAGTGGTGCGATCTCGGCTCACTGCAACCTTTGCCTCCCGAATTCAAGTGATTCTCCTGTCTCAGCCTCCTGAGCAGCTGGGATTACAGGCATCTGCCACGACACCAGCTAATTTTTGTAAATTTTTTAGTAGAGACAGGGTTTCACTATGTTGGCCAGGCTGGTCTTGAACTCCTGACTTCAAGTAATCCACCATCCTCAGCCTCCCAAAGTGCTGGGATTACAGGCGTGAGCCACCGTGCCCAGCCCATTTTGTATTTATACTTGTGTCTTAGGAGTTGAAATATGTATTTGGGTCTTAAAATCTGGATTTGTTTTTGGATCTGTTTCCATATTCTATCCTGTTCAATGTTCTGTCTTTTCCACATTGTTTTGATTTCTGTATTTGTGTTTCACTTTAATATGTTGGTCAGTTAATCTTTTTTCATTACTCTTATTCTTCAGAATTTTCCTGGCAATTGTCATATGATTTTTTTCACTGGACACTAAGAATAGCTAATCCAGTTCTTGCCCAAATCCCAGAAAACCCTATTGGGTTTTTATTGGAATCACATTAAATTTATCAATTAATTTAAGGAAAATTGCTAACTTTACATAGGTATATCTTTACAATTATATGAATCTTTTTAAAGTCATTTAGGATACTCTTCATAATTTTTGTTAAATTATTCCTTCCTTCCATTTGTTGCTGTCATTGGTATTATAAATGGGACCTTTCCTTCCATTAATTTCCTAATTGGTTATGTTTTGTTTATAGGAACGTTATTACATTTGTTTTAATTTTAGAAGCTGACTGCATTCTCTTATTATTTCAATAATTTTTCAACTGATTATCTTAGATCCATTTATTAGCTATTGATATCTTTTAGAAACTAATTGGTCAAGTTATGCCTTTCTCATTTTTAATCAACATCTGTACTATATATAATGAACCCTATAGTTGTCTGCAGGAGAAAAGGAACTAAGTGCAATGGGTGCTTGTGTGAGATGCTCAACAAAAGGAGAATTAAAACAGAATTAGATTGTTCGTTGATGTCACAATTACGAAAGGAATCACCTGATCCATTTTATGTCAGAGATAGTCAAGGCCAGGGATTTATAACACAATCATAAAAAGAGGCTCTCTCCCTACTCTGTCAATTTTTAAAGTAATCAATGTACAATGTCTTGGTGCCAGCTATTTATAGGACAGATACTGAAATGTTGAATAGTAAGCATCCCACACTCTCACTAGAGGAACAAGATAATTGTTTCAGTATTTTAAGGTTGATAATAGTGACAGCAGTTGAAACTAAGAAAATATCCCAGTGTATATGAAGCTAGAACCCTAATAGGAATGTGGTCCTTGTTTGATATGGTACTCTCAGTAGCTCCCAAACCCTCATCTGTAAAGCACTGGTAGGCAAGTCCTATGACCATGTCTGAGGGCCAGAGAACAATCCCAGCATGTGGAACCAAGCATGGAAAGGAGTCAAGTGCAAACCACACACTGAACCCTGACACTGGTGGTAAACCAGAAGACTTTTCACCTGAATCTCAGACATAATTAAGAGGATAATGGATGGAGAAGATGGGTGATTGCCATCTCGGAGGAAAGGAAGATTTCAAACCACAGCTAAATCTTGATGGTGGCAGATTGAACACGTTGCTGCCAAAAGCTTCTACCTGAAGCCAAGAAACATAAGTTGCATTGGCCGCAGTCCGCAGGCTTGCTGTGTCAACTCTGCTGTGACCCACTCATCAGGCAAAAGGTGAAGACGATGCTGTGGTGCTCAAAAGAAAGCAGTGGGGGAGGAATCTGTGTTCAGATGTGGGGAAGATGGGAACATTCCAGAGACTGAGGCTGGGGTGTGGCTATGGATATGCTGATTATATGACTTGGGGTTCTGTGAACTCTCAAGCTCTAGAGATTATCCTAATGTCACATGACTTGTATAATTAGATGAGCTGACTCTTTGGGCTCTGACATTTGTCTTGGAGAGGGAGAGAGCTGAGTTAGTGTTGAAAGCCTTGCCACAGCAAAGACACATCTGTGTCACCCTATTAATATGTCCACAAGGGGTTGGACTAAGACCAGTAAGTTGAATTTACAGGGAGGCAGGGGTGCAGCTTCACATAGCGAAGACTCTTCTGTTCATAAATTAGGAGACAGGAAGATCTCTAACCCTAGAAGTGACCAGACATACAAGGGGACCATTGGCTGGAGGTGTAGCAGAGAAATCTGAAGCATCAAGCTTATGTCTGAACTTTAAAGCCTTTAAGAAACCTTTCAACCCTTAGCTTCTGTGATTAAATATACATAAAATGGATATATGTTTATATATATAATGTGTATGTGTGTATAATTTGTGATTATTTATCTTGCTTCTTATAATAATGATTATTACCCTTATTAATACTCAAATGTTTGTGTATTTATGAATGACAGGCATTGTGTTGGGCTCTTTAAATGCACAACCTGTGTAGGGTAGTTACTGTCATTTTCCACTTTCTGGATAAGGAAACCAAGCCCAAGGGAGGCTAAGAATATCTCTGTCACACAGATAGGCAGCAGGGCTGGGATTCAATCCCTGTTCTGACTGCCAAGCTGCTGAACTATACTCACTCTCCACTTAAGAAAACAAGTACACACTGACAAAGCTTACAGCAGTTTGCCAGTCTCAGGACACTGTCTACTTGTACACAAGGAAGATTTTATCCTTTTAAATTTTGATTGGTCTGTTTGCTTGCTCTAAAGAATACTGAATCAGAATTAGCCTCTGATAGAGAAAGAGGTAAGGATCATAGATGTTCAAGCTTAAGATGGTAAACCAGAATGTGGGGACACAACGAAATCACGGAGAACATACAAGCAGCAGGGCCACCAACAACTTGACATTCGGACTGTTGAGCACAGTTAGTACAGACTTTCTGTTCTTTCTTTCTTTCCAAAAAGTTAACAAATAGTTGTGAACTTGATGTTAGTGTGCAATGGAGGATATGCTGAATACATTTCAAATAAAACCCAAGCACCCAATCAGAGCTGTTGGTGCAGTCTGCTCTGTTTCTTATAAAGCTAAAAGATGCATTCTTTCCCCTAAAACTACATCTTACTTACTTATTCTTGATATGGTTAACACAGCTATTCTAACTGGCTGATTATCATGCTAATCTTCCAAATAAGTACAAGCTTATTCATTTTTGGTGCCAAGTGCACTTTTTCCATGGAAAGGAATTGCTAGGCTCTTAGACATAAGGGAATATTTCTGGAGGAAGGGCAGGAAGGTAGAATTGCTAGGGAAGGGGATGAGGGGATGGAGAGAAAGAAACGAAGAGTTGGTTGAACAAGAACCATACTGGGGGCAGAGTGAAGAGAGGTAAGGTGGTAAGGTATGAGCAATGAGGAGAAAGCAGTACTTCATGAGGGGCACAGCCAGAACCTAGAAACACCATCTAGGGCCCTGGCCACTGGTGGAACTGCAGTCCAGCACTGCTCAAGGCCCCGGACTGCTCAAGCCAGATGTCAACGCTTTCTCTAGAAAAATTTGGAACTAGAGGCAACTCAACTAGGACGGTGATCATCCCAGATAAGTGCACTTGAAATAGAATGTTTCACAGACCCCTTGGGGTAGCATTAAAGACAGAAATTTCAAAATAAGACTTTAATAATGCTCTGAAAAGAGAAATCCAGTGCAGTGCCCTGTGGACCTCCTTGTGTCAAATGCAGGGCATTTGGGTGTCTGCCAAGGGATGCGACTACATGTGGTCCTTGCGCTGCGAGATAATGGGCCATCCCCAAAGTACTTGATACCTTCTAAATTGTTTCCTAATACAGCTCTGCCTTCTCCTTTCTTCATCCTTCTCATGAAGGATGGAGCACCATGGAGCACTCTCTGGCTGCCCCATCCCTGAGCAAGTGGTTCTGCCTTCAGCTCAGCCTCTGGGCTTCCCACACTCAACTCACCTACCCCTTGAGCCCTCCTGGGGTAGAAAGGCCCATTTCTCTGTTCAGCCTCCTGGCCCATTCCCTGCTACAGAGCCTTCTATTTTTTTTTTTTTTTTTTTTTTGTGTCGGACTTAAATTTTGGTCTTGCCACCCGGGTTGAGTGTAATGGTGTGATCTCGGCTCACTGCAACCTCTGCCTGTTCAAGTGATTTTCCTGCCTCAGCCTCCCGAGTAGCTGGGATTACAGGCATGCACCACCACACCTGGCTAATTTTTTGTATCTTTAGTAGAGACGTGCTTTCACCATGTTGGCCAGGCTGGTCTCAAACTCCTGACCTTAGGTGATCCACCCACCTTGGCCTCCCAAAGTGGATTACAGGTGTGAACCACCATGCCCGGCCTACAGAGCCTTCTTGAAGCACTTGCAGGAGAGCTTCCCTTCCCCACCTTACCCCACAGCCCTCACCCTCCACTAACCTGCCCCACATACACAACCCCATGCAAGCAGAATCAAAACTATGGTCCAAGGGTTCCCAGATGGTGGAGGGCAAAGCCTAAAGCTCACGAGGATGAAGATCGATCTGAACACTTACCAGGTGCAGGGTGTCGGCCTTCTGTGTCTGCCTCTGTCGGCTCTTCTGGGCAGCGATACGATTTTTCTCCCTCCTCTGAACTCTTCTCACATCATCAGATGAGTCCTGGGAAGCAGAGACGGGAAGGATTACATGGGTCTGCTCCTCCCTTCTGAGTGAAAGCAGGCTCTGGTGGTATGTGGTATCCGTCCAGCCATCCTTCCATGCCTTCGTCTCTGCACAAACCCTCCATCCCCCTATTTACCAAAAGCCTGCACCCGAAGGATAGCTCTTCTCCATGCCTGGTTACACATCCCCAGGTCTCTGTCTTTTTGGACCAAAAGCTACAGGAAAAAGTCAAGAGAACTTGAGGCCTCAATAGAGCTGTATTTGGCAAAAAAAAAAAGGTTAAAGCGATGAAGTATGTTTTGTCACCTCTCCTCTGTAGGGCTGCTCCACCCTTTCCCTCTCACTTTTTGGCCTTTAGCCTCTTCTTGCTGTTCTTTTAGCTGTTTTCTTTTTCTCAAACTTTGTTGAGCGCCTACTGTATGCCAACCTCTGTGCAAGTGTTCTTTCAGAGGTGCTCTTGTTTAATTCCCTAATGCTGCGAAGTTGATATCATCATTTCCATTTTATATGTGAGGAAACTGAGGCTTTAAGAGTGTGCCCAAGGACTCCCGGTCATCTGAGAGTGCTGCATCTTCTGGTGTTGAGCCCGATGCCTTTCTAAGACCCTTCCCCCACTGCATCCCATGTGGTCTTCTGCTGCATTCCTGAGCTGTGGTGCATCCGAGATCTGCCTCCTCTTTCTCTCCGTTGTGCTCAGCCACTGCGACATTCCCCATGGCCCCAACACAATGCCTGGCACATCAATGCCAAAAAGAACGTTAAAGGTGGAGGTGACCTGGCAGTGATGGGTAGTAGATGGGTGCTTGGTAGGATAAGGGGATCTTTGGGTGTTCTCTAATTACGCCCAGAAATGGGCATGTCCTGTGCCTGGGCAGAGAGGTTAGCTCCAGTTCTCCCCCAGATGCTGCAGCATAGGTGTAGGAGTCTTGGCAACTCATGCCCTGTTCCCTCCCACATCCCCCACAGGCTAGAGGGGCGCAGATCCAAGGGCAAAGCTCTGGGCTCACTGAGTACTGGGCTCACCAACATATCCAATACTTTCAGGCCATTGTGGTAGAAGGTCATTGGCATAGATAGGAAGGAAGTGCTCTTCCTCTAAGGGGGATGGGGCACCAAGTTGCCATGGAAGCCATGAGTAATTTCCTTCCTAAGAAGAGTACAAACTTCCAGGCAGTCAGAGCTACTCTGATACCATCTTGAGCAGAGGACTGGATTCTGTGACTTCTAGAGGTCTCCATCCAGACTCATCCCAGCCTGCTGCTCCATTACTAGAGGCTTAGGATAGATGCCCTATGCAATATTTATATACTTTTATTTTGGCTTCAGCATTTGGAAAGCCCTCCTGGATACCTGTGCTAAGGAAAGAATGCAGTTTTTAAAAGATGAAGGTGGAGAAAATTTTAACCCACGGATACATGTTGGATGAGTAAGAGGAGGACTTCCTATAGCAAGGGATGTCAAGAGTGTGGTGCAAGACAAAACCCTAGAAGCTGTGAGATGGGCAGGGCACTCCTTTTTTGGTAATCCTCAACCTAAAACCTTTGGACTTGGAAGTCACAATCTAGACTCCAAATGCTCCCACAATCCCTATCTCAGTCTCTCTGGTTTCCCCAGAGCTAAGATGAACTACCAGCAAATGTCTTCCAACAAATTTCCAGAGCCACCTCCTCATTCATTTCCTTGCTCCTGTCCAGAAGCCACAGGGAAAGAGGTATTGGCTGGACCTCTAGCATCCCTCCTTGCTGGCTGTGCTAGCAACAGAGGCAGTGCCCCAGTAGAGAGATGCTTCTATGCTAGCCTGGATTTCTCCTCCTCCTCCTCCTCCTTCTTCCTCTTATTCTTTTTTTTTTTAATTTAACTTCTCCCTTACCTGTTTTCTCTCTTTCCCCATTGGCTGTCTCCTGGGGAACTACATATCTAGGATTTGAGCTGTGTATGCCAGCAGCCCGCTTGAAAACTCCTCTCACTTTTCTACAGCCTTGGAGAACAGTAGACTCTTTTCTCTGTGTTCTTTGATGTTCATCCTCCTCTTTGCTTCCTAGAAAGCTTTTTAGGGTGGCAACCTCAGTGAGGCAGAGGTGATAGGCAGCCTTGGAAAATGGAGAGAAAAACGGACTTTGGCAGAATAGGTGGAAGGAGGAGGATCTCTGCCAATATGCACAGCTTAGTAGCAAATTCCATGTCTTAAGTCTAACAGAGTGCCCGTGCCACGAGCCACTTCCTCCATCCTCAGCTCCCTGGGCAGGACAAGGAAGCCTGGGTCTCTTTCCATCCCCCAGGAGAATCAGAAGGTAGGAGAGAGGAAAAGGAGGACTCTACCTGTTTGCCAGGGGGAGGAGAGCGGCTGAAGCTGGAGTCACTGCTGTCGGAGCTGTGAGGCATGGCTGAAATCTTCCGGGCTCTCACACTCAGCCCCAGGCACCTCTGGGCTCTCTTGTCACCAGCTGGGCTCCCTTCCTGACTTCTCCTGGGCCACCAGCCCACCACCCCCTACAGGTGCCTCCTCTGCCTGCCCTGTAGCCACCTCCGACCCCTGCGTCCTCCTCACTCTGGGGTGCAGAGGGACTGCTCCCCAAAGGGACATGTCGCTCGCTTTGGGGCTTGCACGCTCTCTCTCTCTCTTGTGGTTTCTGGTAACTCACGCTGGAAGTCACATGGGCGGAAACTTCAGCAAGTTAGAAGTTAGAGAGAAAAATACATATCTGGGAAAAGACCTACAGAATTATGTGAAAGAAAAAAAAATACAGATACCTTCCGACAGTTTGAAAGACACAGCAGCCCTCTTCAATTGATGAAGATAAAAGAGAAAAACAGCCCAGGCAGGGAAAAACCCCAGCCAGAATTAGCAAGTCCGTCTTCTGTCAACATAGGCAGAGAGGAGAGGACAACCAGGAAAATGTTTCCATTGTCACACGCCTTGATTTTTAAACCAAAATAAAGTAACAGGACTGGGATTTCTTTCTGGTTTTCAGCTGAAAGCAGCTGCTCACCCATCTTGTCTTTCCTCACCTCTTACAGTCCAGCCAGCCTCGGGGTGGTCAGGAGGTAAAACAATCCAAGGGTATTCTCCTTTCCTGACCCTCAAACACAGGGCTGTGGGAGATCAGAAAGCCACGAGGGAGGCTCTAGAATGGCTGCTCTGAAAGCCTATTAAGCGCCTCTGTTTGGCAGGGAGCTCACACTCTTTAGAGAAAAGATGCCTTCCATATCGAGCAACTCGAGCCAGGCCCTGCATCTTTATGATTCAAGGTCACCAGGTCAGAACCCAGAATGGAGAAACAGTTAAAAAAAAAAAAAAGTGAAACAAATACTACACTTGGAGTCAGACCAACCAAGATTTAAATTCTAGTTCTACCACTTCATATGTCTGTGGCCCTGGGTGGCCCACTTGAGCTCTGTGACCTTCATTATCTTCATCTGTAAACAGAGGATGGTAAAACCTGCCCTGCCTACCTCTTAGGAATGTGACACTAAGCAAATGACAATATGGATTAGAATGCCCTGGCAGACTTTGAAGTATATGACTGAGAGGGTAAGTGTAGGGTATTCCCAGCCTTGCCATGAGCTTATCTGTAGAGTTCTCAGTGAGCAATTCAACCCTCACCTGGGCATCATGGCTTTTTCAAAAGGCCTTACCTTATTCCCAGTATGGCTTCCCAGAAGCCGAACATTTGCCTTATTAAATTTTAGGATTGACAGGAAGTTATGGCTCCTAGAGGATTTTTGTATCCACGAGCTGAATTTCTAGGCTAAGACAATAGTGTCCTAAGGTTAAATTAAGCAAGACAAAATTCTTTTCCTATGGAGGAAAATAAAGCAGGGTTGGAGATTAGGGAATTTTGGGTGGTCAGAGGGGCCTTGCCCAAAGAGGGGATACCTGGGCAGAGATTCGAAGGAAGAGAGGGAGTGAATGGAGTGAGTGTCTCAGGGAAGAACATTCCAGGACCTGAGGTGGAAGTGTGCTTGGAGTAGTGGGAAAACAGCAGGGGGGGCCAGGTAGTTGGATCCCAGAGGCAGCAAAAGTGGCAGGAGATGAGGTCAGTGAGGTAATGGCCCGGTCAGGGAGGGCCTTAGAGATTACTATTAGGATTTTAGCTTTCATTCTGAAAGACATGGTGAGCCCATGGAGGGTCTCCCTTCCACCTTCATTCTTGTCCTCTACCGCAGCTACTGTTCATTTCTCCCATAGTACTTACCCAGTTTTGTACTTATTTTATTAGTTTACTGATTTATCTTTTTTTCTGTTTCCCTCAATAGAAAGTTAAAACCATTTATACCTTTATTAATACATTCAACAAATGTTCATGGTGCATCTACCATGTGCCAGGCACTAAGTACTGGGGATACAGTTAATAAAAAGAAGTTTGACTTTTTGTCTAAATGCGATAGTGTATCGTGTTCACTGCCCAACAAACTACCAGAAACTTTGATGACTCATGCCATTTATTTAGCTCTTGAGTCTGGGGGTCATCTGAAAGTTTCTTTGGGGATAGGCTGGGCTAGGCTGATCTCAGCTAGGCGCTAGGCTCTGTCATGTGTCCTCAGACAGCTGGTAGGTTGGCTGATAATTGACTGGTCTGGCTTGGTCTTGCCTTGGGCATTTCTCCTCCACATAGTATCTCATCCCCCAACAGGCTGGTTGGAGCATGTTTATTTGACAGTGGCAGGATTCCAAGAGTAGGAGCAGAAGCATTCGAAGCCCCATGGAACCCAGGCTCAGAGCTAGCACAGAACTCAGAACCTGCCACATTCTATTGGCCAACGAAAGTCACAAGCCAGCTCAGACTCAATTAGCTGAGAAACAGACTTCATTTCTTGACAGGAAAAATTTAAAGAATTGTGGCAATTTCTGCAATCTACTACAGATGAGAAGCCATTGGAGGTGGAAGAGCAGAGGAGTGACATGCTCTGACTTAGGTTTTAAGAGGATCTCTCTGGACACAGTTGAGATTTTACTATAGGGGAGCAAACTGGAAGTAGGGAGATGAGTTAGGATTTCAGTATTGGATTATTGCAACCATCCAAACAAAAGACGCTGGCAGTGTAGGCCAGTTAGACAGTGATGAAAGTGGTGAGAAGTGGGCCACGTAAAAAGCAAAGTCTGTGTTTCTCTTGTTTATAGTCATATGCTCAGTGCCTAATAGATGCCTAGTAAATGGTTTTCAAATGAATGAATGCACAACTGAATTCCTTTTCCTCTTCATTTATGGCACTTATGACATGCATTATCTTATTTCATCTCTCACCCCTAGTGTATTAAAAGCTCTTTCAGGACAATAATAGTCATATTTATGTTTCATTCAGTTTAAATTACATTTATTTATCACCTATTATGGAGCAGAAATCATAAAAACGAATAAGACAGAGACTCTGCCCTCACAGAAAGAAAAAAAACATAGTCAAATAACCAAACAGGTTATTATAAATTCTACAAGTGGTCTAAGTAAACACTTGTTGAATGAATGATAGCTTGATTCCATGGTTCCCAATCAATGTACTGATTTAATATTTAACAGAGACTAATGAGGAGAGAAATGTAAAATTAGTTCTTACCTAGAAAGATGGGTCTTACTTAATAGTACTAATTATACATTATTTTTAAATATTTAAACCCTTTTTAAAATAATAAACACTTATGTAGCCACCATTAAGCTTAAGAAATAAATTATGAACAGAGCCGAAGCTTCCTTCATTCCTTTCTAATTCTACTTCCTCCCCACCCCAGGTAACCCATTATCCAGATGTGGGGTTTATCATTCTTATGCATTTTTCTATACTTGAACCACATCTATATGTATGCCTAAGCAATATATAATACTGTCCTGCAGGATTTTAAACTTTTTACCTTGCTAATATTTTTTATTTGATTTTCAGCATAGTATCTGAATGGTAATGGCAAGGTTTGGGATATAGGCATCCCACTGAAGTTATCCTGGAGAACTCCAGGAAGCTACCAAGTAATAGCTATAATAAAACCGGCATGTGCTCAGTGAATGTCAGCCTAAAGCCTAAAGATAGTGCTAAGGTAGTGGTTGCTGGATGCTACAAACCATTATGCTGACAGCTGGCTCACATAGGGCCTGGTACAAATTAGAAAACAGTGCCACCTCTAGGTAGGCAACCTCATACCAAAGTGTATGGCCTGGCAAGCCCTCACTTGACCTCTCAGGTCAGAGCCCTTGAACAGTGAACAACCTGCACAACTATACCTAGCATCCTTGCCATATGTTACTTACTGCGTACCAGGAATAGTATATGAATTGGGTCCATTTAATTCTCATGACAGTTCATAGGAGGTAGGCACCATTTCCCCACCTCACTCCATTTTATGTATGTGGGATATTGAGACACAAGGAGGTTAGGTAACATTCCCAAGATTATACAGCTAGAAAAGTCACTGGAGCTAGGACTCCAGGCAATTTGGTTCAATGCTCATAAGCACCATGCTCTACCATCTCTCATTTTAGTCTTCCCCAGGATTCCACAGAGCAGGTATTATAAGTAGATTCTAAAATTTATATGCAATTAAGGCACAGAGAGTTTGATCATTTGCCCAAGGTCACACAGTTAGCCAGTGACAGAGTTGGGAGCAGTCTAATGTATTCAAACAGTAAACAGCTGCCAAGATGCTACTCAGCTCCAGGCTGTCATTAGAAGAACGCCAAGAAATAACCATACCTCCAAACATCCTGCCCTTAGATTACTTTATTATGCTTGGAACCCTTGTAATTGCTATAATAATTACTAGGAACTTGGATATAGCTGTTTTACTTGGTATAAACTTTCTAGAAACACGTTCAGGAAAAAATTCAAAAGACCTCTCCAGTTTGAAATAATGAAGGGTGGGGGAATGTGGGAGGGGTAGGGTCACATGCATTAAAATGCCTGAATTGCCCTAAATTTTTAAAAGAAATATAGTTGGATTACTTTGGGATAAAAGACTCCTCAAAAGACTCTGTGCATTTATGACATTTTAAGAGTAAAGGTAGGCTGGGTGTGTCGGCTCACGCCTGTAATCCTAGGGCTTTGGGAAGCTGAGGCAGGCAGATCACTTGAGGTCAGGACTTTGAGACCAGCCTGGCCAACATGGTGAAACCCTGTCTCTACTAAAAGTACAAAATAATTAGCTGGGCTTGGTGGCGCACTCCTGTAGTCCCAGCTACTTGGGAAGCTGAAGCATGAGAATTGCTTGAACCAGGGATGCGGGGGTTGCAATGAGCTGAAATCGCCCCACTGCACTCCGGCCTCGGTGACAGAGCAAGACTCTGTCTCCAAGAAAAAAATAAAGAGTAAATGTAGAGCCTCCTGTTTTAGTTATCTACCTTAAACAACTTTAAACAATAAGCACCTATTTATCTCACACAGTTTTTGAGAGGCAGGAATCTAGGAACACCTTGGCTGAGTGGTGCTGGCTCAGGGCCTCTCATGAGGCTGCAGCCAAGTTATCAGCTGAGGCTCTGGTCATCTGAAGACTTGATTGAGGCTGGAAGATTCATTTCCAAGATGGTTCCCTCATACGGCTGTTGGCAAGACATCTCAGTTCCTCCCCACATGAGTCTCCCCATGCGGCTGCCTGAGTGTCCTCCCCATAACATGGCAACTGGCTTCCTGGAGACTGAACAACAAGAGAGAGAGAAAGAAAGAAAGAGAAAGAGAAAGAGAGAGAGAGAGAGAGAGAGAGGAGTTGCAGTGCCTTTTATGACCTAGTCCTCCATCTTTGTTCTACTCATTAAAAAGGAGGCAGGGCCAGGTGGCATGGCTCATGCCTGTAATTCTAGCACCGTGGGAGGCCGAAGGCAGGAGGATTGCTTGAATCCAGGAGTTCGAGACCAGCCTGGGCAACATAGTGAGACCTTATCTCTACAAAAAATTAGCTGGGCAGAGCTGAGGTGGAAGAATCGCTTAAGCCCAGGAGGCGGAGGTTGCAGTGATTTGAGACTGAGTAACTGCACTCCAGTCTGGGCGACAGAGCGAGACCCTGACTTAAAAACAAACAAACAAAAACAAAGTAGAAGGGAGACACTGAGTCTAGCCCACACTTGAGGGGAGGCAAATGAGTCTCTACCTTTTGGAGGGAGGAGTATTAAATAAAGAATGTATGGACTTAAAATCACCATATTCCCCAACTGATTTCTGGGGAGACATTTAGCTGGATGTAAGCAATCTGATATGAGGTCGAGGGGGGGTTGAGAGGCAGCATTCTGGTCTTGGCTTTGCCCCCAAGTGACTCTCAGATTGTAGGAAGGTCTCCTTTCCTCTCTGGGCCACTGTTTCCCCAGGTGTAAATTTGGTGGCAGGGAATGGCAGAGAGGAAGAACGCTAGAGTCCACTTTGTGAATCTCAGTTTGGCAGAAGGAAGAAAACCCTACCTTGTTCTTTCATGGTTCTGTTTCCTCTGGTTGGGAGCAACAGACCCTGCAGCCAGGCCGGTCTAGAAGATATCAGCAAGAGACTTCACCTCTCTGTGCCTCTTTCCAAACCTAGAAAACGGGAGGATATCACCAATATCATAGGGTCGTTATAAGGATCAAATGAGTTAATGTTTGTAAAGTTCTTAGAATAGTCTGGTACACGGGCAACACAACATGAGTTTTTAACTTAAAAAAAAAAACAAAAAACTTATACTGCTCTAACTACATATGGCCAGCAGAGTCCTGCAGACAGCTGCTTTCATGAGTAGACTGAAGTGATTTCTAATTAGGGGTGACACAGCTGACAACCCATGCAGCATGGGTTCCCACCATTCAGCACAGCCCCTACCCCCTGCCGTGCCAAGGAAATAACCTTTTAGTGGCTGGATCCCGGGGAGGTGGGAAGAGGGGTGGTGCCAAAGGAGGAAACTCCAAGGATTTAGGGAAGCAGCTACTTGTCAACCTCTATTTCAGCGTTTTAATACCAGTGCCTATTGGATCATCCTTGTTCAAAATCAGCAGCAGGATATACTGCACATAAATGGGTTCTTAAGGTAATCGAAAACATGTTTTTTAAAAGTGCAACAAACCTGCTATAGTCTTACCAGTTCAGTCCCCCTGTTCCTTTGCTATTCCCAGTGCCAGGACAAATAGAAACTTCAGTCCAACGCCTGGTGAATCTGCCCACTTGAAAGACTTCGAGATCTAATTGCCTGATATTTCACAAGAGCAGAGATGCTCTGGCCCAATCGTTAAGGAAACGAGAGCAGAAGAGCCACGCAGAGCAGAAGCCTCCTGGAGTCTGTGGTGTGGCCTCCCTGGTCAGGCTCACTGCAGAACGGAGCACTTCTCTTTCGTGAGAATCATTTCAGAAGTCAGGCTTCCTTCCCTGGAAGGAGGTGCAAAATCTCCCAAGGCCAGAAAGAAGGAAGGAAATTCTAGCTTGGGACTTAGCCTCAGATATTTCAGTGTAGGTGGCTTGGTGGGGGCCTGAGCGTGGGTGTCTTTTAAAAGCCCCCAACTGGCTCTGACACAGCGATTTGACGGAGGAGAAATCCTTCAGCGATTTCTCCAGTAGGGGGCAGTTTGTGGCCTCAGGGTCGAGCTGGGCTTCCGGGCCAAGAGGAGTAGACACAGCTGGCCCTCTTTCGTCTCTGTTCTTTCTTTCTCACCTGCCTGGGGGCAGAAAGGAGCCGGGCTCCCTTGGCCTCATTAGCACCAACGGACTCCCGCTTTCTGAGGTTAACCAGCCCGGAATCTGTTCTCATCATCCGCCTTGAGCTCGCACTTGATCTTTTTGGGTTAACCCCCAGTTCAAGTCACCAATGCATGCCAAGCAAGAGCTTGTGAGAGGCAGGAAGTGTGAGCCGGTGCCCTCGGCGGCTGCCCGGGCCGCTGGCGGTCTGGGTCTTTCGGGGCCACAGTGCGTTGCTTTCCCTCTGCAAGGCAGTTTCACTTTCCTAGAGCGCTGGCCCTGCATTCCCCAACAGCCCGTCATCTAGTTATTAAAGATGAAACCCAGGGAGAAGAAAGGAGAATCTCCTGAGAGTACATGCAAATGTCCCCAGGCCCCCAGGGGCCCCACGCAGAGGGGGCTCGAGGCTGGGGGTGGGGGGAGACCTTCAGTCTGTGTCGCCTGCCCCACCAGACCAGAATTCCCAGGTTATCCCCACTCCCCTGATCCACTGATATTAAGCTCACTCTTTTTGTTTTTTTTTTCTGAGTTCCATCAGAGCGCCCCGCTGACAGTCGCCTTTGAAGGAGTTGGCCGCCACTATTTTGTTATTTGAGCTAAAATAATAAAAATCCCCTAGCCGCTTTAATGTTTTTTTGGTGGAAAAAGCACACATGGTACATCTTCACTGCTCAGAAGATGGCTAAAGGGGATTTTTCTCAAAGTTTCCCAAACAAGTAGGGAAAACATTTACCTGAGGGCGGAGCCCTCCAGTAAGGGGGCCAGAGTGGGTGGCCAGGTGATGAAGGGGAAATCCCGTGGTGGAGTGGCCTACAGTCCAGCACTCTCCGGCTTTACAGCCTTGGAGGAAGCCTCTTAGGAGGGGTGTGGCTGCCCTTCATAAGGCCAGCCCCAGAGGGTTAGAACCCGTTTCCTCAACTGTGGCACTCTTGATATTTTGGGCGGATAATTCTTTGTTGCGGCGGGCCATCCTGTGCATTTCAAGATGTTTAGCAGCTTCTCTGGTCTCCACCCACTAGATGCTGGTAGAACCCCCAGTTGTGAAAATTTAAAAAAGTCTCTAGAATTACCCGATGTCCTAAGGGAGGAGACGCTCAATCACCCCAGGTGAGAACCACTGGGTTAAAAAACATGCTGCATCCAAAGCTCCCGTTCTCTTGATCAGCCTGGGCCTGGTGGCTTCCTTATAAACCCCCTTGAAGCTCAGGAAATTTCCTGATAGACGCACTTCGCTCCATGCAGCTTCTGGGTCCCCAGATTGTTGACCTACTTCAACCTGTGGGTATGGCCATGCTGATAGCACATCCAGCCAGCTGGCAGCAGCCAGAGTGGGCATCAGAGCTGCTTCCTGCAGGGCCTCCTCCTCCTGCACCTTTCAGACAGTGGGATACGGAGTGAGGCCTCTTAAAGGTTGAAAGAGAGGCCACTCCATTTTTCAGTTTCCCATCAGGTTAAAGATGAAGATATGTCAAAATAAGATTAACAAAAAATATGGTATGTTTTAAAAGTAATGTACTTATACTACAACCAGAAAATGATGGAACTTATATGAGTATTTAATTCCTGTGTCTCTGGAGGTGGTAGCATCCAGAAATGGGAAGTAACTCAAAAGCTGGGTAAATCGCCTCATCTCTCAGGCCCGGCTAAATACCTCAGTCTGGATATATGGCCTCACTGGAGTTACGTGCTTTGAAAATGTCAGGCCTGAACCAAATGACTTTTCAGCATCCTTCCCTTACTTACCCAACCCTGACAGCACACAGGGAGAGACACGGTCAAGGAAGAAAGCAGGAACAGGAAAATAGCTTCTTAGCTTTAGGTTTCAATATGAAATCAAATGTTCTGGCTCTGTCACTTCATAATCATGTGATCTTGGACAATCACTTAAAACTCTCTGCCTCAGTTTCCTCATCTATATAATGGTGCCACCTCATACCATTGAATATATTTAAATTGCTTAGTGCAATAATTAGTGCCTAGTAAGCATATTAGCTATTAGCTATTACTGCCGTTATATTTATTTTATGTAACCCATATAAAACTGGGCTTATCCAAGTATAGAGTCTCATCCAATAGAAACATTGAAAAAGGAGAATAAGGCCAGTTGGGGTGGTGCACACCTATGATCCCAGCACTTTGTGAAGCTGAGTCAGGAGGATCACTTGAGCTTAGGCGTTCAAGACCACCTCTAAAAATTTTTTAAAAAAATAGTTGGGTGTGGTGGTGCACCACCACCACTCCAGTTACTCTGGAGGCTGAGGTGGGAGGATTGCTTGAGCCTGGGAGATCAAGGCTGCAGTGAGCCATTATCATGCTGCTGCACTCTCTCTTATCTGGGTAACAAGAGAGACCCTGTCTCAAAAAAAAAAAAAACAAAAAAAAAAAAAAAGAAAAGAAAAGAAAAGGAAAAAAGAGAATAACATCACATACCAACTTTCTATAAAAATTATTTTTCTGGACAGGTGCCTTGGCTCATGCCTGTAATCCCAGCACTTCGGGAGGCTGAGGTGGGTAGATCACCTGAGGTCAGGAGTTCGAGCCCAACCTGGCCAACATGGTGAAACCCCATCTCTACTAAAAATACAAAAATTAGCCAGGCATGGCAGCTGGCACCTGTAATCCCAGCTGCTAGGGAGGCTGAGGCAGGGGAATCACTTGAACCTGGGAGACAGAGGTTTCAGTGAGCTGAGACGGTGCCATTGTACTCCAGCCTGGACAACATGAGTGAAACTCTGTCTCAAAAAAAAAAAAAAAAATCTTTCTACAGTTTTCCCTTGAAAGTCACCCTTCTCATGCCTTCTGTGCCTGTCTACCCCTTCCTTTCTGAGGCTTTCTCTATTACTGCTCCCAAATCTCACAGCCCTGTTACCTTTATTCCTCCTTTGCTGAGCAACTCAAGTCTCTACCTCCCAATCAAGTGTTCTGTTCTTCAGCTGGACATCTCCAGGCCAGGGTTAGTATCTCCTACCTTTCCCACACCTGCATCTCCACCCTCTTCTGCCCCACAGGGTAAAGGTTCTACAGCTACAAGGCCCAAAGATGCCTCCTCCAAGGGCAATTTGTTATCTGTTCATCTGTTGCTGGACAACGGCATTGTTTCCAGGTTTTGATTGTTCTGAATAAAATGACTGTGAATATTCATGTCAAGTCTCTTGGGGGACATATGTTTTCACTTTTGGGAGGTGTATACCTAGAAGGGACTTCTTGCAAACTTGCAATATTTATTTGTTAGTTTGAGTTGCTTTTATGTAGATTCCTTAGAATTTTCTTAGATGATTATGTTCTTTGTAAGTAAAGACAGTTTTTCTTTTTCCTTTCCAACATATCTGCCTCTTTTTTTGGTGTGTATGACAGGTTCTCACTGTGTTCCCCGGGCACTGGAGCACAGTGGTGGAATTATAGCTCACTGCAGCCTCAAGCTCCCAGGCTCAAGTGATCCTCTTACCTCAGCCTCCAGAGTAGCTGGGACTACAGGTGCCTGCCACTATGCCCAGCTAATTTTTTAAATAATGTTTTGTAAAGATGTAGTCTCTCTGTGTTGCCCAGGCTGGTCTTGAACTCCTGGCCTCAAGTGACCCTCCACCTTGGCCTCCCAAAGTGCTGAGATTACAGGTATAAGCTACTGCACCCAGACATATTTGCCCTTTTGCAGAGTTTAATGTTGAATGAAGGTTTTTGAGAATACACATCCTTGCCTTGTTCCTGATCTTAAGAGATAAGCATTCAGTCTCTTATCACTAAATATAATGTAAGCTGTAGTTTTTTTTTTTTTTGTAGGTGCTCTTTTGTCAGGTTAAGGAAATTCCATTTTATTTCTAATATGTTGGGAGCCTTAATCGTGAATATGTACTGAATTTTGTCATTTAACAAAATAACAAAGGTCTTTTCTGAGTCTACTGATATAATTTTATAGTTTTTCTTCTTTATTCCATTATTATGATGAATTACAGTAACTGATTTTTGATTGTTAAACCAACCTTGCATTCCTGAGATACACTCTACTTGCTCATACTTCTTCAGTGTATTTTAAAATTGAGATATAATTCACAACCATGAAATTTAACTTTTTAAAGTACACAATTCAGTGTACAGAGTTTCACAGAGTTGTGAAAACTGTACCATTATCTAATTTCAGAATATTTTTATCACCCTAAAGAAAACCCTCTCTTCCTGTTAGCAATCATTCCCCATTTCTCTCCTCCTCAGCTCTTGAAAAGCAGTAATAAACTTTCTGTCTCTGAATTTGCCCATTCTGGCTATTTTATATAAATAGAATAATATGGTCAGGCGCGGTGCCTCGCGCCTGTAATCCCAGTACTTTGGGAGGCCAAGGTGGGCGGATCATGAGGTCAGGAGATCGAAACCTCCCTGGCTAACATGGTGAAACCCTGTATTTACTAAAAATACAAAAAATTAGCCGGGCGTGGTGGCAGGTGCCTGTAGTCCCAGCTACTCGGGAGGCTGAGGCCGGAGAATGACATGAACCTGGGAGGTGGAGCTTGTAGTGAGCCAAGATCATGCCATTGCACTCCAGCCTAGGTGACAGAGCGAGACTCTGTCTCAAAAAAAGAAAGAAATAATAATAATATAATATGTGGCCTTTTGTGACTGGCTTCTTTTATTTAACATGATGCTTTTAAGGCTCATCATGTTGTAGCATGTATCAGTACTCCCTTCCTTTCTATGGGCCAATAACATTCCATTGTATAGATATACTACACTGTGTCCAGTCACCAGTTGATGAACATCTGGTTTATTTCCATATTCTGACTCTTACAAATGAGGCTACTACAAAGTTTGTGTACAAGTTTTTATGTGGACATATGTTTTCAACTCTTTTAGGTCATATGTCACTCTATGTTTAACTGTTGAGGAACTACCAGAATGTTTTCCACAGCAGTTGCCCTGTTTTACATTTCCACTAGCAATATCTGAGGGTTTCAATTTCTCCACATTCTCACTAATGCTTGTTATTCATCTTTTTTATTATAATCACCTAGTGGTTGTGAAGTTGTATCTCAGTGTGGTTTTGATTTGCATTTGCCTAATGACTAATGATATTGAAACTCTTTCCATATCCTTATTGCCCATAATATATATTCAAGTATATGTAGAGAAAGGTCCATTCAAATCCTTTGCACATTTTAAAAATGGATTTTTTTAAATGTTGAGTTTTAAGAGTTGTTTATATATTCTTGATACTAGATCTTTGTTAGGTATATGATTTGCAAATATTTTCTGTGGTTGTCTTTCACTTTCTTTCTTGATAATATCATTTGTAAAACATTTTAAATTTTGATGAAGCCCAAGTTATCTATTTTTATTCTTTAGTTGCTTATGCTTTTGGGGTCATATCTAAGGAACTATTGCTTAACCCAAGGTTACAAAGATTTACATTGACATTTTCTTCTAAGAGTTTTATAGTTTCATGCTATACATTTAAGTCTTTGATCTATTTTGAGTTAATTTTTGTATGATGTGAGGTAGGGGTCCAAATTCATTCTTTTGCATGTAGACATCCAGTTGTCCCAGCACCACTTACTGAAAGGACTATTTTTTCCTCATTAGTAATTTTGTCACCCTTGTCAAAAATCAATGGATTATAAATGTGAAGGTTTATCTTTGGGCTCTGAAATCTCTCCCATTGATATATATGTCTCTACCTCTGCTGGTTCCATACTGTCTTGTAGTAATTTTTTAAATTGGGAAGTGTGAGTCCTTTGACTTTATTCTTCTTTATCAAGATTGCTTAGGCTACTCAGAACCTTTGAATTTCTCTATAAATTGTATAAGATCAGCTTGCCAATTTCTGCCAAAAAGACAGCTGGAAAATGATACAAGTTGCATCAACTCTGTAGAGCAATTCAGGAAACATTGCCTTCTTAACAATATTGAGTCTTCCAATCCATGAACAAGAGATATCTCCCCACTTTTTTTTAGTCTTCTTTGTTTGCAATTTTTGATGTAGAAGGGTTGCACTTCTTCGGTTAAATTTCATCCTAAGTATTTTATTCTTTTTGATATAAATTGTTTTGATTATAAATAGAATTGTTTCCTCAATTTCATTTTTGTATTATTCATTGCCAGTATACAGCAATATAAGTAGTTTTTGTATATTGCTCTTGTATCTTGCAACCTAGTTGAACTTGTTTCTTAGCTCTAATAGATACATATTGAATCTAATAATACGTAAAAACATATATTTTTTGGGAGGGATGGATTCCTTAGGGTTTTCTATATACAAGATTATCTCATCTGTAACTAGAGATAGTTTTACTTTTCTCTTTCCAACATGGATGCCTTTTATCTCTTTTTCTTGCCTGATTTTCCTGGCTGGGACTTCCAGTACAATGTTAAATACAAGTGGTGTATGAGTGGATATCCTTTTCTTGTTCTTGGTCTTACTGGGAAAGATTTTGATCAGTCTTTCACTAATAAGCACGATGCTAGTTGTGGGTTTTTCATAGATGTTCTTTGTTAGGAAAGTTCCCTTCTACTCATAGTTTTTCAAGTGGTTTTTAATAAAAAGCAGTTAGATTTTGTCAAATGCCTTTTCTGTGCATATTGAAATAATTCTGTAATTATTGTCCTTTATTATATTAATATGGTATATTTACATTGATTTTTATGTGTTGAATCAATCTTATTTTCTGAGATAAGTCCCACTTGATCATGATGTATGTTCCTTTTTATATGTTGTTGGATTCAATTTACTAGTAATTTGTCCAGAATTTTGCATCTATATGCGTAAGAGACATTGGCCTGTAGTATTCTTGTGTTATTTTCTAGCTTTGGTATCCGAGTAATACTGGCTACATAGAACACATTAAAAAGTGTTCCCTCCACTTCTACTTTGTGAAAGAGTTTGAGAAGGAGCGCTGTTAATTCTTCCTTAAACACTTGATAAAATTCACTAGCAAAGCTATTTGGTTCCAGGCTTTCCCTTGTGACAATTTTTTGATTACTAATTCAGTGTCTTTATTTATTTTCAGTCTATTCAGACTTTTCTATTTCTTCTTGATTAAGTTTTGGTAGCTGTGTCTTTCTAGGAATTTGTCTATCTCATCTAGATTATCCACTTTATTTGCATACAACTTTTCATAGTATTCACTAACAATTCTTTTTATTTCTGTAAGGTCAACAGTAATTTTCCTTCTTTTATTTTTTATTTTAGTAATTCAAGTCTTCTTTCTCTCATCAGACTAGCTAAAGGTTTTTCACACTTGTTAATTTTTTCAAAGACCAACTTTTTATTTCATTTTTTTCTATTACTTTTATCTTCGCTATTTCACTTACTTCTGCTCTTATCTTTATTATTCCATTCTTTCTGCTTCCCTTGGGTTAGTTTCATCTTTTTCTAGTTTCTTAAGGTGGAAGATCAGGTTATTGATTTGAGATTTTTCTTCTTTTCTAACATAGTTGTATGCAATGATTAATTTCCCTCTGAGCCATTCTTTAGCTTCACCCCATAAGTTTTGGTATGTTGTGTTTTGTTTTCATTAATTTCAAAGTATTTTCTAATTTCCATTGTGATTTCTTCTTTGACCTATTGGTTCTTTAGGAGTGGTTTAAAAATATTCCTATCCTTTTGAATTTCCCACATATTTTCTCTTATTGATTTCTAATCTTATTCCACTGTGATTGGAGAACATACTTTGTATGATTTCAACCCTTAAAACTTTATTGAGACTATCATCTGGTCTCTTCTGGAGAATGTTTCATGATGCACTTGAGAAGAATGCGTGTTTTGCTGTTGTTGAGTGGAATATTCTATTAATGTCTGATTTAGGTTCAAGTTTTCTATTTCCTTGTTGATCTTCTGTCATTCCATCTATTAAAGAAAGTGGGGTATTAGAGTCTTCAACTATTATTATTATTATTATTATTATTATTATTATTATTTTGAGATGGAGTTTTACTCTTTTGCCCAGGCTGGAGTGAAGTGGTGTGATCTCAGTTCACTGCAACCCCCGCCCCCCAGGTTCAAGGGATTCTCCTGCCTCGGCCTCCTGAGTAGCTGAGATTACAGGCGCCTGCCACCAGGCCCGGTTAGTTTTTTGCATTTTTAGTAGAGATGGGGTTTTGCCCAGCTGGCCAGACTGGTCTCAAGCTCCTGACCTCAGGTGATCCACCCAACTCGGCCTCCCAAAGTGCTAGGATTACAGGCATGAGCCACTGCACCCGGCCTCAACTATTATTTGTGTATTATCTATTTCTCTCTTTAATTCTATGAGTTTTTGCTTCGTTTATTTTAAGGACTCTATTGTTAGTTGCATGTGTGTATTTATAATTGTTAAGTTTTCTTAATGGATTGACCCTTTTATTATTGTGAAATGTCCTTCTTTGCAATAGTAACATTTGTTGATTTTTGTCTGATGTTAACATAGCTACTTCAGCTTTCTTTTAAATACTGTTTGCATCATATATGTTTTTTCCATCCTCTTACATACAACCAATTTATGTCTTTGAATCTAAAATGTTTCTTATAAACAGCTTTTGGTTGTTTTTTCTTTTAATCCATTCTGCCAGTCTCTCTGTCTTTTGATTGGAGTATTTAATCTATTTATATTTAATGTAATCACTGACAGGGTAAGATTTATATCAGCCGTTTTGCTACTTGTTTTCTACATGTCATGTCTTTTTTGTGCCTCTATTCCTCCATTACTGCCTGCTTTTGTGTCTCATAGATATTTTCTAGTGTACTATTTTAGCTAACTTGCCGTTTCTTTTATCACATTTTTTGAGGTTTTTTTTACTGGTTGCCTTGGGGATTACAATTAACAGCTTAGAATAACATAGTTCCGGTGAATACAAACTTTAATTTAAATGTGTAGATTATTAATCTTAATAATTACAAAACTTTGCTTCTTGATAACTCCATTTTCCTTCTCTTCATTTGGGCTAATATTGCCATAAAATTACTACTTTATTTACTATATGTCCATCAACACATATGTATAGTTATTACTTTTTGCAGTTATCTTTTAAGTCAGATTGGAAATAAAAATTGTTATAAACAAAATATACATTTACATTGTCTTGTATATTTACCCTTGTAGTTAACTTTACTGGTGCTCCTCATTTCTTCTTGTGGATTCAAGTTACTGTCTAGTGTCCTTTCATTTCAGCCTGAAGGATTCTCTTCAGTGTCTCTCACAAGGCAGATCTAGTAATGATTTCTCTCAGCTTTTGTTTATCTGGGGATGTCTTAATTTTGCCTTCATTTTTAAATAACTTTATTTAAAAAATAAAAGGATAATTCATATACTATATAATTCACCCATTTAAAGTGTACAATATAATGGCCTTGAGCATATTCATAGAGTTATGCATTCATCACAACAATCAATTTTTCTATTTATGGATTTAATTGATTGTGTAAAAGAACCATCTTTTGATTTCATTGATTATCTTTGCTCCATTGGTTGTCTCTGTACCTTTTTCTACTGAGTATAGTCATAGTTTATTATATCTGATTACTGTTGATATTCCAGTGAATTAATGTACCATAATTTATTTGTTTATTCAATTGTTGAATAAATTTTGGGTTTTTAGGCACATCTTTGATATGTTCCTAGCACTTCAATCTTATTCTTTATGTATTTTTATATTTTTCCTTTCACAATGGAATACCTAGAAAACTGACTTACATCCAATGAGTAAAGATTTACTGCTCTCAGCATATGCAATCAATCCCATTTTTTGTCTCAGTTGTTATAAGGTTGAAAGATCTACATTTCACATCATTAGTATTAGCACTTTCACTTTTCTAGTTTTTACTATTCTAAGAAAAAAGCAATATGCAATAAAATATTAGATAATTACACAAAAAGGCTGCTATATAAAAAGGCAAGCTTCCTGACATTGAATTGTTGACTGGCTGAGAGAACCACCAAATATCCCACTCTTTTCCAATTCTCATTGCAAGGACAGCAAAAAAGTGCAGTAAGGAGTTGACTCAGGATAAAACTAATCATGGAAGTAAGGGGCATCAGCAGACTAGAGATTCTGATGTATTTCTAGAAGACTAAAAAAATGTTGGAAATGTGTATTATTTTATTTTTATTTTTTGAGACAAGGTCTTGGTCTATTGCCCAGGCTGAAGTGCAGTGGCGTGATCACAACTCAGTTCTGCTCAAGTATTCCTCCCACCTTAGCCTCCTGAGTAGCTGGAACTGCAGGAGCACATCACCACACACGGCTAATTTTTTAAAAAACTTTTTGTAGAGATGGGGTTTCACCACATTGCCCAGGCTGGTCTTGAACTCATGGACTCGAGAGATCCACCCATCTTGGCCTCCCAAAGTGCTGGGATTACAGGCATGCACCACCATGCCTGGCTGAAATGTGCCTTCTTTAGCCAATCAGTAAAAATCCAGTTTAGCACATGAATGGAATTTAATAATATATTAAATTATTATAATTTAATATATTAATATACTATATAATAACTAAATAATGTAAATGTATTACATTTAAAAGCAAAAAAGCAAGTTAGAAAACAATGTATTTAGCATGTTCACATTTTTCTTAAGAAAACACATATGTATTTAATTGGCAGATTATACATCAAAATGGTAACAATGACACAAACAGTATACATGTTTTCTCTAGTAAACAATTTCTGTGGTTTGAATGTGTCCCCCAGAATTCATGTACTGGAAACTTAATTCCCAATCCAACATTATTGGCGTGAGTAAGTGGGGCCTAATGGGAAGGGTTTAGGTCATGAGGGCTCTGCCCTCACGAATAGATTAATGCTTTCATAAAAAGAGTTTGAGAGAGTAAGCTTGCTCTCTTGTACTCTTGCCCTTTCACCTTCTGCTACATGATGACACAGGAAGAAAGTTCTGGCAAGATGCCAGCACCTTGATCTTGGACTTCCCAGCCTCCAGAACTATATACTAGTAAATTTCTGTTCATTATTAACTAGCCAGTATCAGGTATTCTGTTATAACAGCACAAAGTGGACTAAGACACATATAATGTAATAATAGAAATGACCGTAAATTGTTATATACCTACAGGAGGCCAGATTTTAGAATATCTCCAAGCAATTTTAAGAATGTGGCTGTTAGAGGCGAAGGGCAACTGTATGGACAGATTGGGGTTTATATAGCTCAGTAAAATTGATAGACTTTTGCAAGATTAACCATCTTTTTCTCCATCAGCCTCATGTGTACATATGTCAAATTTTCCAATTCATGTCACAAGAAAGTCTTTAATCAATCTGGTTCCTTAGCAAATAGAACATGATTTGTCTTAACTCCATATGGTTTCCATGTTTGGGCACACATGTTCCTACATCGTCCATTCTCCCCTCTGTGGCCTTTCCAACATTCCTTTAATCTAGTCTCCCCCATGGTAGACATAAACAACCTTGGGGATCTTAATGACAGCATAAGGGGCTAGTCCCATGTAGCCTTACTGACTGCCACTCAGGAAAGAAAGGATGAGATTTCCCTGTGAGCCGCCATCCTTTTGAACATAGAATTCATGTAAACGAAATATATCTGAGCAATGTATTTCTAAACAGAATCTGGTGGTATTGAAATAGCTGTGGATTGATATAGGGGGCATTTTGTTTTTATTGCCACCCTGGAAGTAGGCAGGATAAAGCATACAACAGTCTCTCTATGCACACTATTATCCTCAAGGATATATCTGGAAGGATACAAAGGTTATTATTCCTCTCTCATTCTACTGGTTGGGATAGCTTTTTTGGATCCATTTAGATACATGGTAGGATTAAAAAGTTAAGAACTGGCTGGGCATGGTGGCTCATGCCTGTAATCCCAGCACTTTGGGAGGCCAACGCAGGTAGACTGGTTGAGCTCAAGAGTTTGAGACCAGCCTGGGCAACATGGCAAATCCCTAACTCTCCAAAAAGAAAGAAGAAAGAAAAGAAAAACAAAAGTTAGCTGGGAGTGGTGGTGTGCACCTGTAGTCCCAGCTACTCTGGAGGCTGAAATGGGAGGATCACTTGAGCCTGGGAGGCAGAGGTTGCAGTGTGCTGAGATCCTGCCACTGCACAATAGAGAGAGACTCTATCTAAAACAACAACAACAACAACAACAACAACAACAACAACAAAAAACAGTTAAGGGCTGAGAAAATAGACGCACCAGTGGGCTTTCTAATTCTATTATTATCTAAAGGTTACTCTTAAAATCCCCCCACATCTCTGATCTGAGAGAGACTAAGCCCATGTGCTTCACGTGCCATTGAGATGACAGAGTAGATATGCAGAGAGGAGCAGATTCATAGCAACACTTAATAATGGGAGGGAGAAATGTGAGCAGGCCAGGAGACAGCCTGAATAATTTCTGGGTAAGAGAAAATGAAAGAACCATTGTGAGAGAGAAACCATGGTGGAAAGAGAGAGCCTTGGCTAAAATTAATAATGTGCAAGTAAATGATGAATTGATGGGTGCTGACGAGTTGATGGGTGCAGCACACCAACATGGCACATATATACATATGTAACAAACCTGCACATTATGCACATGTACCCTAGAACTTAAAGTATATATATATAAAAAAAAATGTGCAAGTACCAAGACTGGAGTAGAAAGTAGAGCGGAAATGAAGGTGGGCAACAGGGTACTGCCTCAAGTTGCATCATCCAACATGATAACCACTAGCCACATGTGGGTATGGAGCCCTTGAATGTGGCCAATTAGTTCTATTAGAAACAGAACTAATTAATTTAATTTTTATTTATTTGTTGAGCCAGAGTCTTGCTCTGTTACCGGGACTGGAGTGCAATGGCGAGATCTCAATTCACTGCAACCTCCACCTCCTGGGTTCAAGCGATTCTCCTGCCTCTGCCTCCAAAATAGCTGGGATTATAGGTGCCTGCCACCATGCCTGGCTAATTTTCATATATTTAGTAGAGACAGGGTTTCACCACGTTGGCCAGGCTGGTCTTGAACTCCTGACCTCAAGTGACCCACCAGCTTCAGCCTCCCAAAGTGCCAGAATTACGAGTGTGAGCCACCACGCCTGACCAGAACGAATTAATTTTAGATGCGCCCTGAAGTATTTAAGAGTGATGTGTCATGTTACCTACAAGTTATATATAGATAGTATATTAGATGATATTATTAAATCATTGTGAAATTCCTCAGGTGTGATAATGACATTGTGGTTGTGTCTTTGTCTTTAGGAGATATATGCTGAAGTACTTAAGACTGATAGGTCATGTTTTCTACAAGTTATTTTCTAATGGCTTACAAATAAATATATAAGTGTGTGTGGGGTGTGTGTGTGTGTGTATTTACACCTGATCTTAGTCAAAAGGCCGAGAAGCGATGTGTGTGTGTATTTAAAACTGTGAACCCATTATAGAATGGAGGCTTACTGTTCTATTATGGCAACTTTTTGTTTGAGTTGCTTTTTTCCCAAAAACATTTTAAAAATGGTTGATAAAACACTACATGATCATAGTAGGAAAAGTTTATGTTATTTTGTCACCGAGATGAAACAAAGGCGACTCCAGTAAAAATCTACATAGAAAGTTGTAATCTGAAAAAGAAGCAAACCAAAATGTAATACAATTTTAAGCAATTAGTAGATTGTAACAGCAAAAAAAAAAAAATCCATTTGACATTTGATCCTGCAACAGTTCCCTTTAGGCGGCTCAGTTTGAATAGCATAGGATTACATTTGCTTGTCTGCAGGTTGAACCTCACTATTTAGATTATCACTAAAGAATACACATTGAAAATATTATAATTGCTGTCTTCTGTTTTCAATTCTTAGGAACAATCTTTGAATAAAACATGGAAGATGAAATTAAAGTAATATAATAAAGTCATGGTAGAATAAAAAATGACATAACGTTATTTATGGTGGTGTTTCTTCTGGTTTTAATTTTATTATTATCTTTTCTTGTTTGTATGTCTGAAATATTTCACAGTAAAAAAAAAATTTAAATTAATTGTTTAGCTGACCAAAATCAGAAATAGAAATAGGAGATACAGAGAAGGTATTTATAAGTTCCCCAGAAAACAGACTCCGAAACTCTAAGACTTGGGTACAGGGGGGTTATTAGAGAGTGTTCTCAGAAACATCACCTGTGAAGGTTGAAGGAATCAAGACCAGGCAGGGGAGGAGTGAGTAGATACAAGGCCCCAATCGATGCTGCAAGAAGTTTGGGAGGAGGTAGATGGTCCTTTGAAGTTGCTCCATTGAGGCCAATTATAACACATAACCCATACTGACCAGTCACTGGATATGGGCTGCCCTCTGGGAGGTGGCATAATCTCTCACATAATCTCTAGGTATCTCCCTTCTGCCAAGAGCAATTCTTGGAGAGGGACTCAACTGAGACCTGTTAGCTGCCAGCACTCCCCAAAGTTGGGGAATCGAGGCCTTGGTCCTGAAAGGGATCTGGGCAGCGCACCACACCACAGTGTCCGTTACAAGGTGGAAGGAAGTCTGCCTTATATATTTTCCTAAACTTACGCTGTGTCAGTTAGATGTAAAAGGTGATGGGCCAAGAAATCGAGATGTAAGTGTATTATTTAAAGTTACAAAGATTCCGATAGACTAAATATAAAAATAAAAATTGGGAGGGAGAGCATGAGGTGAAATATAACTGAGTTAAATTCCTCACTATTCAAAGTATAAAGAAGTTTTCAAATAATGTTGAAAGCAGAGAAACTAAGAGAGCGAAGTATAAACATATTTTAGAATTCTGTCTATAACCACAGGAGGACAAAACCTAGATCTGATTTTAAATGTTTGCCTCTAATGAGTGAATCTAGGGGTAGGCCAATAGATATGGAAAACTTACGTTTTCTTTATCCTTTTGTAACGGTTTGAAATTTTATTATCACACACATGAACCATTTTTATAGTAGTTAAGAACAATAGCAACAACAAAAAAATCTCCCCCTTAGGAACTGCTTGGAAAAACTTTCTCCTTTTATCTCCTTCCAACAGATAAACTGATTGAATCTGGCCTCTCCCATCTTATTCCTGATCAGAAAGTGCTGCCAGGAAAGCATAAAATGACCAGGCTTAGATAATACTCCACAGTTTTTTGTTTTTAATTTTATTTATTTATTTATTTTTTTGAGACGGAGTCTTGCTCTGTCACTCAGGCTGGAGTGCAGTGGCACGAGCTCAGCTCTCTGCAGCCTCCGCCTCCCAGGTTCAAGCAATTCTCCTGCCTCAGCCTCCTGAGTAGCTGGGATTACAGATGCATGCCACCACGCATGGCCAATTTTTGTATTTTTAGTCGAGATAGGGTTTCACTGTATCAGGCAGGCTGGTCTCAAACTCTTGACCTCAAGTGATCTGCCTGCCTCGGGCTCCCAAAGTTCTGGGATTACAGGTGTGAGCCACCGTGCCCAGCCTTATTTATTTTTTAAATTTAAAATTTAAAAACCATTTAAACCTATTTACTTATTTACTGTTGTATGTCCTGCAGTTTTGAGTGAACATCCTAAGGCTACCCTTTTGTGAGTTCTCCTTTTGGTTTAGTCCTGGCTTGGTTAGCAGAACCTAAAAGAATAGATACTTCCAAAACACGGTGGTAGGAGATGAGGTTCCAAAGCCCAGTCCTGCCAGCTTCTATGGTGGGAAGAGCGACTGGAGCCTGGGGCCCAGGACTCCTGGCAGCCCCAGCTCTACAATGACTGTGGGACTCTGAGTAAGCCTCTCCCAGGCTCGGGCGTCATCTGTGGAGTGGAAGTAATAAAAGTAGCCACACACTTTGTTGGGAGAGTTCAATGAGATGATGACTAGAAAGCGCTTAGCCCTGAGCACTTGGTCACCACTCCGTAAATGTCTGCTGTGTTGGTGTCACTGCTGCTACCATTTAGTTGTCAACGCTGCTCCTGGATTCCTCTGAAAAAGCTCAGGGAGATGCCACCGTCAAGCCTCATTAGGCATCTCCTTTGTGAAGAGCTCAGCCCCAAGGGCAAAATAAGGTCCCAGTGCTTCCAGCAGTCCCTACTCTCAAGCTGGAGACAAAGAGAGCAACATCAGAGTCAATTCTCTAACTACCTTAATGACACTGAGAGCTGAGCCCCAAGCCCCTGGAAAGTTCCTGTGATGTGGTTGGAAAACTCCGCATCCCCCACTCAGCACTGACGTCTCCACCATTTGCTGGCCTGGATGTTCTGGACCCAGACAAAGGTGGACCATTTTCTGCTGTGTATGGCGTTCAGGACAGATTGTCCAGACAGAAAGCTCAGCTCACAAAAAGTTTCACAGCAAGACCGCAGCTATATGAATTCTACATTTTCTGTTGACAGCCCTGAAACCATAAAGTCCAGGTTCCAGTTGACTTAAACAAAAAAGAGAAAAGCACACGGTCATGGTGTTGTGCACATCCAGAAATTCAGACTGCAGGTCACCAGGCCCAGGGTCTTCTAGATGTTTAGTCTAAGGCAACACAGAGCCTGGGCCTGCTACTGAGGTTTCTTGCTCTGAATCATGCAGCACAGAGGCAACCAGCAGTGGCTTTGAAAACCCAAGCCACAGTTACACATCTCGTTGATTCTGAGGAAATGGATGGTCCTCAGATTCTCTGGGGGGCTCCCAACCTCATCTATAGAGCAGTTCTCTTATATGTACAGTGGGTTGTAAAGCCTGTTTCAGAATTTCTATGTCTACTTATTTTTATCCAAAAGTAATACGAAAGAAATTAAGCTATGATCATATTTAATAATTGGTATAAGAGCAAACATCTATTTTGTAAATAAATATATGTATACTGCCTTGTAAACAATTATACATATGCTTTGTTTTTTTTGACATGGAGTCTCACTCTGTTGTCCAGGCTGGAGTGCAGTGGTGCCATCTCGGCTCACTGCAATCTCCGCCTCCTGAGTTCAAGCGATTGTCATGCCTCAGCCTCCCAAGTAGCTGGGATTACGGGTGTGCACCATCATGCCCAGCTAATTTTTGTATTTTTAGTAAAGATGGGGTTTCACTATGTTGGCCAGGCTGGTCTCGAACTCCTGACCTCAAGTGATCTGCCGGCTTCAGGCTCCCAAAGTGCTGGGATTACAGGTGTGAGCCACTGCAACCAGCCCTGTATTTATATTATATACAGATATGCACAAATATTTTGGCATGCTAAAAAATTTCACAGGAGCTGGGGTGGGCTAAGGCAATGTGCCCCAGGCCATGGGTCCCTGTGCAAAATAATTTCTAATGAAATTCATAAATTAAAAAAATTATTTTAATTTAACAGATGGAATGGAAAATCCAGGAGGTTTGGAGATGGCGGCTCTGCAGGGCAAAGCCCCCACTCCCTCATATGGTCCCTCTTCTTTCTGGTAAGCTTTCCAGCCAGAAGCTGGAGGCATTTCACTCTTCGCTGCTCTTCACTCTTCACTGCTCCCGCCACTGGTCCAGGACGCCCCGCCCACCATTGTCTTTCTCAGCTCTGCTCTTCTATTCTTTTTTTTTTTTTTTTTTTTTTTTTTTTGAGGCGGAGTCTTGCTCTGTCACCCAGACTGGAGTACAGTGGTGCGATCTCGGCTCACTGCAACCTCTGCCTCCCTGGTTCACACCATTCTCCTGCCTCAGCCTCCTGAGTAGCTGGGACCACAGGCACCCGCTACCATGCCTGGCTAATTTTTTGTATTTTTAATAGAGACGGGGTTTCACCGTGTTAGCCAGGATGGTCTCAATCTCCTGACCTCGTGATCTGCCTGCCTTGGCCTCCCAAAGTGCTCTTCTATTCTTGCTGCTTCCTCTGGGTTGTCCCCTACCCCTCTGGCCTAGCCAACTCCTAGTTGATCCCTAGGCCTGCACTCAGTTGCCATCCCCACTGGGAAACGTTCTCTGATGCACCAGGTTGGAGGTTCTTGGGAGCCCTTCACTGCCTGTGCATTCCCTTAGCATGGCTTTTTCATCTCATTGCCGCTCTATTCAGAGAGGTCCATCTCACTCACTAACTGTAGACAAGATCGTCTTAGTCCCCTCTGCTCCTCGGTACCCAGCACAATGCCTGCAGGTGAAGTTACCACGGAGGCCTCTTCTCTTCCATTCGTGGTGCCATGAAGACCACTGATTAAAACCTGTTGCAGAAAAGAAGAAGCATCTTCTCCAGATTCCCATTCCTTCTGGAGCATAGGTCAAATTGTGACTGCCAGGCCAAGAGTCTCTCTTCAAGAAAGAGAAGAAAGTTCCCCTTCAACAACACTCTCCCTACACCCCCTCAGGACTGTGGTTCTTCCAGCACGAAGCCTAACCAAGGACTTCCCCTGGTGGCTCTGTCAGAGCACAGGCTGAGTGAGCTCCTTCTGCAGAAACTCGATAACATCAGAATATGGTGAGGTTCCAGGCAGCAGACCGTCCTTCTGCTGTGACTGGAAAAGAGGCCTTCAAAAGAGCTGAAGGCCTCCTCTGGGCAGGGCCCTCCAGAGGCCCAGGGTGGCTGGCTTCTCAGGGTTTCTCATCACTGCAGCTTCCCTGCTTCTGTTCATCTCCCTCCATCTCTGCGCGCGGGCCTTCCCCACATGTCTGAGGATGGACACCCCCCAGCAACTCGAGCCCACATCGCCTCAGTCCAAGCCATCAGAGGAGTCTGAGAAGCCCCTCAAAGTCAAAATTCCAAACTGGGAGAGGGGCTCTCATGAGTCTACTTTGAGTCAAGAGTCTAGTCCTGTGCTCCTCAGTCACTCACTGGGGGTGAGGAGTTGGTCTTACAAACATGGCTGCCAGCGCCCATTCTTACAGAGGGCGCTGGACAGCTCTCACAGACAGGGGCCGGAGGGATTGTAGTTGAGAGCATGCTCTCAAAAGTGTCATCTGTAGGAAGTAAAGAAGGAAGCAGAAAAATAGAAGCTGAATTTCTATTCAGGGCCCGAATTTCTATTCAAGGCCCGGTGCTCTGGCAAATGTCTTAAAAACAAGGAGTTTCACTCCCTGGAGAAGAGAGTTAGGGTTTTGTGTCCACCTCATGCCGGGAACTCTGCAATAGGGCAGAAGGTTGGAGACGTATTTAACTTGAAGGAGCTAACAATCCCTTGGGAATGTCCCAAAGGAAACTAAAGCGGCATTAGAAAGCCCGGCCCTTCCTTCGAGCCCACCCACACCCCATCCCTCAAGGCCTAGATCACATTCCTCCTCCTCCTCCATGAAGCCTTTTCTCACCACTCCAGCTTTGATGTTGAGAGGGACATGATGTGGTGTGACAGAGAGAACCAGGGACTGAGAATCAGTCACCAGGGACCTGGATCTGGCTTTGCCACTAACTAGCTAGCTGTGTGACCCTGCAGATGCCTTTGGTCCAGACTCAGTGGCCTCATCTGTATGCTAAGGATGCTTGATCTACTCTAGGGAAGCCTTTATGGAGCCTTAAAACTTTAAGAGTCTATGAAAATATTATCTCCAACTCCTGAGAACTTCTTCAGAATGAAAAGTTGGGGCAATATGATTCCTTTCCTAATTTCCAATGGTCTTATCATGGCTCAAGGTGAAAATGCAACATGGCAGATTGGTTAGGAGCATGGGCTCTCAAAGAGTGACTTATCCATGCTCTGCAGTATCTTCTCATTGGCAGAATGTTCTAGAGTGGACTGTCTGGCTGCTTCCTGTGGTATTATAAGCTTTGCAAAAGCAGAGGATGTCCCACCTCCTGTGGTTTTGCACACTTGGAAACTTGCCAGCTCTGGACAACCCAAGTGACATCTATGTTTTTCTACCTACATTTGGGATCTTGACTGGCATTCTGGAACAAGTTCTACCACTCTGGAAAATTTAAGCCTGCAGCTTCTATTGCTGGTACCCATATGGTTGCCAACTTGAAATTATGATGTTGCCTAAATCCCATCAATAATATCAGGTGACCCTTAGGGTTGTTGTGGGACTGGAAGTCGGCCAATTTCTGTTACCTTCGTGTAAGAAGATAAATGAGCAGAGGTCCTAAGTGTTTTCAAATAGTTTGATAATTTATAGAAGAAGAAGAAAAGGGAAAGAAGAGGTAGAGGAAGAAGAGGAAGGGGGAGGGGGAAAAAGAAAAAGGAGAAGGGAAAATAGTGAGGGCAGGAGGTGATGAGGAAGAAAATGGCACTGAAATTCGACACAAAGAAAATAAACTAATTTTGAAACTTGCGGAACTGAACTGCGTAGTGACTGTAACACAGGTCTACTACAACCTCATGCAGTTGGGTCTTTGTATAAGGATGATGTTGCTACTTTCTGTGGACAAAATCTCAAGGTGTCAAATGTCAAGTGTTAGCAGTTGGAAGGACCTTGAAACTCAGAAACTCTATGAAAGGATATCCTTTCACATTGAGATTTTAGCTATCTCTTATGTTCATCTACTCATAGACTTCATTTAAAATTCTGTTCAATGAAATCAACAGTTTTATGATATTTCCCTCCTCCAAAAAGGATGGGGGGAGCTAGCATCAGACCGGCTGAATTGACTCACAGCTCCACCCCTTGCAAACCATGTGCCTTTAGGCAAATTATTTGATCTTTCAGCACCTTAATTTTCTCACCTGAAAAATGAAGATATTACCAGTATATACATCACCCAGCTGTTTGGAGGATTCCACGACTTTACGGCTCGGGCGCACTTGGTGAATGGCAGCCTCTGCCATCATTAATATGGCCGTATCCTGTGACTCAGAATGTGACTCAGAGGCAAAGAGGTCTCACATCATGTGACAAGTCTTTGGGGCAAATGTCCAGTGACATCGCCAATTTCCTTTCCAAAGCCAAGAATCACTTAGCTCCATGACCGCCATGTTCACAGGCTTCATTTCACTGGCCACAGAATGGAAGCTCAGCAAAACCACACGTGCCCCGGTGGCCCATGATCCAGCTCAGGCTTTTAGCTATGCAGAGATGCGCCACTTAATATTCCCCAACACCACCCCTTCCCTGCAGCACAGTAGAGGAAGGGTCCAGCACCTTTCTTCAGCACCACAGAAAAACAGTTGATTTACCTGTGCGAACATCTAAAGGTCGCTTCTCCCATGACACACAATGAGAGGACAACTGAGCTGAGATTCCCAGGGACCCTTTGGGCATCATGGGGATGGGAAAATGGGGTGGTGGAATCTCCCCATCTTTGAAGAAAGGTGACATCAGCATGGCCTGCTATCATCCACTCAGGCCAGGAAAGGTCTCAGCTGACAATTCTGGCTAACACAGTGAAACCCCGTCTCTACTAAAAATACAAAAAATTAGCCGGGCGTTGTGGTGGGAGCCTGTAGTCCCAGCTACTCTGGAGGCTGAAGCCGGAGACTGGCGTGAACCGGGGAGGTGGAGCTTGCAGTGAGCTGAGATCGTGCCACTGCACTTCAGCCTGGGGGACAGAGCGAGACTCTGTCTCAAAAAAAAAAAAAGAAAGAAAAGGTCTCAGCTGCAATGAGACCACCTTGCCCCATCCCCACCCCCAAAATGACCACATGGACAGGGACTGGCTCCCCTAGTTGTGGAATAACAGGGCACCTGTACATCTGCTGATGTAAACCTTTAATGGATAATCATATAAGATATTTCACTATAACCAGGTTTCTTTTAAAGCAAGTACAATAGTTCCAACTTTCTTTATCACAATAATGTAAAGAGTTGAAAAATTCTAATAGTGCAGAACTTATAATGAGAATCAGAGAGATATTTCCAGAAACAATAATCGCAGCTACCATTCATTGAGCACCTACTATGTGCCAGGCCCCATGCCAAGTGCTTTACAATCAGAATCTCATTTGAGACTCACTCCACTCTGTGAGGTGGGTATTATGAGGGTCCCATCTTACAAATGAGGAAACTGAAACTCGCCCAATATCACACCACGTTAGGAAAGAAAAAAAAGTTAATACCATAAGTGTAGTTGATTTATGATTCAACTATGAAGATTGGGATGGAAGGAAGCCCAGAAAAATGAAAACAGTTCATCTGATGGGGTGATAAGATTATCGGGGATGTTTTTCCCCTTGGTAAATAGTTCTGTTGTTTTTGTACATTGATGCATTATACTACGGGGTAGAGAAGTTGCTTTCAAGCAGGACTTTGCAGCCTCAGAGTGACATGGTAGAAAGTCTGTGAGAAGCGGGGGGTCACGGACTTGTCAGCCTGGTGATAAATGTCCTAGGAGAAGACAAGCACCCTCCCCAATCCCCCTCCCCACTCTCCATCCCCGCCTCCTCCCAGCCCACCTCCCAGCATGCTCCCAGGCTCTGAGTGAATTGCTGGGTGTGCAGGGAGAGTTTGGGGGAAACCCCTTCTCCAGCTCAGATTGACTTTGTAAAACTCACTGCAAATTTGCTCCTTTGGAACCTAGAGTGTTGTTTTTTTTTCCTTCTTCTTCTTCTCTTTTATGAATCAGCACAGAATTGGCCTGTGTGGGGGCCAGAGAAGTTTCTAGAATATAAATCTCACTGAGGCCTGGTGCACCTCAGCCTACAGACGCTTCTGTCCTCCCTCAGATTCCCTGCCCCATTAGGGGCACAGGCCAGGCTTACTTCAGCCCAGGCCCCAAGCTGAATCTTACCCTCCCTTTCTCCAGGGGCGTGAGCCCAGAGAAAAGACTCCCAGTCTCCCATTCCAAAGTCAATCTGTAGGGTCCCTGTAATCCGCATGTGTAAAGAGGGGAGAGGTCCCTGGGAGAAATGGTGGCTCCCCGCCCCTAAATTCAGCTACCCCCAAAGCATGATGAGAGGAGACATGCCCTAGACTCCTCTCCACGAAGAACCCCAAGTCAGATGCCCCCACAGGTGCCGTCCCTCTTTCCTCCCTCTCCCCGCAGGCTTAGCGACCCTCCCCACCGCCAAGCTGCTAATGAGAGCAGCAGCCTGATTCACTTGTCCTCCTTCAAGTCCGCCTGATGTCATATGTTGCCCCTCTGAGGGCATTTTCAGATCATCTGGGTCCCATGATCTTATTTCCGAGATGAATCAATGGAGGCTCAGAGCTGTAAAGTAACTTGCCAAGATCGCCAGCCGGGAGGTGCCAGGCTGGGATTTCTTGCCCTACCACCATGCTGTACCATCTCCTTGTCTTGTCAAATGAGGTTTCTCATACACAGCATATAAGAACTATGATTTTGTTCATGAACATTACCTTCATCTTTCTTTCCTTATGTTTATTTTTTTGAGACAGTCTCACTCTGTCACCAAGGCTGAAGTGCAATGGCGCGATCACAGCTCATTGCAGCCTCAAGTTCCTGGGCTCAGGTGATCCTCCCGCCTCTGTCTCCAGAGTAGCTGGGACCACAAGTTCGCACCTCCACGCCTTGCTATGTTTTATTTTATTTTATTTTTTGATAGAGATGGGGAGGGGGTAAGTCTTGCTATGTTGCCTGGGCTGGTCTCAAACTCCAGGCCTCAAGCAATCCTCCCACCTCAGCATCCCAAAATGCTGGGATTACAGGTATCAGCCACTGTGCCTGGCCAACCGTCATCTTAATATCAGGCTGTGGAGGGGGATCTGTAGTCAGGGAAAAGGAGTGATAGATGAGCTTGAGGGCTTGGGTCTGAAGAGGTGCTTGGAACCCCAAAAAGAGAGGCCAAAAGTTGACTACAGGCCCAGTCCTCATCTCAGTTATATGCCAAGACTTGCAAATACCAGCTACGCAGAGACAGTGAGGGGGGAAGGAGGACAAAAAGAGATCAGCTATAAAAAACTAAAACTTGTCCCCAAATGAAGACTTAGAAACAAAAAATAAAAATGAAACACCACTTATCTTGTTATTCCTGGAGCCATCAGATTTTCAATGATCTAATATCACTTTGACTGATTTTTCTCCTCTGTTCAAGCTTCTTTCTCATTGTGTTCATTTTGTAAGCTACTGCAAAAATTTTGGGGAGTGAACAAGCCTTAAATTGTAAATAAGTAAGTGCAATCTATAGCTTCATCTTTATGGTGGTGATTTATGCTGCCTAAGTTCAAAGCCAGGCTCTGTAGGGTACATGTGCTGGCATTCACTGATGGAGGGGACGTCTGTGTGGGGTCCTCCTTGACGCCAGGTGCAGAGGTGCAGACAACCTGTGACCACATGCAACGTCTCAGTTCCACTCTTAAAGAACAGAGGCCCCAACCTCAACCTCAGAGGGCTTTCCAGCCCCGTTCCCGGACGAGCTGTCCCATGGTTCTGAAACTGACTGACAGTGGAGGAGGGGAGCACATCACTCTGGTGGAGCGCAAGAGACCACTCGCAGCCACTTCCTCTGCCCCCTCAGCCATTAACCCAGACATCATCCATCAAACAATTATTTAACACCAGCTTGTGCCAGGCTCCACGTCACAGCTGGGAATTCATCAGTGACCAAAACTGATGGAGCCCCTGCCCTAGATCCCACGATCTAATGGGGAAGACAGATGAGTAAGCAATTGCAATTCTAGCCGGGCGCGATGGTGCACACCTGTAATACCAGCACTTTGGGAGGCCGAGGTGGGAGGATTGCCTGAACTCAGGAGTTTGAGACCAGCCTGGCAACATGAAACCACGTCTCTACAAAAATTAGCTGGGCATGGTAGTGCGTGCCTGTGGTCCCAGCTACTTGGGAGGCTGAGGTGTGAGGGTTGCTTGAGCCTGGGAGGTTGAGGCTGCAGTGAGCCATGATTGTGCCACTGCACTCCAGCCTTGGTGACAGAGTGAGACCCTGTCTCAAAAAAAAATATATATATATATATATATTTGTGTGTGTGTGTGTGTGTGTGTGTGTGTGTATTTCCTATATATATGTGTGTACTTTCATGCAATAAATGCCACAAGAGAGGAAGGGAGGGAGTACAGAGGAAGGGTGTCCAATCCAGACCTGAGGGAGTCAGGATCTCTTCCCAGAGGAACTAAAATTTAAATTAAGACAACAGAGCTCTATAAGACATAGGCCAGCATGGCGGGGACTAACTCTCATGTTTCCTCTGCCTCCTGGACACAGAGCAAGACTACATTTCCTAGCCTTCTTTGCAGTGAGGTGTGACTACGCCACTGAGTTTTAAGTTAATGGAATGTGGACAGATGAGAAGCACCACTTCCAGGCCTGGCCCATATTCCTTGCTCATTCACTAGCTAAATGCAGAAGACTCCAAAGTCCCAGAGGAAAGTAGAACCACAAGAGCAAAGGAGCCTGTATCCCTGAATCACCATGTGGAAGACCTGTCCACCAATGGGGAGTTATTGCATGCATGAGAAATAAAGTTTGTTGTAAAGCCATGGAGATTTGGAGTTTATCTGTTACAGCAATTGGTATTACCCTAACTTATAACCAAGTAGGAGTGGGAGATAAAGTATGCCAGAACAAAAATTAGTAAAAGCGGTGACAGGTGCCTGTATTCCCAGCTACTTGGGAGGCTGAGGTGGGAGGATTACTTGGGCTTAGGAGTGTGTGACCAGCCTGGACAACATAGTGAGACCCTGTCTGGAAAAAAAAGACTAACCAACCTAACTTCAGTAGGTAGCAGTCAACCAAATGGACAGGAAAGAACAGAGGTTCTGAGGCAAATAACGGGATCAAACCCTGGCTCCATATTGCCTGGCTATGTGATCTTGGGCAAGTAGCAAGTAATTTAATCTCTTTGCATTCTAGTTTCCTCTTTGGTTTTTTTTTTTTTTTTTTTTTTTGAGACGGAGTCTGACTCTGTCACCCAGGCTGGAGTGCAGTGGCTGGATCTCAGCTCACCGCAAGCTCTGCCTCCCGGGTTTACGCCATTCTCCTGGTTCAGCCTCCCGAGTAGCTGGGACTACAGGCGCCGCCACCTCACCCGGCTAGTTTTTCGTATTTTTTAGTAGAGACGGGGTTTCACCGTGTTAGCCAGGATAGTCTCGATCTCCTGATCTCGTGATCCGCCCGTCTCGGCCTCCCAAAGTGCTGGGATTACAGGCTTGAGTCACCGCGCCCGGCTAGTTTCCTCTTTTGTAAAATGAGGATAATAACATCTTCCTTGGAGGGTTGTAGTGAGTATTAAATAAATAGAACCTAGGATGGTTCCTAATACAAAAGGCGTATCAAATAATACATTCCTTACTCCAAACTGTATGCATTCATAGAATGACATTTAACTAATAATATGCTTTGGTAACTGGTAACAGTAACAACAATAAAAATATAAACATTTACTAAGAACTATTTATACTCCAGGCACTATTCTAATTATTCACATGTATTAATTAATTCCATACTCATAGCCCTATGAATTAGGCATTACTTTCCTCCCAATTTTATAGATGAAGAAACTGAGGCACAGAGGTGTTGGTAATGTGTCCAAGGTTATCAGCTGGTACATGGTGGAACTAGAGTTTAAATCTAGGCAGGCATGGTTACAATTCCATGAAGATGAAGAAACAGAGAGGTGGTGTAAATTGTTTTTTTTTTTTTTTTTTTTTTTTTTT
>NC_045439.1:31046454-31113747 GCF_002776525.5 Piliocolobus tephrosceles
GCCATTCTCCTGCCTCAGCCTCCCAAGTAGCTGGGACTACAGGCGCCCGCCACCTCGCCCGGCTAGTTTTTTGTATTTTTAGTAGAGACGGGGTTTCACCGTGTTAGCCAGGATGGTCTCGATCTCCTGACCTCGTGATCCGCCCGTCTCGGCCTCCCAAAGTGCTGGGATTACAGGCTTGAGCCACCGCGCCCGGCCTTAAATTGTTAAAGCCACACAGTCTCAAGGTGTTCTGGGGTTGAGGGCTCCAGCACCAGCCATGACTTCTTGGGATTCTATAGGAGCATGGAACAGATGGCCTCAACTGACTCCGTGAGAAACACCATCCTTTGCATCTTGGCAAGTGTGCTGGTGGTTTTGGCAGTAATGACGCTGACCAAAACCAAAGACATCCTCAGTCAATAGTGAGAAGTCAGCAGGCGAGTGCACCCCGGGTCCCCTCCAGCAGTGGCACTTCACCTGTCTCTGGCTGTGAAATGGAGGCTGAGGGGTTTGTGTTTTTAAAAGAATGACTTTTCCATCAGAGCTTTAAAGAGGCTTACACTGGAGTCACCTCATTTAGAAGTTTTCTTTTAAACTTTTTTTCCAGTTTTGTTGCTTTTTTAATTAATTAATTAATTAATTTTTTCTTTCAAGACGGAGTGTCGTTCTGTCGCCCAGGCTGGAGTGCAGTGGCGCGATCTCGGCTCACTACAAGCTCCGCCTCCCGGGTTCACGCCATTCTCCTGCCTCAGCCTCTCCAGTAGCTGGGACTACAGGCGCCCGTCACCACGCCCGGCTAATTTTTTGTATTTTTAGTAGAAACGGAGTTTCACCGCGTTAGCCAGGATGGTCTCGATCTCCTGACCTCGTGATCTGCCCACCTTGGCCTCCCAAAGTGCCGGGATTACAGGCGTAAGCCACCGCGCCAGACCCTTTTTTTTAAATTTAAAAGAATTCTCCATCTCAGAAAAATGAAGCAAAACGAAACAGTTCCAAGAAATTGGGCTTCAGAGAGCAAACTTGAAGAAGAACCTGCTCCACAAGAAAGGGGCTGGACTTGGACTTGCCGAGCTTCCAAATGACCACGAGAGGGCAGCAAAGACACTGGCCAGAGAAGGCTGACGCCCCAGGCTCGTCCTAGAATCATCCTCCAGGAAGGGCTTTGTCCCTCACTCTGAGCATCCCCTAGATTTGGAGTCTCAGCTATTTAAAAAAGAATGGGCTTTGGGCTTGTTCTTCCGATCATGTAACTAATGCACAGGAACTTTGGAAAATGTGGAAGGTCTGGAAATACATGAATCAAATTATTATAATCCTGCCATTCGGAGAGAACTACTGTTAATGTTTTAATGAATATCCTTCTGGACAGATGTAGAAATGGATGGAAATTTAGATACTGATACATATACATATATTTTTTGATTTCCTGAAACTGACATCTGTCACTATATACGAATTGGTGGTCTGCCAGCAGGCCGGGCGTGGTGGCTCACGCCTGTAATCCCAGCACTTTGGGAGGCCGAGGTGGGCGGATCATGAGGTCAGGAGTTTGAGAGCAGCCTGGCCAACATGGTGAAACCCTGTCTCTACTAAAGATACAAAAAATTAGCCGGTGTGGTGGTGCATGCCTGTAATCCCAGCTGCTCAGGAGGCTGAGGCAAGAGAATCGCTTGCACCTGGGAGGTGGAGGTTGCAGTGAGCCAAGATTGCGCCATTGCATTCCAGCCTGGATGACAAAGCAAGACTCTGTCTCAAAACAATAACAACAACAACAACAACAACAACAAACCCAACAGCAAAAAAAAGTATAGCCATCTATATCTGCATGCATATATGGCTATATTATTTGCCCAAGTGAGACTTGGAGGACCAGTCCCTACTGCACCCAGCACAGGGGTGAGGGGCCAGCACAGTGAAGGGTGGGCAGGCAAGACCAGTGTCCTCTGGTGCCAGTGGTTGTTCTGCTGGCTGTCTCCATAGCCTGGGGCTAAGCTTTCTGCAGTCTTAAGGAGAGGAAGTCGTGGAGCTTTCTAGCTCAAAAATATTCTGCTGCATGAGCAGGTGCTCTGAGTTCGTTGAATTTCATCAAAATGAGTCATACCAAAGGTGTGAAAGAGTGACAGGGTTTAAGGAGTTGCCACTTCCTGGTTCCACATGGGTACATCATCCTTTAACCCCAGACAGAGGCACTACTCATTGGGAATTCAGGCTGCAGCAATGGGCGTGGCATTTTCTCTCCAAATGCAAAGACTTTGAACCATTTCTTTGTCTTTGGATGTGGCCACCTATTCCCAGAGAAAAACATCAGCGTTCTTACTCTGCAACCCCTTTGCTCGTTGTTAAATGAGCTTCAAACCTAAAAAACAAAAACAAAAACAAAACAAAACAAAAAAAACCCCGCTGAAAATTTAGCGATGCCTGAATTGAGTTTTAAATGAGACACAGGTGTTGACTAGGTGAAGGGATGGGGACATCTCATTACCCAGAATTATAAGCAACTCTTGTTTCTCCACACAAATAGATGGGCCACCGCTGATTTCCTAAGGGAATTTTTTGTCCTTGCTTTGGAGTGAGATAAATCCAGCTTTGAATATCAACTCCACTACATCCTTATTTTGTCCTTGGGCAAGTCACGTAACCCTGGCCATTCCAAGGTAGAGCCAAGATTAAAATGTTGGAACCGTTTAGAAGGAAGTGTCAACTGTTCAGTCTGGCTGGAGCAGAGAATGAGAGGAGCCAGAGCAAGACGGGTCAGGGATGCCACACCAGGGAAGCCCACCAGGAGCTGCCACGGGATTTTAAGCAAGGGTTAAATCATATGATGACAGATGATATTTTTCCAGTCTCACAAGAGTTATGGCAAAAACCAACCACATGTATTGGAGGTTTTATGTATTTTACCATATGAAACTACACATATAGTCCATTGGCAGCATTCTCTCCTATTCGGGTGACCATTATTGGCTCCCATAGGCAGTTTGGCAGGCTTCCTACCCACCCCCACTCTCCATCCCAGGGGTGCCCATGAGATAACTCCAGTGAGGGTTGTCCCTACCCTCTTAAATGTGTTGTGGTCACATTCACAGCTCAGATGGTCTTTTCTCTTTCTTTCTTTTCTTTTTCTTTCTTTTTTTCTCTTTCTTTCTTCCTTTTTCTTTCTTTCTTTCTCTTTCTTTCTTCCTTTTTCTTTCTTTCTTCCTTTTTCTTTCTTTCTTTCTGTCTTTTCCTTTCTCTCTCTCCCCTCCATTCCTTCCTTCCTTCCTTCCTTCCTTTCCTTCCTTCCTTTCTCTCTTTCTCTTTCTCTTTCTTTCCTTTCTTTTCCTTTCTTTTTTTTCTTTCCTCTCTCTCCCCTCCATTTCCTTCCTTTCTCTTTCTTTCTTTCTCTCTCTTTCTTTCCTTTCTTTCTTTTTCTTTCCTTTCCCCTCTCTCTCCCCTCCATTCCTTCCTTCCTTCGTTTTCTTTCTTTCTTTCCTCCTTTCTCTCCTTTCTTTCTCTCTTTTTCTCTTTCTTTCTTTCTTCCTTTCTCTCTCTCTCCCCTCCCTTCTCTCCCTTCCTTCCTTCTTTTCTTTCTTTCCTCCTTTCTTTCCCTTCTCTCTTTCTCTCTTTCTCTCTCTTTCTTTCTCTTCCCTCCCTCCCTCCCTCCCTTTCTCTCTCTCTCCCGTTCTTTCTTTCTTTCCTCTAGATGAAGTCTCACTCTTGTTGCCCAGGCTGGAGTGCAATGGTGCAATCTTGGCTCACTGCAACCTCTGCCTCCTGGGTTCAAGCGATTCTCCTGCCTCAGCCTCCCAAGTAGCAGAGATAACAGGTGTGTGGCACCATACCCAGCTAATTTTATATTTTTTGTAGAGACAGGGTTTCACCATGTTGGCCAGGCTAGTCTCGAACTCCTGACCTCAGGTGATCCACCTGCTTAGGCCTCCTGAAGTGCTGGAATTACAGGTGTGAGCCACTGCGCCTGGCCTCAGATGGTGTTTCTTAACCTCTATCTGTCAATCATGCTTAAGCCTAACCAAGTTGGGGTGAGTGGGTAGGAAAGGAAAGAGGTCTTTTTAGCAGAGGGGGACATCTGGGTGCTCACCAGAGAGGTAATATTCAGAGGTGAGGTCTCCTTGAGACTTGGCACTCCCAGGCACTCACGCTGACCCATCAGAATTCATCATGAAGATGGAGCATGATATGATTTGGCTTTGTGTCCCAACCAAATCTCCTCTCGAAATGTGATCCCTACATGTCAAGGGAAAGAGACGATTGGATCATGGGGTCGGTTTCCCCCATGCTGTTCTCGTGATAGTGAGTGAGTTCTCACAAGATTTGATGGTTTTATAAGTGTTTGGAAGTTCCTCCTTCATGCTTCTCTCTCCTGCTGCCTTGTGAAGAAGGTGCGTGGCTTCCCCTTCGCCTTCTGCCATGATTGTAAGTTTCCTGAGGCCTCCCAAGCCATGTAGAACTGTGGGTCAGTTAAACCTCTTTCTTTATAAATTACCCAGTCTCAGGTGGTATCTTTACAGCAGTGTGAGAATCAACTAATATAGAGCTTCCTTCTAAGACTTCTATTGTGGCAGGTTTTGTTGGTTTTATATATATATATATATATATATATATATATTTTTTTTTTTTTTTTTCTTTGAGACAAGGTCTCACTCTTGTCACCCAGACTAGAGTGCAGTGGTGTGATCACAGATCACTGCAGCTTCAACCTCCTTGGCTCAAGTGATCCTCCCACCTCAGCTTCCCAAGTAGCTAGGACCACAGGCATGTGCCATCGTGCCTGGCTAATGTTTTTTTTTAAATTTTTGTAAAGACAGCATCTCACTATGTTGCCCGGAGTGCAGTGGTACAATCATGGCTCACCCAGGCTCAAGCAATTCTCCTGCCTCAGCCTCCCAAGTAGCTGGGACTACAGGCATGCACCAGCACACCGGGCTAATTTTTTGATTTTTTTTACAGATAGAGGTCTCACTATGTTGCCCAGGCTGGTCTCAAATTCCTGGTCTCACTGATCCTCCTTTCTTCGCCTCCCAAAGCACTGGGGTTAAAGACATGAGCCACTGCACCTGGGCCTGTAGCAGTTATTTCCTTCTGCCTCCCACACTGCAACTGGGAGGCAGTGCAGCAGGGAGGGAATGAATCCAGGCCTGTGGGTCACATAGACCTTGGTATAAACTTTGCCCCATCCCTGACAGGTTTAGGACCACAAGCAAGCAGTGTAAACTCTTTGGGCCTCCATTTCCTTGCCTGTCAAGTGAAAAATCACATTATTTACTAATTCTTTTTCTTTTTTTCCCCCGAGATGGTATCTCACTCTGTCGCCCAGGCTGGAGTGCAGTGTTGTGATCTTGGCTCACTGCAACCTCTGCCTCCCGCGTTCAAGCAATTCTCCTATCTCAGCCTCCCGAGTAGTTAGGACTACTGGCATGCGCCACCATGCCAGGCTAATTTTTGCATTTGTAGTCTGATCTTGAACTCCTGCCCTTATGATCTACCCGCCTTGGCCTCCCAAAGTGCTGGAATTACAGGCGTGAGCCACCGCACCTGGCCATTATTTACTACTTCTTAAGTTATTGAGAGAATTAAATGAGATGAGCAAGCACTCAAAACATCTAAACTAGAATTGTTGTTACTAAAATTAATTGTTTCATGCTCATATCTCTCCCACTGTACTGAAAGCTCCTGTGAGGGCAAGAATGGTATCATATTCATCTCCCTGTGATAAGCAGTGTGGACTCACTCATTAGGCTCTGTGGGCAGAGTGGTTAGGGCCCAAAATACTTTTAGAAGCCCATAAAAATGTTTTAATAGCTTTTAAAACAAGGGAAAAAATGAAGACAACCTAGCCTGATTAGATTTGTCTTTATAGCAATGCAGTTGTAAAAATATCATTATTGGCCGGGTGCAGTGGCTCACGCCTGTAATCCCAGCACTTTGGGAGATGGAGGCGGGCGGATAATCTGAGGTCAGGAGTTCGAGATCAGCCTGGCTAACATGGAGATACCCCATCTCTACTAAATATACAAAGTTAGCTGGGTGTGGTGGTGCTCGCCTGTAATCCCAGCTACTCCGGAGGCTGAGGCTGGAGAATCGCTTGAACCTGGGAGGTTGCAGTGAGCCAGGATCGTGCCACTGCACTCCAACCTGGCTGACAATGAGACTCCGTCTCAAAAAATAAAAATTAAATTAAATTAAAATTAAAATATCATTATTATTATTATTATTTTAATGGAGGATGTCAGGCCTCTGAGCCCAAGCCTGCACGTATACATCCCGATGGCCTGAAGTAACTGAAGAATCACAAAAGAAGTGAAATGGCCTGTTCCTGCCTTAACTGATGATACTACCTTGTGAAATTCCTTCTCCTGGCTCAAAAGCTCCCCCACTGAGCACCTTATGTCCCCCGCCCCTGCCCGCCAGAGAACAACCCTCTTTGACTGTAATTTTCCACTACCTACCCAAATCCTATAAAACTGCCCCACCCCATCTCCCTGTGCTGACCCTCTTTTCGGACTCAGCTCACCTGCACCCAGGTGATTAAAAAGCTTTATTGTGGGGGTGCCGGCCTCCGCCCGGCAGGGAGGGGCTCTCTCCGGAGGCTCAGCCTCCTCTGCTCCCCATGGGCAACTGCCAGGCAGGGCACAACCTGCACCTGTGTCTGGCCCACCACCCACCACTGCTCTGTGCCACTTTGATCCTGCTGCTCCTTGGTCTCTCCGGCCTGGGCCTTGGCAGCTTCCTCCTCACCCACAGGACTGGCCTGCGCAGCCCTGACATCCCCCAGGACTGGGCCTCTTTTTTGAGATCTTTTGGCCAGCTGACCCTGTGTCCTAGGAATGGGACAGTCACAGGGAAGTGGCGAGGGTCTCACGTCGTGAGCTTACTGACCACCTTGAACTTCGGAGATGGTCCCGACAGCAACAAGACCCGGACATTCCAGGCCATGGTCCTGGGTAGTCAGATGGGATTGAAAGGATCTTCTGCAGGACAACTGGTCCTTGTCACAGTCAGGGTGACCACAGAAATGACTGCAGGAACCTGCCCGTATTTTAGTGCTGTTCCAGGAATCCTACCCTCCAGCCAGCCACCCATATCCTGCTCAGAGGAGGGGCCCAGAAATGCCACCTAAGCCCTAGAATGGGTGAGGAGTGCGTTAGTGTCTGCCGCCACAAAGGCCTTGTGCTGACCAAGCTGCTCACCTCGGAGGAGAGGAGCTGGCTCTGTGTGGCCCCAGGCTGCTGGTCTTGGGCTCCTTCCTGCTTCTTTTCTGTGGCCTTCTCTGCTGTGTCACTGCTACATGCTTCCACCCGTGCCAGGAGTCCCACTGGTCTAGAACCCGGCTCTGAGGGCACCAGCCTAGTTCCCGACTTGTTTCTCAGGTGTGAATCAACTCCTTGGGCCTTTGCTCTGAGTTGGAAAAGGTCTTAGAAAAAGCGAAGAGCTGGAATGTGAGGGAAAATAAAAAGCTTTTTTGCCCCCGTCCCACAAAAAAAAAGCTTTATTGCTCACACAAAGCCTGCTTGGTGGTCTCTTCACACAGATGCCTGTGAAAGAGGAAGTAACCCACAAAGGCTGAGTGCCTAGGGCTCCTGCAAATCATGAGGCCTTGAGTACAAGGGCCTGGAATGACACAAATCAGGTTGGAATTCCAGCTTCGCCACTGAGCTCAGAGTGTGACCGGGAGAATTGTCCTTTCTCTTTTCTTTTTTTTTAAAAAATGGAGACAGGGTCTCGCTATGTTGCCCAGGCTGGTCTCAAACTCTTGGCCTCAAGCAAGCCACCTGCCTCGGCCTCCCGAAGTGCTAGAATTATAGGCGTGACTACCGCACCTGGCTGATTTTCCTGTTTTCTCATCTGAAGACAGGGTCGTTGATAAATCTTGCTTTCCAGGCCACGGGGTGCTGCCCGCTTTTGTCTCCTTTGGTATGTATTTATGCATTCAATGTCTGTCTTTCCCCACTAAGCTGTAAGCTCTACGAGGGCAGGGAGCCTGTCTTCTTTATTTCCTACATGTGACATTTACAGCCCTCTTACTGCATGCTATGCATTGTTCTAACTGCTTCAAATGCATGACATCAGCCATGAAGTGTTTTATCCCATTTTACAAATGAAGAAACTAAAGCTATGTGGTCCGATGACTTGCCCAAAATCGTACCGTAGGAAACAGTAGGGAGATGAGGGTTTGAACCCTAGGACCCACACTCAACCATAGCCTCTGGCTAGGATGCTCAGCCCAGAGCCTGGCAGACCGAAGTGGGAAAGAAGCAGGTCCTGGAGGGGGCGAGAGGCTCAGAGGATGCAGAGTCTGAGACCCTGAAATGAAGATTTGTTCCTGGTGGGTGGCTGTGCAACGGAGGAGGCAGCGAGTCAGGAGGAAGAGGTGCTCCTAGCAGACAGGTGTTTTCCATTCATGAAGGAGGAAAAGTTCAGGTCAAGAGAATGATCTGACCACATCAAGCACCATAGGGATTCTCCCCTCAGTGAGTCACCCCAGGAAACTGACCACGTTTGTTCTTTCTGGCGTAGAGGGACTAACAAGCCCAAAGGGGACCCGTGGTGCTCCAGGGCTCTGCAGCCTCCACCAGAACAGGCCAGGCACTCCTCCACTGGCTCCTCTCCATGTGCCCACTTTATGCTACTCACACATCGAGATATTGGTTGGTTGTTTTTCCACTTGAACTTTACTTTTTGTAATGGTTATCTTTTCTGGCTACAAAATCACCCACATAGCTTCATCTTAGAAAAAGCAGGCCGGGCGAGGTGGCTCAAGCCTGTAATCCCAGCACTTTGGGAGGCCGAGATGGGAGGATCACGAGATCAGGAGATTGAGACCATCCTGGCTAACACGGTGAAACCCCGTCTCTACTAAAAAAAATACAAAAAACTAGCTGGGCGAGGTGGCGGGCGCCTGTAGTCCCAGCTACTCGGGAGACTGAGGCAGGAGAATGGCGTGAACCTGGGAGGCGGAGCTTGCAGTGAGCTGAGATCCGGCCACTGCACTCCAGCCTGAGCGACAGAGCGAGACTCTGTCTCAAAAAAAAAAAGCAGAAAATACAAATAAACATGCACACAAAATAAACAAGTGAAAGTCCCTCATAATCTCACCCTATGGGAATAACCTGGTTTAATATTTTGGTGTATTTATTTCCAGTCTTTTTGAGAATTCCTGAGAGTCAGGAATTCAGGAGTGACTTACCTGGATGGTTCCGGCTCAACAGTCTCCCAGGAAGCTGTAGTCAATCAATTGACAGAGGCTGTGGACTCTGGAGACTTGACTGAGGCTGGAGCATCTGCATTCAAGGTCAGTTACATGACTGGTGGCAGGGAGTTCCAGTTCTTCGCCACACAAGCTTCTGTGTAGGACGGCTCGAGACATGGTTCTCCACAAACTGAGTGACCCAAGAAGAGAGTGACAGCACCCGAGAATGGAGCTGGTGTTTTTATAACTGAATCTTGAAAGTGATATGCCGTCCCTTCTTCTGAATTCCATTTGTTGGAAGTGAGTCTTTAGGTATGTACATCTTTATACATGTGTGTACATACATGCATGTATGTATATATATGCATTTATAAATATGTTTATATATCATATAATATATAAATTATAGATAAAATATAAATATATGTTACATATATACTGCATAATATACAAGCAAATTTACATATTTCCACTTGTGATTTTTTTTTGAGATGGAGTCTCGCTCCGTCACCCAGGCTGGAGTGCAGTGGTGTCATCTTGGCTGATTGCAACTTCTGCCTCCTGGGTTCAAGCAGTTCTCCTGCCTTAGCCTCCCAAGTAGCTGGGACTACAGGCATGCACCACCATGCCCAGCTAAAATTTGTATTTCTGGTAGAGACAGGCTGGCCAGGCTGGTCTTGAACTCCTGACCTCAAGTGATTCACCAGCCTCAGCCACAGAGTGCTGGGATTACAGGTGTGAGCCACCACAGCTGGCCTCACTTATGATTTTTTTACTTTACGAAGTTGCAAAAGTGATATGTGTCCATTACACTCCTTGACTTATGGCAGGGTTCTATCTATATAAACCCATCATAAATTGAAAATATAACTCAAAAGTTTGACTTAAGATATTTTCAATTTATGATGGGTTTATCATGACATAACCCCATTATAAGTCATGGAGTACTTCTATACACACACACACACACACACACACACACAGACACACAGACACACACACACACATTTCTCACTGGTTCCATTCCTCTGGAGAACCCTGACTCATACATCATTATGGAAATGGTTGAACACAGGATGGTTCATATAAACCATGGTTGTTGCAAGGGTTAATTCCAGCAGGCCTGGAATTGACATAGACTGATTTACCGAAATAAAAGCTATTCCTGTACAGCACTGAGCCCTAGTCAGGGCATTAAAGACACCAATTAATAGTGCTGTTTCATAACCATGAATCTGAGGGATTTCAACGTGGTTTGTACGGGCTTATCAGCAGCGTTTATTTTTATTTTTACTTTGTTCAGCATTGTGTATTGATAACAATGAGATTGATGATTTGTTCCTGGTCTTGGTGAGACCCCTGGAGGACTGTGCTTTTGGGACTGGTGACACAGCAAGAAACATGCCCACATGAGCAGCAGGGTATATGACACCCTGGTGGAAACTCCAGCTTGGGACTCCCAGTTCTGAGGTGTTCTGTGACACATGGGTGACTCTAGAGAGAAGGTATGTCTTGCGTGGCTCTTTCAGAGGTGGACCAATTGGAGCCTGCACCTGGCCTCTCTGGATCCCTTGATGTCCTACTTAACTGCTGTTGCTGCATTAAATGAATGCTTTTGCTGCAATAAGCAGTAGCTTTGTAAGCATTGTCAACTTGAATCCTGTGAATCTTCTTTAGCAATCAAACCCTGCCTAATGACCACTGTTAGTGCACGTAGGATGTAAGCAGCCCTGGTTTTCTTTTTTAAAAAAATAGAGACAGGGTTTTACTATGTTGCCCTGGTTTTTAAAAAGGGTTAGATCTACACAAATAGCCTGGGAAAAGGTTTATAATGTAAGTGAAATGAGTAATTTGCAAACTAAGAGGTAAAACATGATGTCATCTTTATTTCTCTTAAATGTGTGATGCCGTGTGTGTGTGTGTGTGTGTGTGTGTGTGTGTGTGTGTGTCTATCTGGAAGTATTTGTAGAAAATTAGGGGAAAAAACAAAGAAGTGTAAAGAAGTGTGCACCCTAAATCATAAATGAGGGTTACCTTGTTGTGGGGTATGTGAAGTGAAGGAATAGAATGGGCTGGAAGGCTACTGCTCCGGTTTGAATGTTTTTGTCCTCTCCGAAATTCATATTGAAATGTAATCCCCTATGCAACAGTATTAAGAAGTGTGGCCTTTAGGAGGTGATTGAGGCATGAGAGCTCTGCCCTCATAAATGGGATTAAGTGCTCTCATGGAAGGGTGTGATAGAAAGAGTTTGCCCCCCTTCCACTCACTCTGTCCCTTCCACCATGTGAGGACACAGTGTTTCTCTCTTCTGGTGGACGGAGCAACAAGGCACCATCTTGGAAGCAGAGACAGGGCCTCACCAGGCACTGAACCTGCCAGCACCTTGATCTTAGATTTTCCAGCCTCCAGAAATGTGAGAAATAAATTTCTGTTATTTATAAATTATGAAGTCTGTAGTATTCTGTTGTAGAGGTACAAACAGCCTAAGAAATCGGTACCAGAGAAGTAGGCCTGTTGCTATAACCAATATCTTGAAATATGGAAGTGGCTTTGGAACTGGTTAAGGGGTAGAGGCTGGAAGAGTTTTGAAGCACATGCTGGAAAAAGCCTGTATTGTCATGACCAGAATGTTAAGGGAGATTCCAATGAGAGCTCTGAAGAAGAAAATTGTAGAGACAGCCTCAGTGTTAGGGATTATCTAAATGGTTGTGAACAGAAAGCTGGTATTCTAGAAAAAGCCAATCTGATGAAGTCTTAGATGAAAACGAGGAATATCTTATCAGATGTTGGAGGAAAGGCTATCCTTGTTATAAAGCAACAAAAACTTGGCTGAATTGTATCTGTGTGCTACTGCTTGGTGGAAAGCAGAATTTAAGATCAATGAACTAGCATATTTAGCAGAAGAAATACCAAAGCAAAGTGTTCAGGGTGTGGATGGCTTCTCTTAACTGCTCATGGTAACATGTGAGAAGAGAAATAATTTAAAGATGGATTTCTTTTTTTTAATGGAATATCCCTCTGTTGCCCAGGCTGGAGTGTAGTGGCACGATCTTGGCTCACTGCAACCTCTGCCTCCTGGGTTCAAGTGATTATTCTGCCTCAGCCTCCTGAGTAGCTGGGACTACAGGCATGCACCAACATGTCTGGCTAATTTTTGTATTTTTAGTAGAGACGGGGTTTCACCATATTGGCCAGGCTGGTTTCAAGCTCCTGACCTTGTGATCTGCCCGCCTTGGCCTCCCAAAGTACTGGGATTATAGGCGTGTGCCCCCACGCCCAGCTTAGAGAGAATTTTTAATTAAAAGGGAAGCAGAATGATTTGGAAAATTCTCAGCCTGGCCATGTAAAGAATAAAAAAGCATGTTAGGAGAGAAAGCCAATGGTGGGGCCAAGTGACCACAGATTAGTAAATCTGTTAATCTGTTGATAGACAGGTTAGTATAGATTGAAGGAAGCTGGATGATGCTGTTCACCAAGATGATGGAAGGATAACCCTGAAAGCATTTCTGAGATCTCAGAGACTGCCCCACCCATCACAGTCAGGGCACTGAGGGCAAAATAATATCAAGGGAGGGGCCCAGGCCCCCTGTGGAACTTGGGACCCTGGGGATCCCAGTCCAGGGCCTCCTCAAGTCTCTGCTATCTGTATTCTGGCACGGTGCTCCTTGGTACCCCCAGCTGTGGCTCAGGTGGGCCCAGGTGTGGCTGAAGCCACCACTCCAGAGAACACAAGTGGCGAACCTTGGTGGCTTACATGTGGTGCTAACTCCACAGGCATGCTGTGATGAGCTGCAGAGGCAGGGCTACCTCCACCTGGATTTCAAGGGATGCCTCAGAAAGCGTCAGGGCCCAGGCAAAGAAATGACACAGGGAAGGGGCTGCTGTGGAGAGTCCCCACCAGGGCAATGCCTAGTGGAGTCCTGGGAGCAGGACCACTCTTGAGACCTCAGAACAGTAGAGCCTCAGGAGTGCAGCCCCAGCCCAGAAGCGCCAGGGGCAGGCTACTAACCCCCAAGAGGTGTATCCACCTTGTTTCATGTGATTAAAAAGAAGAAATGGGATCATATGCCTTTCCAAAATAATTAGTAGACTTTATTTATTCATTTATTGAGGCAGAGTCTCACTCTGTCACCCAGGCTAAAGTGCGGTGGCATGATCTCGGCTCACTGCAACCTCCACCTCCCAGATTCAAGTGATTCTCGTGCTTCAGATACCCAAATAGCTGGGACCACAGGCTCCCACCACCATGCCTAATTTTTGTATTTTTGATAGAGATGGGGTTTTGTCATGTTGACCAGGCTGCTCTCAAACTCCTGACCTCAAGTGATCCACTCTCCTTGGCCTCCCAAGGTGCTGGGATATAGGCCTGAGCCACTGTTTCTGGTCAATAGACTTTAATTTTTAGTTTCACAGAAAAGTTGAGTATAGTTAGAGTTTCTATATACTCTCTCTTCTCCACACTGCCTCACCCTGTGTATCACCTCCCTGACAGTTTCCCTTAGTATTAAGAACTTACATTAGTGTAGTACACTTATTACAATTGATAAACCAAAATGATACATTGTTATTAACAAAAATCTACAGTTTAAATTAAGGATCATTCTTTGGTTGTATAGTTCTATGGGTTTTGACAGATGCAAATGTCACGTACCTATCATTACAGTATCATATGGAAATGTTTCACCACCCTAATAATCCCCTGTGCTGCACCTGTTACTCCCTGTCTCCTCCCTGCAGCCCTGGCAACCGTAGATCTTTTGATGATCTCCCTCCTTTGCCTTCTCCAGAATGTCATATGGTTGGAATCATGCAGTATGTCGCCTTTTCAGACTGACTTCCTTCACTTCGCAAAATATATTTAAGGTTCCTCCGTGTCTTTTCATGGATTGACAGCTCATTTCCTTTTACTGCTAAATAGTATTCCACCATTTGAATATATCATAATTTATCCATTCACCTATTGAAAGACATTTTGGTTTCTTCCAATTTGGGGTGATTATGAAAAAAGCTGCTATCAACTTTTGTGTGAACATAAGTTTTCAATTCATTTGGGTAAATAACGAGACATGTGCTTGATGGATTATGTGGTAAGAGTAGGTTTGGCTTCGTGAGAAATTGCTAAACTGTCTTCCGAAGTGGCTGCACCAGTTTTGCATTTGCACCAGCAGTGAAGGAGAGTTCCTGTTGCTCCACATCCTGCCCATCATTTGCTGTTCTCTGTGTTTTGAATTTCAGCCACTCTAATAGGTGTGTGCAGGTAGTTCATTGTTTTAATTTGTAATTGCCTAATGGCATATGATGTTGAGCATCTTTTCATGTGCTTATCTGTCATTTGCGTATCTTTGAGGTGTCAGTTCAGATCTTCTGCCCATGTTTTAATTGGGTTGTTTGCTTTCTTATTGTTGAGTTGTAAGAGTTCTTTGTATATTTTAGTTATAAGACCTTTATCAGATATGTGTTTTACGAATAGTTTCTTCCAGTCTGTGGCTTTTCTTTCCATTCTCTTGATTATAGGTCATTTTTTAAAACCCTTCTGTGCTTTTCAAGTAAATGTTTAGATTTAGAAAAAGAAGGTAAACAGGAATGACTTCTCTTAGTTTAGCCACCCCTGCCTGGCTAGATTTCTAGCATACATTTCCTAGTAAGGAGGAATTGGCTGCAAAATGAAATCCACATCTCTGTGTTATACTTGTGAACAGCTTTTCTATTTATGTAACTAATTTAGTCAATCTCATTGTTTATCTATCAGTTTATGATGAAAGAAAATCCCGCTTTTGGCAAGTCCGAATGAAAGAACCGCAGTCTTGTGCGTGGGAGGGGTAGAAACTCTAAGGCCCCACGTGGATCATCTGCTCCTTGTAGAGGAGCCCAGTCAGGGATGGGGGTCGACTGCAGGGGCCGCCGACCCCTCCACCCACCCGATACAGAGCAGGGTCTGGCCCACTCGACCAGGCATCGACCCGAAAAGCCCTTCCCTAAGAAGCTGAATGTTTCACTCCTGCTTGTTTCATGAGCCCCAGGAACTGCGGCCTTGGACTCCCCTCACAGTTCCCTTCCTTTCTAATGAGGGAAGGGGTGTCTCTGGAGCCTGGGCTAGAGGCTGCTTTAGAAATGCAAAGGTTTCAGCTACTTGAAGGGAATGCATTTGAGGGAAGTCTCTTCTGGTTTCTCCTGTGCCTTCAAAGAGGAACAGAGCTTTCTCAGAAACTCTGCATAAAGTCAGTGAGTTCAGACGCTCAAGTCCTTGGGCCCCGAAGAGATTTCTTCTCAGGTGGTGTTATGCAAATGGAAGGGTGGACTAAGTCTTTATTTCAAGAAATTAAAGTCAGAGGAGAATAATTATACCTTTCACATTTGGGCTATAAATACTGCAGTGAATAGGGCTGGAAGGGAAGGATTTGGGGGCTAGGGGGGATCTGAATCTGTAAAGCCTGTGACTAGCTTTTCAGGATTTCTTCTTTCAGAAAGGGCAGTCAGGCTGGGATTGAGTGTCATGGCACCAACTAGAAAAGCCTCCCAGTGGCTGGGCACAGTGGCTCACGCCTGAAATCCCAGCACTTTGGGAGCCCGAGGCAGGCAGATCACCTGAGTCAGGAGTTCGAGACAAGCCTGGCCAACATGGCAAAATTCCGTCTCTACTAAAAATACAAAAATTAGCCGGGTGTAGTGGTGAGCGCCTGGTGTCCCAGCTACTGGGGAGGTTGAGGCTGAGGCAGGAGAATCGCTTGAAACCAGGAGGCGGAGGCACCACTGCACTCCAGCCTGGGCAATGGACTGAGACTCTGTCTCAAAATAAAAAATAAAAATAAAATTTAAAAAGAGCCTCCCTGAGGATGAGGCCACCACTGCAGTGACGGCCTCTTGGTCACCTGAAAGAGGCAACTGTGAGATGGCCAAGAAGGAAGCGGTTCACGCGCTGTTGAGCTGACGACTGGGGTCCGGGTGGGGGAGGCTCGGACTGCCATCAAAAGATGAAAACGTTGACATGCATGAGAGCAACACTTGGGGGAACAGAATAAGATGGTCACCAAACCCCGACGTACACCCAGCTGGGGTGGGGCTTTATTTCACCTCAGAAGGAAATTTACCTGAGCTTAGGTCGAAGTCTCTTCCTTGTCACCCCAGACCTGCTCCAGTCCAGCACTGACCACAGGGACCCGCCTTCCTCCCCGAGAGACAGTGCCCTCCCTGAAGGCAGGGATTTTGTTGGGTCTATATTTGCCTTCCAGCCTGGAAGGGGTTCAGTTACTTTCACTTTCAGTTGAGTTAAGTCCAGTGGCGCCAGCTGTGTGATGCTGGACAAGTCTCTTATCTAAGCCTCAGTTTCTTCCACAACAAATATTAATATAAGACTCACCTCATGAGAACCCAGCATATGGTTCGTACTCAATAAAAACTAGTACCTGTCCCTTAGTTCCCAGGGAAGCCATCCTCTTAGCTGCAATTGTGCAGTTTCTTTTTCACAGCCAGGTATTATGAGCCTGTAAACCTTTATAATCATCATCTACCTTTTAGCCTAGAAAACAATGTATCAGGATATTAGAATTAAAGTGTTGTGGCGTTTTTGTTTGTTTGTTTGTTTGTTTTTTGAGACAGAGTCTCGCTCTGTGGCTCAGGCTGGAGTGCGGTGGCGCTATTTCAGCTCACTGCAACCTCCACTCCCCCAGGTTCAAGTGATTCTCCTGCCTCAGCCTCAGCCTCCCCAGTAGCTGGGACTATAGGTGCCTGCCACCATGTCCAGCTAGTTTTTGTATTTTTTGTAGAGGCAGGGTTTCACCATGTTGGCCAGGCTGGTTTCAAAATCCTGACCTCAAATGATCCACCCACCTCAGCCTCCTAAAGAGTTGGGATCACAGGTGTGAGCGACAGGGCCTGGCCAAGAATTAAAGTTTTGAGGGACATACCAAGGCTTAGATGTGAAGCCAGCTCACCACTTGCAGACTGTACACATTTTAAACAATTTATTACAAAACAATTGGACCCTTCTGCAGTTTGAGGAGATAAGAAGGGCTCCAAGCACAAAGGTAGAGGGGGGACATGTGTAGAGCAATTTTTCTGAGAGAGCCCTTGCGGTGCTGAGTCCCCGCCTTCCTTCAGGCAGGAGGGAGGGGCTGCTGCCTCCTCTTCTCGACACCTGTGAGAAGGAGACTTCCGTGGAACCTTGTAAAGAAGTGGTTGTGCTGGGCTGTCTGTATACCCTGCATGTCTCTGGGCAAGGGACAGAAAACGGGATGCCAAGGGCTTCCCAAAGCCAGTGTTGGACTGTCTTGGGCTCTGTCTAGTAGCGCCATGTGGAGGATGCTGGGATGTACCAGCAAGATGTTAGAAGTGAGAGCAGTCTCCTGGGACATACGGGAAAAAGGTCACTGAAGATAGAAGCCTCAGAAGAACTCACAAAAGCACCTATGAAATAAAGGATCAGCTTTGAACATGTGCCAAGCCCAGTGCACCCAAAGCCAGCTCAGAATCCTAACAGGTCAATGTCATGAGGCCATTCCTGCATCCTTGCCACTGCTCTCACCTCCATCCTTGGGAGGGGTCAGAAACTGGCCAGCCAGCTTGGGAGGGAGGAAGGGAAGAAGGGAAGAGGAGGAGATGGGCAAGGGGAGAAACAGAGAAGAGACAGTCGGTTCTCTCTGCCCCACTGCAGGCCACCAGCCTGCTGCAGGCCTGAGCTGGGGATGAGGGGAAGATTTGAACATTAAATAAAACCTGTGATTTTGAGTCTATCTTAGACCGGAGCTTCTAATTAATAAATTGTGCTTAGTATGGCAAAGGACTGTCTGCAGAAAAGCAGACAGAGTGAGCAGAAAAGTTGCTGGAACTTTCATCTGGGGCAAGGAAAGGTGATCCTTATTGGGTACATTTCGAAGTGGGAAATGACATATAAAGTTTATTCTAATTTATCGTGAGTTGTGCATTTGAAATAGCCAACCTTATGGACCATGGATACCTCTAGCTCTACTGGATTTGCTAGGTTACAAGGCGTGAGTGGCAGAGCAGTTTGTATGGAAGCCTGGATCTGCAGAGCCCTTCCTTGCTCTAGGCCCCACTCAAAACTGGCAGGTTGGCCAGGCACAGTGGCTCGTGCCTGTAACCCCAATACTTTGGGAAGCTGAGCGGGGAGGATCACTGGAGCCCGGGAGTTTAAGACCAGCCTGGGCAACATGGCAAGACCCTGTTTCTACAAAAAATATCAGCCAGGTGTGATGGTGTCCATCTGTGGTTGCAGCTGCTCAGAAGGCTGAGGCAGGAGGATTACTTGAACCCAGGAGGTCGAGGCTGCTGTGAGCCAGGTCCACACCACGGCACTCCAGCCTGGGCAACAGAGTGAGACCCTGTCTGAAAACAAAACAAAACAAAACACTGGCAACTTTCCAAGGCACTGAAAAATGGGTTAGAGGACCCCTCCTCAGTGTGGTAAATATGCTGCTTCCAAAATCCAAAGAAGTCCGCTGGGCCCGTGCCTCTTTCTTAGTGATAGGGAGTAAAGTGCAATAACCTGCCCTTTATTTTGAATGAGATGCTTCAGAATGCCTCAGACCCTGCACCACTGCAAACATCCTCAGCGTGGCAGGCCCAGAACCCTCATGAGGCCTCCTTGCCCACATCTCGTGCTCGTGTACCACTAGGGCCTCTGGAGCGCTTGCAGCTGCTGCCCTGTGGGTCTGATTAGCACAATGCACCACGTAATGGGAGCAGGATTCTGTGGAATGTCAAGGAGATCAAAGCTCCCGTGGATTACACAATGTGGGGCAGTAGGAGAGTCACAAATCCTCCACCTGGAGAATAAAAGGGAAAAACATTCATTCACTGTCTCTGCCTCCCGCCTCTCAATGAGTCAAGGGAGACCCTACAGACATTAACTCCCCAAATTTTCAGGTTTCCATATGGGCAAGTGCCAAGGAGGCAGCCATAGAGGACCCCCAGGACAGGAAGTGGGAGGTACAGGGTGTGCACCTGTAGGGAGGCTTTGTCAGATTGCACCTGTGTAAAGTTGCTTACCTGCTTGGAGCTGGTCATGCAACAGAGTCAGAGGATTTTAAGTGGAGCAGAACAGGTGACCACCCAGGGGCGTACCCTCCTTCAGAGAGGTAGAGGCTGACACGAACATGTTATTACTTTGCGAATGTTCCAAAGCATTAGTAGTTGCTTCTTTAGGAATCACCCACAGAGTCAGTTTAGGAGCTAAACAAACAAACAAAAAAATCAGTCTCAGGCCAGGCACGGTGGCTCATGCCAGTAATCCCAGCACTTTGGGACGCCAAGGCGGGCAGTTCACCTGAGGTCAGGAGTTCGAGACCAGCCTGGCCAATATGGTGAAACCCCGTCTCTACTAAAAATACAAAAATTAGCCAGGCGTGGTGGCACACGGCTGTAGTCCCAGCTACTCGGGAGGCTGAGGCAGAATCTCTTGAACCCAGGAGGCAGAGGTTGCAGTGAGCCAAGATCGTGCCACAGCACTCCAGCCTGGGCGACAGAGGGAGACTCCATCTAAAAAAAAAAAAAAAAAAAAAAAAAAAAAAATCAGTCGCTCACCATATTTAGTTTTTAAAGCCAAAACAGTATGTCCTCCTTACCTAACCTCCTTATTAACCATAAGCTAGCTATTTCCAAAGAACAAAGATATGCTGGTATGATGAACAAGCTCATTTCAGAATTTCAGAACTGTAATATAAAGGAATAGGACCTGCATCAATCTCATTACTTTGCATTTAATGTGTGTCCGCTTGTGTCTGTGAATACACATATTTGTGTATCTACATGTGTATCTGGTGTGCATGTAACTATGCTTATGTCTGCATCGTATCACATATCTGTGAGTTTGTGTGTAAGTCTGTAGATTGTATGTCTGTGGATAGTGTGTGTTGACCTTCTGCTATGTGCCAACCACTGTGACGAGCACTAGGGATGCACCACACAGGGACTCCATCCTCATGGCACTTACATGGGAAATAGTCTATCTTGCCTAGTAGTGAGAAGGGTCATATTAGGTTAGTGCAAACGTAATTGCGGTTTTTGCCATTAAAAGTAAACATCCTCAGCGTGGCAGGCCCAGAACCCTCATGAGGCCTCCTTGCCCACATCTCGTGCTCGTGTGCCACTAGGGCCTCTGGAGCGCTTGCAGCTACTGCCCTGTGGGTCTGATTAGCACAAGGCACCATGCAATGGGAGCAGGATTCTGTGGAATGTCAAGGAGATCAAAGCTCCCATGGATTACACAATGTGGAGCAGTAGGAGAGTCACAAATCCTCCACCTGGAGAATTAGGTAAGGTGGACATGCTGTTTTGGCTTTAAAAACTAATGGCAAAAGTAATTTTGTCATTACTTTTAATGGCAAAAACCGCAATTACGTTTGCACCAACCTAATAGGTTAAGAACCTCCAATTCTGAATATCCCACTGTGGCGAGCAGAATAATCTCCTCTCGAAGATGTCCACCTTCTAATCCCTGGAACCTATGAATATGTCACGTGGCCAGGGGGAATTAAGGTTGCAGGTGGAATTAGGGTTGCTAATGAGCACACATTAAAATAAGGAGATTATCTGGATTAGCGGGGTGGGCCCAATGTGGTCACAATGGCCCTTAAAAGATGGCATAGGGAAGGTTGGGCACAGTGGCTCATGCTTGTAGTCCCAGCACTTTGGGAGGCTGAGGCGGGTGGATTACCTGAGGTCAGGAGTTCGAGACCAGCCTGGCCAACATAGTGAAACCCCATCTCTACTAAAAATACAAAGAATTAGCTGTACGTGATGATGAGCGCCTGTAATCCCAGCTACTTGGGAGGCTGAGGCAGGAGAATCCCTTGAACCCTGGAGGTGGAGTTTGCAGTGAGCTGAGATCGTGCCATTGCAGTCCAGGCTGGGCAACAAGAGCAAAACTCTGTCTCAAAACACAAATATCCAAAGAAAGATGGAGGAGGGAGGGAAGAGGGAGGCAGGGAGTCAGTGTCACAGCAGTGGGTGAGAAAGATGTGTGGCCATTGCTGGCTTTGAAGGTAGAATGCGGGCAGCCTCCAAAACCTGGAAAAAGCAAGAAAGTGGATTTTCTCCGAGAGCCTCCAAAAAGAATGCAGTCCTGCCGACACCTTGATTCTAGCCCAGTAAGAAGCACTTTGGGCTTTGGACATCCAGAAGTGCAAGACAAAATTTGTGTTGTTTTAAGGGATAAATCTGTGATAGTTTATTATGGCAGCAACAGAAAATGAATATACCTGTAAAACTGGGTTCTGTCTTCAAAGGCTTCCCCTTTGCTCACGGTCCAGTCCACAGCTCCACTTACAGGCGCAGTACAGTCGGCTTTCAAGTAGGGCTTGGATTGAAAAGTCAGCAGGTAAGGAAGAAGTCTAGAGTCTAGATGAACCTTGAACACGCCCTAATTGCCCCTCCCGTAGAGAGCAGGGACCAGGATCCACTGAGTGCAGAGCAGAGCAACACTCCTTAAGGTGTCCTCACACCCGGGCACCCTCCCCCAGGGCTCAACCAGCTAACCTCTTTCCACCCTTTTAATTGTCTCTCTCTCTCTTCAGGCATATAATTAAATTTGCATAAATTCAAAGAGCATATGCTACAATTCCATTGTAATTTCAGATTTGTTTTTATTTTCCTGAGTTTGCTAAGGAAATAATAAAAACAAAACCTCCTATTTGTATTGTGGCTTGTTCTCTTTTATTGCAAAATATATCAAGCATACAGAGGAGTGTGGAGAAGACAGCCCACATCTGTGCACACATCACCCACCTCTGAAAAACCCTAATGTCATTCTACATTTGATGCGGATTTTTAAAAGCCAAATGAAATGTTATGTGTAGAGTTGAAGTTGAAATCCAGCGTCCTACTTACCCTTGCCGTGACATCCCTAGTTCCCTCCTCGCCCCGACCCTCCCAAGATAACTCCCTATGACTGATTGTGATATTGACAGCATTCTTGTGCAGGCTTTTCTACCTCTATTACCCAGATCTGTGTGTAGCCATAAACAACAAAGTATCAACGTATACATTTAGTTAGAAATATGACATAAGTGGTATCCTTGTGCAGTTCACTCCCCTACCCTCCATCTCAACAGTAGGTTTCTGAGATTTATCCACGTTGATACATATAACTCTGGTTCATTCTTTTTACCTGTTGAGTAATATTCAATTTTAGGAAAATACCACAATTTATTTGTTCTTATGTCATTTGGTTGTTGTCAACTTTTTTTTTTAAATACAAACAAAGCATCAGTGAACATTCTCGCACGCTTCCTTTTGCCCCTGTGCTAGAGTTCCTTCCAAGTTAGGGAGGAAAACTGCTAGGTCAAAGGATGTGTTTAGCTTTAGTGTTACTGGTTATTTCCAAATTGCTTTGCACAGTTTCTCACTGGCAGGATATGTAAATTTCCTTTAATCCTTTTGTATATATATCTATGTGTATATATATATTTTTAGAAGGAGTCTAGCTGTGTCGCCCAGGCTGGAGTGCAGTGGCGCGATCTCGGCTCATTGCAACCTCCACTTCCCGGGTTCAAGTGATTCTCCTGCCTCAGCCTCCCGAGTACCTGGGACTACAGGTGCGTGCCACACCCGGCTAATTTCTTGTATTATTAGTAGAGACAGGGTTTCACTGTGTTAGCCAGGGTGGTCTCGATCTCCTGACCCCGTGATCTGCCCGCCTCAGCCTCCCAACCTTTACTCCATATTCTTACCAACACACACTTGTTTCTGCCCATCTGATGGCTAAAATGTCTTGTCTTTCTCAGGCCATGGTTGCATTCATCAACTCGATTGATTCTCATAGGAACCCTGGGCAGAGGTGGCACAGGTCTTATTTATGACCACCTGGCAGGAGGGCACATTGAGTCCCAGGGAGGGAATGATGCATCCAGCATGGCTAGTTGTGACCAGTCAGGAGCTGAACAGATCCAGGAGTCTGGGATCTCAGGCATTCATTACACCATAGGGACCACGTACAGGGTCAGAACACAAACTTGAAAGCCCATCTTTAGAGAATAAAACATATTTAAATAACCTGTACTATGTAAATATCAACAACTATCCATGCTAACAGAGGACAAAATAATTACCATTTTAGGGGAGTTTATTTCACAAAACACTTTGTATATCCATTCCTCTTTTGATCCTGATAACTCCATAGAAAGACTTGGATTATTACTATTCCCACTTCACAGATAAGAAAAATGAAGCTCACAGCTAGTCAATAGAAGATTACCTCATGAACCCGTTTGCCTTTAAGGTGTGTTTTCTGTACACACCCTTGGAGATGGTTTGCCTGAGAGTTGGGAATTCTTAATATGCGCTGTGAGCACAGGCGGGTCTGCGCCGTCTCTCCCAGCTTCCTGCACAAGCTCCCTGGCAACTGAGGTCACACCACAAACACATTTTTCCTCTCATGGGGAGGCTCAGCCTCAGGTTTTATGCACCTGAAGTCAGACTGGCAATAACATCTTGGCTCTGCCACTTAACACCTGTGACCTTGGGCAAGTTACCTCTTCTGTGTGCCTCAGTTTTCTCATCTGTAATGTTGGGATGCCAGTACCTACCTCCCAGCCAGGCTGCACAAAGCAGCTGAGGTCACACATGCACAGTAGCAGGTGCCCAGAAGAAACTCAAATGCTGGCTCTTGCAATGAAGCCTATAATTGTGACTTCTGGCCACAGGAGCAGTCAGTGGTCCTAGTGAGGAAGGCTCTGCACAGCACAAGTCACTGGTGTGGTGACTTTGAAAGACAGCCCACCTGCTGTCAAATAGGCTAAGGAGGCTGTATTTTGGAGATGCCAGCTCCTGGTGGCCAAGCACAGGACCAGGGGAGCCACAGCCAGTGGCACGTGGCAGTCCTGCAAGAACATCCACTAGGTCACTGGAGGGACCCTGGTAAGTCCACTTCATTTTTCTCATGGCTTGAAAAACATCAAAGGATTACAGTGCAAGGGGTTCCTGACGCAGAACTGCCTCACCTGCATCGTCCGGACCAACAGCGTCAAGACCCCCGACTCAGAAGGCAACCCGCTGCCACAACCCTCTGCCACAGCTGACAGTAAGGGGACCAGGTCCTGTTTCTAGGGCGGGGTGCAGGGGAGTCCACGACAAGTGTGTTGGGTGGAGAGAAACTGAGAGGAGTAAGCGCGGGAGGGACCACAGGTGTGTTAATCACCATTCTCCACTTCTGCCCATCCCAGAAGGCCTCGTCCACGATTTGGGAAGCAACCCAGGTTCACTGCTGTTCTTGACACAAATCATCACCAGCAACTGGTTATCCTAAGTCCAGCGATGGAGGAGAAAGAGCACATGATTAGAATGCAGGAGTCAAGTTTAGTTGGGTAAACTGTAGCCTTTGCAAGCTTCAGTATACAAGGGAGCTAAAAACACCTCTCCTGCCTTCCTCATGCATGACATGCCTCGAGAACTGCCGAGTGCCAGGTACACAGCAGGCACTGAGTGAATGCCACTGAGCTGCTCCGGCTCTGGGTGGCAGGGATTCAGCTGTGGGGGTGAGGGGGTGGAGAAGCCGTCCACACCCTTCCCCAGGTCAGGCACACATTGACCAGAGTAGCTGGCTCACTCTGTGATCATGGGACAACCTGAAACTCCATCCAGCCTTCCCAGAAACCACAAGGACAATCATAGTGGGTTGGTGACAGGAGAAAAGTCACAGGCCTCTGGAGGTAGAGTTCAAACACCAGCTCTGTCCCTTGCTAGCTGGGTGGCTCTGTCCCTTGCTAGCTGGGTGACCTTGGATAAGTCGCTTGCCTTCCCTGAGCCTCGTTTAAATCATCTGTAAAATGGCAAGAATCATGCCTATTTTGTGCTGTTGTGAGAAGGGAAGAGACTATGTCTGCTTGTCACAAAATAAGTCTTCAACAAATGGTGGCTGCGAGTTTAATATCCCTGGGCCTCTAATTCGCCATCTGTGAACTGGGGACAAGTGTTGCTCCCTGGCCAGGCTGCCATGAAGACGAAATGAGACAATGTATGGAGCAAGCACAGGATTCACTCCTTACTGAAGGCCCCAAGAGGGCAAGACTCAGGTCTGTTTCATCCTCCAGTGAATTCTCAGGGCCTGGCACACAAAACAGGCCCTCAGAAAACACCTGCAGAGCGAGTGAACACACAGACTGCTCTCAAAATAGTAACTGCAGGTGTCTCTGAGCCTTAGCTTCCTCATCTGTGAAATAGGAGAGCTGTCGTGAAAGCAAAAGGGCCTATAGCAGAGGTACCAAACAGTCTCCGACTCTGAGAGGGCCTTGCACCCATTCCCCAGGCAGACACCACGCAAGGCGGCTGTGTAAGTAAGAGCAATGTTTACTGAGCGATACAGGACTGAGTACTATGAAGGGTTTACAAGGATGGAAATGCACCCCGCCCCCGCCCTGGCCACCCCCGACACCCAAAGACTACAGTACTTAGGAGTTACACACAACGGCCGTAACTGGTGGCTATCTGTTCATAACAAACAAACCATAGCATATTTATACTGTATCACATCGAGTGATTATAGAAATCCATATATATATTGCTTGTATAAAATCTTTTTTTTGTAAAAAATATTAAAAAAAAAAAAAAAAAGGAAAGTATAAAAAACATGTGCAGTTGAAAGCCCTGCCAGGACAGCCAGTCTGTAAACATTCGGTGAGTATGTGCTTTGGAAGGGCGCCCGCGCCTCAGTGCCCACAGCAAACTCCAGCAGGGCTGGCGAGGGTGCGCCCGGCTGCCGCCTCCTGGGCAGGGCCACGCTGGACCGAGGTGGGTGGGGGCATCAGGGCCCTGCAGCACGCCCCTCTCCAGCTTCGCATCAGGGTGAGGGGCAGGGCTGGGGGCAGGTGGGTTGCAGTTTCATTCTGAGTTCTGTCCTCAGCCTCATTTTGGTTGCAACTCATGGCTTTTCCTGGCTGTTCGGAGGTTCCTCGGGTGGGTGCCCTGGTGAAGAGGCCGGAGGAGGGCCCAGGGCTGCCTCGTTGGGAGTCTCCCTGGCCTCACGCCTCTGTCCTGCCTCCTTCAAGTGGGGCCCCAGGCAGGACAGCCCTACCCGAGGGTCAACTTTGGTCTCAGCGCTTGGTCCCTCTGGGTTTCCTCAGCCTGCTCTTCCCCCTGGGTGGCTGGTCTGAGTTTCACAAAAAAGCTCGGCTGATGCTGGCTGTGCTGAACCTCATTGTACAGTTTTTCATGCACCAAAGGAAGGGCCATCTGGGGCCCCCCTTCTCCTCCCTCTTCGTCACTTGTCCTCCTCCTCTTCCTCCTCCTCCACCTCCTCCCAGCCCATGGTCACTTCTTCTCGAGCTGCTCGAGCAGCGGGTTGCCTTCTGACTCAGGGGTCTTGACACTGTCGGTCCGGACGATGCAGGTGGGGCGGTGTCGGTTCAGCATCAGGATGAGCTGCTGCCGCTCCTGCTTCAGCTCCTCGATCTGGGTCTTCAGCTCTGCGTTCATGAGTTCCAGCCGCTCCGATTCCTGTGTGCAAACACAGAAGCATGCTGTGAGTTTCACAGGGACTGGTTCTGGGGAGAGGCTCTGCCTGTGGTTAGGCACAGGGCATGCTGGGCTGGCATTGGCCTGTTTTCTGCAGGAGGAAGCACAGACCCTGCTACTGAGCCCCTGGCTAACTGACTTTCTGCAGGCAGTGCCCGCCACAGCGGTGACACTGGCGTTACGTTCAGGTTATATTCTAGGGCCAGCCAGGCTCACGTCCCACCTCTCTTCCCTCCCTCAATCCACCCCAGCTTCAGTGACCGCCTTGCTGTTGCTCAAATATGCCAAATACTCTGTTGCCTCAGGGCCTTTGCACAAGAAAGAAAGGGTGGGCAAAGAAAGGAGGCCAGGTGGACCTAGAGCAGGTCTATGGAGCAAGCATGGGGGTCCCTGAAGGGGGACACAGATGGCGGTGTAATGGCAACGTGCTTTGATGTGTGACAGACACATGTGGGAGATATCTTGGCCGGTGGGATGAGTGAGTGCAGTGTGGTCACGTTATTCCTCCTAAAACATGTGCTTCCTAGCTATTAGTCTATAATTATTTCAATAGCCCCTTCCTTATCCCTATAATCTAGAAGCTTTCCCCACAGACAGGGAATCAGCAGTCATCCTGCTGGATCCCAAATGAGGTTTCCAATAGACCTCGAGTGAGATTTCCAGGGAACTTCCAGCTCAGCTGGATAGGTTCCAGGGGAAGAAAGGAATGTTGATGATTTGATTCGGGAGGTGGCGAGGATTACATGTCCATAGTGTAGATGGGAGATGGGCATATCCACTCAGGGCTTGGGGAGTTGAACAGTAAAACAGCATCTGAATAATTTTTCTTGGATTATGTCTAAAAACTTTGAGAGTTGACATTTATTCGAGGACCAGCAAAGTTTCAGACTAGTGGTTCTCAACTAGGACTGATTTTTGCCTCCTGGGAGACATTTGGAAATGTCTGCAGATGTTTTTGATGATCACAACTCAGGGGGAGCTGTGCTACCAGCATCTAGCAGGTAGACGCCAGGGATGCTCTAAACACCCTTCAATGCACAGGCCAGCCCCAGAAGTATTTAGTCCAAAATGGCGACAGTGCAGAGACTGAGCAATCTGTATCAAAGAGCAAGCAGTAGTTGCAACTGCGTATATGTGACAACCAGAGGGCCTGTGAGCCCATAAGCCTGCCAGTCCTCCTGGCAGGGCACAGGTGGAGCGGACTCCCGAGGGGGTCCCCAGAACCCTCAGTGGGCCCAACCCTCTCCCGCCAGGGGTGCCGTCTTCCTCCCACAGCCAGTCTGACCGAACTGTTCCTTGTGCTCATCTCCGAGGCGGCAGCATGAGTGCCCGGGAACTCGGAACTGCTGAGACGGGCAGGCCTCGTGACCAGACGCTGAGAGAAAACAGACTCACTAAAGGAAAAAAAAATGCTCGGGGAAAATATTAAAAACCAGCTCTGGTGGTTTTTGGTTCCACAGGCTGGGACGTGACTGGGAAGCTGGCCTGGTCCTCTGTTCTGAGAATTCCCAGAGAGGTGCATCTCGGAGGGCCAGGAGAGACCCCGTGTGAATCCGTGGAAGCCTGTGAGCCCTCAGGCTGGGGCAGTTAGGTGCCAATGTCAGCCCCCTACTCACTGGCGATTCTCTGGTGACCTTGGGAACTTCTTACAAACCCTCTGACCATCACGGTCTCCCCAGCCCAAGGACTTAGCTCCATCTTCAAACTCTCCTGAGCCCCCGATTCAAGGAGTGTCAGGGTAACCCACCCATCCGTGAGTGTTTGCTGAGGCCCTGCTATGTACAGTGAATGCCCCGGGGAATCCAAGGGCCATGAGCCCCCAACTGGCTCTTGTGGCGTTTCCACTCGAAGCGGAAGAAGTAATCTGTGCAACAAGGCAGAGCTTGCTGTGTGACCATCAGCCACCCAGGGTTCAGAAGACCTTAGAGAGGGCTAAAGAGCGGGTCTGACCTTGTGCATGAAAGATGGGTTGACTCAGGCTGGGTTGAGAAGGGAAAGGAGGGACTTGCAGGTGGAGAACCCTGAGTGAACAAAGACCCAGGCATGGGAAAGCTTAGGATGGGTTTAGAAGGGAAAACTATTCCACCGTGACCACAGCTTGCTTTAGGACATAGTAGGATAGAAAGCTGAGAAGGTGGGTTGAGAGCCAGTCCGTAGCTCTGAAAAGCTTGTGGGTTGAGAATCTGAGTCTAGAAGCAAGTTTCTTAACTTCTCTGAGCCTCAGTTATTTCTTCTGTAGCCAGGTGAGGCTCTTGGGGATTAGATGAACTCAGGGAAAAGCACTTTGTAAACCAAACAGAGAGGCTTACTGTAACTTATAAGCAAGAGAATAGCATAAAGAAGAAAGAGAGGAAAAGAAGGAAGACGTCTCAAATAAAAATCAGCAGATCTTGGTGACTGGCAGGATTTGGAGAAGGAAGGAGGTAGGGCAGAGAGCTGACTATGAACCCGATGGAGGGTCTGAGGAATGGAGCCTGAGAGGGGAGCTGTTCTGGAAAGCGGCGGGAAGGAAAAGGAGGAGTTTGTTTTGGGTACAGTGAGTTTGAAGTTAAAACTGGACATGCAAGGGGAAGCCTCTGACAGGCAGAATTCAATAGCACTGCACACATAGATCTGCCTCCTAGAAATTACATGTCAAAACCAACTCTATGTGGGAGCGTCTGTATCACACAAAAAGATCAATGCAGTGTAGGGTAACTTGCTTCACTCATGCAACTATCATACAAAGAACATTATTTTCTGTGGGTTTTAAATATTAGGGTACATCATGGAATATCTCAAGTTCTGACTGGCTGTCAGAATGTAACCAACTGCTTTTTTTTCTTTTGAGACGGAGTCTGGCTCTGTCACCCAGGCTGGAGTGCAGTGGCACAATCTTGGCTCACTGCAACCTCTGCCTCCAAGGTTCAAGCAATTCTCGTGCCTCAGCCACCCAAGTAGCTAGGATCACAGGCATGTGCCATCACACCCGGCTAATTTTTTTTTTTCTTTTTGAGACGGAGTCTCGCTCTGTCGTCCAGGCTGGAGTGCAGTGGCCGGATCTCAGCTCACTGCAAGCTCCGCCTCCCGGGTTTATGCCATTCTCCTGCCTCAGCCTCCCGAGTAGCTGGGACTACAAGTGCCCGCCACCTCGCCCGGCTAGTTTTTTTTTTTTTTTTGTATTTTTTAGTAGAGATGGGGTTTCACCGGGTTAGCCAGGATGGTCTCGATCTCCTGACCTTGTGATCCACCCGTCTCGGCCTCCCAAAGTGCTGGGATTACAGGGCTTGAGCCACCGCACCCGGCCTTATGCCCGGCTAATTTTTATATATTTAGTAGAGACAGGGTTTCACTGTGTTAGCCAGGCTGGTCTCGAACTCCTGGCCTCAAGTGATCTGCCTGCCTCGGCCTCCCAAAGTGCTGAGATTATAGGCATGAGCCACCGCGCCCGGCCAGAATGTAACTAACTGCCTTTTAGTTCTACTGCCTTCCATACTCAAAGAGTTATTAGTTGGCTCTACATATTTATTTATTGCGTAAGTATAAGTTGAGTTCAGAAGAATCTTTTTTTAAAAACCATGATTGTAGAAGTGGTTTGTGACTTTATAACAGCAATTACCTAATTTGTTTTCCTAATTAATGAAGGAACTGAGCGAAGATCTTTCTAGCATTAATTATGAAGCATGTACCTCCGGCTGCATTTTTGTTTATTGTTTTGCCTTCTGTTAGATATTTATTTGCCCCAGAGAAAATGAAACCATTTGTTATTTTAGAATAGAATTAGTACATGTTAAGGTTCTGCCTCCTACACTGTGGTCAGCAAAGGCAGTAGAAAGACTACAAGGCGAAGGGCTGTGTGTCCTGGCTTTTAATCCTGGCTGTGTGACCTTGGCCACGTCACTTCCTCTCTCTGGGCCTCAGTTTCCTCCCAGAAAATATGATGATTGGCCCAGGGGACTTTAAGCATTAAGATTGTTTAAATTGGCGGGGCATGGCGGCTCACGCCTGCAATCCCAGCACTTTGGGAGGCCAAGGTGGGAGGATCACTTGTGTCCAGGAGTTCAAGACCAGCCTAGGCAACACACGGAAACCTCATCTCTACAAAAAACAGAAAATTAGCCAGGCGTGGTGGTGTGCCTGTAGTACCAGCTACTCAGGAGGCTGAGGTGGGGGATCACTTGAGCCTGGGAGTAGAAGGCTGCGGTGAGCTATGAGTGTGCCACCGCACTCCAGCCTGGGTGACAAAGTGAGACTCTCTCAAAAACAGCAACAGCAACAACAAAAGACCGTCTGAATCTACATTTTTAAAAAGCTATTCTAAGGCACATAAAATACAATTCCACTAACTTTGTATAAGAGCTGAGAAGCAGCCTGATATGCTCTTTGAGCCTGAAAGACCTGTCTGGATTAAAATCCTGACTCTGCTACTTGCTAGCTATGCTTCCGCGAACAAGTTTCCTAATTTCTCTTGAGTCTGGGCAACCTGAATATTGTGTGGGGTACAGAGGAAGCCCCAGGTTCTCGTCCTGACTCGGCCACTGTGCGATCTTGAACTTCATCAATGGATGGGACTGCATTTCCTCCTCCCAGGGCCACTGTGACCATCAAGGAGAGAGTGGCTGTGAAGACCAGAGGGCAGCAGGGGAATGTGAGATAGCACTATTGCTACTAACATCTAAAGAACCTGGGTTAGGACAGCATTGTGAGAGAAGCTGCCAGCATTATATAAGGCAGAAGCTCAGGGCCACTGCTCCTGACTGCAGACGGAGGAGGTACTGAGGTAGCCCCAGGGCCTGTGGGGTGTGGCCCTGACCCCTCCCAAGGCCTGCCCCTTCCCCCGGGTTCAGGGCTCGGCTAGTCTAGGCAGGCAAACTCTGAGATGCAGTAAGAATCTTGCAAGCGTAGATCTGGGTGTCCAGGGGTCAAGGGTGGGACGGTGGTTTTTTACCTATGATATATATACAGTTGTCTCTCAGTAGCCATGGGCAATTGGTCCCAGGACTCCCCGAGGATACCAAAATCCGAGGATCCTCAAGTTCCTTATATAAAACGGAGCGTTATTTGGATATTGCCTATACATATCTCCCATATACTTTAAATCATCTCTAGGTTACTTATAATGATTAATACGATGTAAATGCTATGTAAATAGCTGCTATGCTGTGTTGTTTAGGTAATAATAACAAGGAGAAAAGTCTGCATGTGTTTAGTACAGATGCTTTTGTTTCTGAATATTTTTGATCTGCTGTTTGTCAAATCACAGATGCAGACTTCTTGGCTATGAAAGGCCGCCTGTAGATATATGTCCCAACTGTATATATACCCTTACTTAATAAATAATTAATATTCATTAACAATTAATATATGTATCTCTGAGCCTTGTATTTTACCTATTAAAAATAAACTACAAGAGAATCCCCCAGGTCTGCAGGCACTGCCTGTCAAGACAGCCGCCTGCATTCCTGCCTTAAACTTCACACCCAACCTCTGCTTCCAAGGCTGGGGAGGAGGAGGAGAACACAGGGGTGAGGGGAGGACTCGGCTTGGGCCCAGACAATGCTGCCCAAATCTCCTCCCAGACCCCAAGGCCACACGCTTCTCTCTCACTGGAACAACATGACACTTCCAAAACTGATCCTTCTACCTCAGTCTGTGCCCCACGTTGCCGCCAGAGGGATCTTTTGAAGGTATGCGTCTCCCTTCCTGCAGCCCTTCAGTGGCTCTCCATGACCATATAATTCATCATCCTAGTTCAGCACTTGTAAGAGTGAAGGAAGGGGCTACTAATTATTAGGCCAGGACAACAGACACAGACTGGGCATGCCTCAGGCAACCCAGCATCTAGCATCACCCTATTATGAGGGATCTGGGCCCTGCCTGCCTCTCCACCCCACTGCTTGGTACTCTAAACTCCAGCTGGTATCCTTTTCAATGCCTTAAACACATCCTTAAACAGCACCTTTTGCCTTTGCTTGAGCCCTTCCATTCCTCATAACCCCCTAGGGCCTCCATCTCGCTGCTCCTACTCCTCTTTTATGTCTGAATGGAAGCAGCCTTTCCTTAGCCTAGACCAGGACAGGGCCCTTGCTGTGTGTTCTCACAGCTCACTGGGCTTGCCCAACATAACGCTTGGCACACGTCACTATTCCTTGTTTCCTGCCTCCCATCCCACTGCCGACACCGCCTGCCTGCCCTCTGTGTCCCAGGCACTCACTAAACACCTACTAAATGGATGAGTGGATCAGCAAAGGATGAATAAATCCAAGCCCACCACTCGCTAGCAGTGTGACCTTGGCCAAGTAACTTGACCTCTCTGAGCTACAGGTCAGTCTCTAAAATTGGGATAAATAAATTATCTCACTGAAATGTTACAAGGATTAAATAAAACATGGGAAATGCCTGGCACACCATAGGTGCTCAGCTAGTGCTATTGGACTGTGAAGGGCAGTGAGTGCTGTTCCTTGGGCACCAACTCTTTATTGCACTGGTGTGTCACTAACATGCTGTCCGCTCAGGCGTATCTCGCCTGGCAATTGGCTGACAAGCTCTTGAAGGCAGGGATCTCACGCGAAGCGTCTCTAGTCCCTGCTGTTTCTCATCCAGCTCTGCTCATGGCAGGCACTCGGTGCTGGGAATGAGGTATGTGACACTTCATCCATCTTGAAGGCTTGTGTCTTAGAAACTTCCTGAAGATTCTCAGCCCAATGTTGTAGCACCCTCTCTTCCAACGGGCTCCCAGATCCAGGAGTCTAACTCCTGTCTACGGTAACCATTCCCTGCCCTGGACACTCACAGCCTGGAGGTAGATGCTGTCTACACCCATGACCACAGAATAGCTCTCTGCTTGTTGCAAGTACGAAAAGATGCCCACAGACCCTCCAGAGTCCAAGAACTCCAGGCCAATCTAGCCTTGTCTCTCTAGCTCCCACAGGAGGACTGTGTCTGCTCCTTCCTGTGTGCCCCCAATGTACCCAACACAGGAATGCACATTTAGTACATGCTTAAAAATACCTGTTGAGGCCGGGCGTGGTGGCTCAAGCCTGTAATCCCAGCACTTTGGGAGGCCGAGACGGGCGGATCACGAGGTCAGGAGATCGAGACCATCCTGGCTAACACGGTGAAACCCCGTCTCTACTAAAAATACAAAAAACTAGCCGGGCGAAGTGGCGGGCGCCTGTAGTCCCAGCTACTCGGGAGGCTGAGGCAGGAGAATGGCGTAAACCCGGGAGGCGGAGCTTGCAGTGAGCTGAGATCCGGCCACTGCGCTCCAGCCTGGGCGACAGAGCAAGACTCCGTCTCAAAAAAAAAAAAAAAAAAAAAAAATACCTGTTGAATCAATTAATGAACAAAAGAGCAAATGAATGAATGAATGAATGAATGCCAATATAGCAGAGATGTGGACAAATTACTTAGCCCCCACACTTCCTTAGTTTCCTTATCTGTAGAAAGAGAATAATGAAGGTACTCACTTCATATGGTTATTATCCCAATAAAATGAGATGATGTACATACAGCATTTAGCACAGCATCCAACTTTACAAATAGTGGCAACTATTGTTAATTACTGTGTATTTACAGAATAGGACCTGCCCCATTCTGTTATTATTATACATTATCATTATTATTATTTAGCAGTGAAACAATGATTAGGGGTGGAAAGACCAGAGACTCCTGGCCTGGACTGATTAGCTTTCTGGTCATGTTCCCTCACTGCCAGCCACCATTTCTGAGATGCAGGGAAGCTCTAAGAGGCAGGACTCAGGAGAAAAAGAACAAACATCCTGCTTGGCACATTCCAAATGAAAGGGCAGGTAGGGCCAGGAGGAAAAGCAACCCCTGGCTGACCTCTGCATGCACAGCTGACCTCTGATTCCCAGAGGCAGCATCAAAGAGCTTGGAGGTCACCTTCAGTGGAGCTGAGGGGCTGGCTAGATGGCATGCAGGGCTGGATAAGCCATCTGCAGCTAAGGGAAGGAGCTTTTCTCTGTGCATAGGTAGCCAGGCCAGAGGCTGTGTCCAGTGCCTACATGCAGGATGTTACTACCTAGCTTCACTGGCACCCACCCTAGACAACTTTGGTAGCCACCAGGGAACCAAAATAGAGAGTGGCAGTCCTGGACGATCTGGGTCAATCAGCACCAAGGGTCTATCCTCAGTGGAGGGGAACTTGGCTCCTCCTTCCTTTCTTGGGCTTCCAGGGGTTGTGTGGGCAGGAACTGCTGAAGGCTGCCCTTGGTTGTCTTAGTTCAGAGATGGGAGAGGAAACAGGAGGTAGCAAAGAGCAGAGGGGTCAAGGCTGCTTTGGCAGCTGCCAGCAGATGCTCATTGACTGCAGAGACATCTGATGGCCTGTCCCGGTCCAGAGTACACAAGCTCACTCCAAGGAATGGCAGGCCTCCCCACCCACCCAGTCAGCTCACCCGCTGCAGAAACTCCGTGCGCTCCTTCTTCTTGTTCCGGCATCGGGCTGCTGCAACTTTGTTCTTCTCCCGGCGCCTTTTCCTTCGCTCCTCTTCCTCATCTAGCTGTGAGGGCACAGAGCCACTGATTAGACATTGAGGCAGGCTTGGAATACAGCTTCTCTCCTGACACACAGACAGAGGGACAACTTCGCCTTTCTAACCCATGTCTCGGCAGTGAACAAGTGATCACTTCTGCCAGCCCACTGCCTGGAGAGTTGGAAATATCTCCCAGCCAGTCCAAGGATCCTCTTAGAGCATCCCAGGGAGGAGTCAGAGGCCAAAAAGGGCAGGGATTCTGCTATGGTTTGAATGTGTCTCCCAAACTTCAAGTGTTAGAAACTTAATCCCCAATGCAACAGTGTTGAGAGGTGACACCTTTAAGAGGTGATTAGTAACAATATTAATGAATGGATTAATGTTGTTATTAGAAAAGGGGGTTTGTTATAAAAGGAAATTTGGTCCTTTCTTGCTCTCTTGTACTCTCTTGCTTTCCCACCTTCTGCCCTAGGATGATGCAGCAAGAAGGCCCTCACAAGACACCAGCACCTTGCTGTTGGACTTCACAACCTCTAGAACTGTGAGAAATAAATTTCTTTTCTTTATAAATTACTCAGTTGGTGGTATTCTGTAATAGCAACACAAAATGGACTAAGACAGATATCTGGATTCAGATGTCCTGAGGGAGAAGCAAGCCCAGAGACTTAGGAGGCCCCTCGCTTCTGTCCCCAGGGTCCCTCAGCTCTCCCACAGGTGGGCATCCTAGGGGAAGAATATGCAAAAGCAGAGAAAAGGATTAAAGCCAGATGAGGAGTTCAGGAGGCCAGGAGCCTGGCAAGTCTACTCACATAGAGGTGGCACCCAACAGGCGGTGACGGCCTTTTCTTTTGCCCAGCCCAAGCCCTCTGGGTACAATTTTCCAGGCCAGTCATTCCCAGGCACTTCCTTTAAAAATGCCTTGGGCATGGACACAGATTCTACATTCCACTGCCACCCCTTCCCACCTCCTTGACTATCTTTGTCCTCTCCACTTACCTTCTGTTGGGATTTAAGATGTTCCCTGCCCCTCCATACCCAATATTCCTTTCTTGGTCCTTCCAAATACTAGGATCCATTTCCTCTTGTCACTAACAGTCTCCCCAGCCTAGGATGCCCACCTATGGGAGAGCTGAAGGACCCTGGGGCACAAGCAAGGGGCCTCCTGAGTCTCCGGGCTTGCTTCTTCCTCAGGACATGTTAAGAAATTCACTATACATGAAACAGGACCCCTCGAATGGGGAGAAGGAGACTCACTGCCCACTAGCACAGACTTCAAATAAAAGTTGCTGTTGTTATTGCTCCATTAGTAATAATAACAAGAGGTGCCATTTGTTGCCTACTTTGCTAAATGCTTTAAACACATATCATTTAATCCTCACTATCAAAGTCTTATGAGGAAGTTACTATTACTGTACCATTTTACAGATGGTGAGACTGAGGCTCAATAGTTCAATTTGCCCAAGGCCATACAACTGGAAAATAGCAGAGTCAGGATTCAAACTCAGATTTCTGTGGTCTCAACCATCCTGCTCCTGACCACTAGCCCTTACGGCCCTAGCCCATCAGGAGCACGTTGATGTGGCACTTCTTGCTGTCCATTACCTACCAGGAAAATCTGAAGGACACCCAGGACCAGCTGGGCTGGGGACAGCCCAGAGTCATAGGCCATTAGGGAAGCCGTTGGATTGCCCTGGGCTTGCCAACTCTCTCACTTCTCCAGCCAGGGAGAAGGGTGCGGGGGGTGACTCTGGCAGCCCAAGGCCTGGAACGAGGTCTCAGCCCAAAGGGCTATAGGCCAGGAAAATAAACAGCCTCTCTCTGCCCACTCCCAGCATGCTCTGGGGGCTCAGGACAGAGTGTCTGGGCCCGAGACCAGCACCATGGCCATCAGCACAGGCCTTGGCAGGGCAGCCCCCTTTCTGCCTCCTCACCACCTCTGAGCTTCTCCCTGCCCGACTCCCACCCCACCTGGGAGTCAGCTGCAGAGGCACCGCGTCAACACCGCCACACCCAAGCACCTCCCAGTCCCTTGGCCTTCTTTGAAACTGAACCAGAAGTGACAGCTCCTCTGGCTGACCTGTATCTGGGAAAATAGAAACCTGGCTGAAATTGATTCCGCCCAACCTTAACCTCACCCCCAATAAGGCCAAGGTAACCGTGACGACAGGCAGAGGGAAGGAACTGGAGGAAGTGGCTGGCGGTGCAATCTCCCTTCGGCCAGGAGGGTTTGCCCACAAACTGCCAAGGTGATGTGTGCAGCCTGGGTACTGCAGGACCTTGTGTCCTCCCCTGAGCAACCAACCTCTGTCCTCCAAGGCTTCACTCCCTACCCCCATCCTGCACATGGCCTTATGCCACAGAAAGTCAGAAGCAGATGGAAGCTGCTTTAGCAGCAATGCAAAAAGATTCAGAGCTGGAATAAAGTTTAAGAGATCAACTGGGCCAGGCTGAGGCCCAGGTCAGGGGTCGCTCCTCCTCCCCTCTCTAGTCACATTCATTCCCTCCTGCATCACCCTCTACTCCAAATGTCTCACCCTTCTCCAAGCCAGCCAGGCCCTCTCAGCCTTGAGTGAGATATCCTTCCTTTCCCACTTGGTTAAACTCTTACTCAACCTTGAGAGTAAACATCACCTCCTCCAGGAAGGGTCCTTTGACTCCCCAGATAGAATCAGCCGCTTTTAGCTAAAAACAGAACTATCATTCAACCCAGCAATCCCATTCCTGAGTATATACCCAAAGGAATAGAAGTCGTTCTACCATAAAGACACATGCATGTGTATGTTCATTGCAGCACTATTCACAATAGCAAAGACACGGAATCAACCTGAATGCTCAATGCCAGATTGGATAAAGAAAATGTGGTACATATATACCATGGAATATTATGCAGCCATAAAAAGGAACAGGATCATGTCTTTTGTGGGAATATGTATGGAGCTCAGGTTATTATCCTTAGCAAACTACCACAGGAACAGAAAACCAAATACTGCATGTTCTCACTGATAAGTGGGAGCTAAACAATGACAACACATGGACACAAAGGGGGAACAACACACACTGGGGCCTATTTGAGGGTGGAAGTTGGGAGGAGGGAGAGGATCAGAAAATAATAACTATTGGCTACTAGGCTTAGAACCTGGGTAATGAAATAATCTGTACAACAAACCCTTGTGACACGAATTTACCTATATAACATATCTGCACATGTACCCCTGCACCTAAAATAGAAGTTAAAAAAGAAAAAGAATCCGCTGCTTTTCTGGCGCTGCTACAGCACTGTAGGAGTCTCCATCGCATCCTACCACAAGCCTTGGTTTGTGTGGGTGCCTGTTTTCCCTGCTAGCCTGGAGGACCGGACCTGAGCATTCCTGGCACCTGGTACAGCGCGTGGCACTCAGGAGGGGCTCAACAAATGTCACTCAGATGAGTGACTGGAATTCAGGATTCCGGAGAGAGATGCTACAGGCTTGGGTTCTTTCATTACAAAGTGACTTATTACCCATGTTTGAATCTACATGGCCTTTTCCCCAGCACTCACGGGGAGTCTCTCTGCTGGGGTGGCCTCTTCTCTCTGTTTATAGTAGGCCAGCAAAGCTTGGAGACTGGGGCCTGCCTTTCCTAGAAGCACACTGGCTGAAGGCAGAGTTTAGATTTGGGGGCACAGGCCCCTGATAGCTATGGCAAGTCTGCATGAGTCCTAAGCAGGCCAGGAAAAAATTTAGGGTATGTGCTGAGGCCTAGAGCCCCCAGTTCCACAGCCACCACCAGCTTCCAAGCCCAGCCCCAGGCCTTTCCTGCACCCATTCCCCCAACTTTGGCTGGTATCTCCCAATGAGGCAAGATGTTCCCAAACTCCCATCCTCACACCTTCCCCATTGAAACTGTGCTGCATCACCCCTAAATCCTCACGCTGCTATTTAAGAGCTGCCCAGAGATGTAGAAAATAGCTGTTAAGGTCCTACCAGAAATGAGATAGGCATTTGGCAGAGCCCCTCTGCCTTCATGCCTCACAGCTAACTTGGAGACTCTCCCCAGCCCTCCCTGGGACTCCTTCGTCCCCAGAGTCAGGGCTGCTGCCTCCTTCTTCCTGGTGCTTCTTGAATTCTCTAAAGCATTTGCCCATGTGTGGGAGAAAGACGGTAGAGAGTATTTGTACCACACGCGGCTCTGACATCTGAAACCGGAACCCCAAACTGGCTGACAATGATTTGTTTCTGCAGATACAGCTGGAAGAACCAGGATGTTTGAGGAGGAGGCAGCTCAATACATTTAAAGAACCACGAGATGCGGGCTGGGGGTGGGAGGGGAGTATGCTTTTCCCTGTTTGCAAACTTAGCACTGGCTCTGTTTTCCCGCAGTTTCCCAGGAAGGCCCAAGGGCAAGGTCATCTGGATCCTGGCAGTGAGGGGTGCTGCTGTGCCACACTTCACATTGGATGGAGAGACCTGGGGACTTAGGATCATGAGAGTCCTCTTGTGGAGCAGCCCCGCCTCACCCAGACCCGTCCTCAGACAGCCTGTTCTCAAGCCCCTGCCACAGCTGACTGGACGAGGCATGAGCGGCTGAGCCGAGCTGTACTCACTGTCCTGGAATTTTAAATTGGTCTGGGAGATCCTGAGTGCTGGACTGAGGGGTCATGCAGGGCCGGGCAACCAACTTCAGTCACAGGCCCGGAGAGGCAGGAACATCGGGCTGTGAAGTTTAGGGTGAGCAGAGACCACAGACCATGTGGCAAGAGAGAAACAACCACGCAGCTCCAAGAGGGGGTCAGGGAGACAAAGAAACAGGCAAAGAGAGGGAAAGGGGGATGGAGCCTCTTAATGGCCAAGTTCAACCAGAAGCCAGAGTGGAAGGACTCCTGGGTAATGTCGTCCATTGATATGGGCCACCTGGGGCACAGAGCAGGGTAAAACGGGAATGGACCTGACGGGCAAAGAGGACTGTTCCGTGTATGAATCTATCTCTGTGATTGACATAAGTCCACCCACAGTCCTGGCTCCAGTCAGGGCCTGCAGGCAGGAGTCAGTGACAACAGCAGTTGGGAGATTCCTACAGGGCCCGTGGTCATCCCCACAGCGAGCACTTCCTGGACGTTTGCCAGGAGTCAGGCACCGTGGAGTGTGGCTGACCGACAGCACAATCAGCCAAACCTGAGCACTTGTTAGAAATGCAGTCTTGAAGGCCACCCGGACCTACTGAATCAGGGTCTGCATGCAGTACATGCACACGCAGATTTGTGTGCCCAGAGAAGTTTGCCCTGGAGCCAGTTAAGGACTCACACAGGCCATTTAGCAGGTTGTAATGATTCCACCTGCAAAATACATCTCTAAGGTGTCCACCACATTCTCCATCCCTGCTGCCTCCAGCCTAGTCCAAGCCCTTGTCGCCTCTGCCCTGTAAGACTGCAATGGCTCCTAAGGGCTCTCCCTGGCTGAAACAGAAGTCAGCTCCTCTGCTTGCAACCCTCCAACAGCTTCCATCACATGTGACCCACAGAACCGGGAAAACGGGCCCCTCCTGCCTCTCTAACCTTCCACTACATCGCCCTCCTCTACCCCTCAACTCCAACAACGGGGCTCCTTCCTCTCCCTCAAAATGACAAGTTCTTCCCTGTCCCCTGGGTTTGCACTTGCTGCTCCTGCTGCCACTTCTTGACTTCTTTACTGACCACCCTAAACTAAAAGCCCTGTCCTGTTACCATCTCCCTGTGTATTTCCTTCAAGGTGCGTTCACTAACAGCACTTACCTTTTTCACATACATGTTTGCCTGCCCACTGTCAGTTTCCCATGAAAACCTTAGTTAATCTATATGAATACCTCAGTCTATCATCACCTTCACCACTATCACACCAGAGCTGAGCATGGCACAGAATGGGTGTTTATTAACTAAATTAACTACATTTAATTTGCCGTCCCAAGTAAGTTACCCAGCACGGCTCTATCAGCTTCCCTGCTTTTGCAGATGAGGAAACTACGAATATCAAGGCTGCGTAGATGCTCAGTGACAGCTCAGGATTCGAATCCAGGTCTTTGGGCCCCAGGGCCCAAGCACATCCCGCTCTTCAAGGGATGGGTGGTCTGAGCGTGGTCACTGCCCTTAGAGTTAGAAGTTTTTAACACGTTTTTAAAAACGTTATTGCACAGTTTACATGAAGGTGTAACATTCAAGCTCCACGGTTTAAAGGAGGGGATGTCACCAGCTCCTCTCTGGCCTAACCCTCACCCATTTCTGTGTTTCTCACGCCTGGTCTGCAGGTGGCGTGGCATTTCCACAGTGACAAACAGCAGCCCAGATGTGATTTTGAATTCTGACTTTTCATAAGCGTTTTCAAAAATATAGCTTGCAGGACCCACAAAGAGACAGAATGAGAAAGAGAAATGACATTCTCAACCCAAGGCACTGAAAATACAGAAACTCTCACATGGACAAAGAAAGGAAGTAATAAGTGAAAATAGAGAAAAAAGAAAAACCAAAAAACCCTAGCACTAACCAGAGTAGCATAGGTCTGAAGGGCTCTGTCTCATACTAAGAATTGTTGCCTGGGCAGAGAGAACCAGGCTAATCTGAGACTCGAGGCATCAGAGTTGACAGTGTGAGCTTTGGTTGGTGGGGTTGGGGGTGGTCTTTAAGACCTGAGTTCCTCCAGAAGCTCTGCTGTAGACCAGCTGTGTGCTCCTGCGCAAGTTACTTGGCCTCTCTGAGCCTCCGTTCCTCACTGGTACAGGAAGGTACTGAGCCCTGCCACACATGGTAGAAATGAGGACTGGGTTCCAGCCCAGAGCCAGGAGCACAGGAAGAGTTCCGTGATGCCAGCTTCCCTGCCTGCCTTCCCAGGCAAGGCGGAGGCGGTGCTATTGCAGCAGCGGCACACTGGTCTGCCTCCGGGCAGAACGCGGCACAGAAAGACCTGCGGAGAGGGAGGAGCAGGGTGGGGGGTTCTGGGCATGCTGAGCTGTCAGTGAGCAGGCCTGGAGTAACAGCCCTGCAGCCTCCAAATCTAGCCTTGAGCCTCGCACAGCCAGCCGGGCCCACCAGGGCCCCCCTGCATGGAGGAGCCACATTTCAACACCAGGGACCCATGAGCACCCTGGGAAGTAAACACCCAAATACCAAACATACCAGACATTCCCCCACATAAACAGGGCTGCACTGAGCCAGGGGCTGCGGTCCTTCCCCACTTCCCCACCCCCCATCAACAAAGTAGGGCAGTTCAGGGACAAGACCTTGGCCTGCCCATCCAGCTAGGCCCACAGCCTCCTCCCACCCCAGGAGGGAGGAATGAGGAAACCCCAGGGGCTCTCAGCCAACTCCCTTGCTGACCCCCGCAGCCCGCAGAGGCCAGGCCCTCCCAGCATCCCCCATGGGGTTGAGCTGTTGGAAACTCTGCCCTCCTGTCTCTCCCATCACCTCTTGCCAGGCCTTCTTACTCAGTGGCCAAGGGCTGGACCTCAGCTGTGAAATACTGAGCTGTTTCAGTGAACAGCGGGCAGGGCTTTAGGAGAAAATTCAAGACAAATGGTCAGTCTAAGGCTGGGGTTGCAAACTCACATCACCTCAGGGGTCAAGCAAGTAACTCACCATTAGTGAGGAAGGAGGGCTGGATGGGGCGGTGCCCACCCCTCCTGCCATGGGAGGGGACACTAGCCCCAGTGGGATGCAGGCTCAGTGCTGCTAATTCTTTCAAGTTTTCAAAAAAATATAAATTTTTAAAGTAAAATCTCCCAATTTTGAATGTCAGCAACAAATTCCGTTTTGAAAGGAACACCGCATGAGCCAAACAAAGCACATGTGTGGGCTGCACTGGCCCACGGCTACTGGTTCATGACCTCCGGCAGGCAGCTGACCCTAGCGCGCTTGTCCTCAGGAGCCTGGGCTCTGGTCACCACCGTGCCCTACTCTGTGACCTCGAGTCAATCAGGTCAGCTCTCAGGTCCTGGGGCTCATCTTTAATAAGCACAAGTAGCTCCTAGTTCTCACTAACCTTCAAACACACCTGCAAGGTGGGTCTCAGAGGCCTTATTTTACAAGTGAGAAAACTGAGGCTCAGCGAGGTGGAGTGTCTGCCCGAGGCTGCCGAGCTGGGAAAAGACAGGGATTGACTCCATTCCACCAGGCTACCTTCCACACGGTGGGCTGGACTAAAATCTCCACAAAGTCCTTTCCAGCTCTGACTTCTCTGGGTTTTTATTCATCCAGCCTTCAAGGGCAGCGTAGGCCTGCTTGAGGGGAGAAGGGGTGGGATGTAGGAAGGGTGCCCCCTAATTCTTATAAGAAGTTTCTTAGCTGGGCACAGTGGTGTACACCGGTAGTCCCAGCCACTCAGGAGGCTGAGGCTGGAGGATTGCTTGAGCCCAGGATGTTGAGACCGCAGTGAGCCATGATTGTGACACTGCACTCCAGCCTGGGCAACAGAGCGAGACTCTGTCTCAAGAAAAAGAAAAAAGAAGTTTCTGCTTTTACAGACTCTCAGTGCCAGGGACTCTTGGAAGCAGCAAGGCTAATCCCTAGATTTTACAGATGAGGAAACTGAGTCCCAGAGAAGCACCAAGGCTAATCCCTAGATTTTACAGATGAGGAACTGAGTCCCAGAGAAGCACCAAGGCTAGTCCCTAGATTTTACAGATGAGGAAACTGAGTCCCAGAGAAGCAGCAAGGCTAGTCCCTAGATTTTACAGATGAGGAAACTGAGTCCCAGAGAAGGAAATGGCTTGCTCTTGAAGACAGGGATTGGATCTTCACAGACCAGCCCAGAGGACACTGCTCAGTCCATCCTCCTGGGAGGCTCTGCCTGACTGTGCATCATCCCTCTTTCCTGAATTTTTCCATGCCCTGGACCCGCTCCCCCACACCTGCCCATCCTCTGACCTTGCCTTTCCAGTCTTCTGCTTCTTCCCATCCCTTCGGGGCTGTTTTCAGGTCCCATCCTTGGCCTGCTACTCTCCTCACTCGATATGCATGGCCTGTGGGTCTCCGTTTTCATTTACCCAATGGTTTCAGCCACCACCCATACACTAATGCCAACCAAATCTGAATGTGCAGACCCAAATATCCAAGTGCCCGCTGGGCCAGACGCTCAATGTGGATGTCCCTGAGGGCTCACTACCCGCCTCCCCATACCCCCATCCCTCTTGTTATCTCCAATTTTGATCACACCAGCCATCCAATTCTAGATTTTAAATCTTCCTCAGATTTGCTCCCCCCATCCACCCCCACTGTCACTTTCCAGGCCCACTCTCTCTCCTGGACCACTGCCCCAGGCCCCCAGGAGGCCTCCAGATCCTGCACAACCATCTTCCACCCTAGCCATCGGAAGGAATCTTTCTAAAATGCAAATTTGACCCAGTTACTGTCCACCTTACCCTTGGGATGAGGCCCAAGCTCCTATGTCAAATGAGGTTGCTGAGACTTGGCCCCATCTGCTGTGTTCTTACCACCTGTCGATCCCAGGGTTCCGCTCTATGCTCCTGAAACACTGAGGTGCTACATACCGTACGCTTCCCTGGCCTGCATGCCTTTGCCCTGCTGTCCCCTTAGCTTACTTCTCATGTCTCCTGTACATGCAGCTGGAGCATCACCTCCCACAGGAAGCCCTCCCTGATTTTCATGCCCTGTAGGCTGAGGAGGTGTCCCTCTGCTCTGAGCGTATCCTGGCCCCTACTGTATTATATTCTATTCTCTGTTTCTGACTCCTCCAATAAACTGGGAGTTCCACAAGGGCAAAGTCTGCATCTTACTGACTTTTTGTGTGCTCAGCACCTTGCATGGTTAGGGAGGAAGGGAGGCCTTATCCACAGAGCTGGTGACCTGGGCAAGAACCCAGAACTCCTGACTCCAAGTCCAGGGCTCTTTCCACTTCACTTCAGCTGCCCCCAACACCAGGATGTAATCAAGCACATTCACCTGTGAACAAACCCACACACTGGACCCTGTGCTCACTCAAATCAGCTCAGCCAACCACCAGGTGAAGGCTCTGAACAAGAGCTGGCAGAGGCAATGGCTCCACCTGCCAAGATGAGTCACTCGGCTCCCATGGCTGGGGGCGCGGGTGGATAAGCCATTGCTCCGTGTGCACAGCATCTACAGGAAACGGTGGGGAGCAGGGCTGCATACTAAGCTCCAGCCTTAGATTCTGCAACTGAGAAGACCCAGAGACCCTGGATCCTGGCTGCAACCTCAGGCCAGGAACTCAAGGTCAGAGAAGGGGAATGAGTGTGCCCAGGTCCTGAGTCAGACAGTGACAGGACCAACGGAAAGGCTACTGCTTTCTGGGAAGAGGCAGGGGACACCCTCTGTATGAACTGAAAGCCTGACACCCTACAATCTTTGTGGGGCATCAGAGCCTACAGGTGGATCCTTCCAAACTGACTCCTCGGTCTCCTCACATCTCAGCAATCTGCAGCATGTTTCCGATCACGGCCCTCCCAACTTCCCTTGTCCATAGTAAAAACCTTCTTCTGCATTAAGAGATCCCCAAAAACAATAGGCCGCCGAGGTGTGAGGCTGGTTTATATGAACAGAATAGGAAAAGGCCATTCTCTCAAAAATCAGTGGAGAACAGTCCCATTTCCACAGCTAAGAAAAGACAGCATTGTGTTTGGAACAAAGCCTGAGAAAGCCAGCTAGGCAGGGTGACACCCATTTACAGCCGCTTTTGCTAAGGAAAGAGCAAACACTGTTACTACAAAAGTGAGAACGAGTCCAGGAGACGCAGGAAAAATCACCTTGGCACAGACAGAAAACCTAACACTGAAGAGAAAAAGAGATGATGATTGCTAGGAAATCCTTTTGCTGGAGAAGAGCTATTTGGGGAAGGATGTCTTTTGCTGAAATATGTCTATTTCAGGCCCATTTCATATTTATGATTTAGTGGGGTCTCGTTTCCCACTAGGCAGTCAATCTGTTTTCTTGTCCAATTGACAGTCATTTCAAAAGATGAGAAAAGGAGAGAAATGGTGGCCCCCACAAGACCCTCACCACCCCCAAAAAGACTGGTGAGAAGCAGAATGCATCTGGTAGGGAAAAATCTGTCTTCTTCTCAAAGAGTTAATAATACAGCTGAAACTGACTCTTTAACAACAACAAATGGTGTAATATGCCTTGATTACACTGGGTCAAAAATGGAGACAAGAGCTCCTGCAAAATGACTCTATCTACAATTAAATGAAAATGCAGTCATTGCACAGAATATTTATGAACAAGGCTGTTCTGAAAGTCCCGAGCTGGCCAAAGTAGGAGAACATTTCAAGTGCCATCTTATTAAAGCCTTTGAAAGTCATTTGTCTTTCATCATGAAGGTGAAAAACAAGGTCCTTGGCTTAATTATTCTCTACCAAGGCAGTTCCATTTAATCTGTATGCAGGGTGTGTGGCTAAAACGTGCATTTCAGCCAATTTTTTCAAGCACAAGGCACAGATAACAGACAAATCTCCCAGCAAAGGCAAACTCTCCATCAAGAATACTGAACACCAGCTAATATAAACCCCACCGAGGTGAGAGGGCCACACAGTTCATAACCAGGAATATCTGGCCCGGAGGATGGAAGAGGGGTTTTACCAAGAGTGATTTATTTAAGGAGATGGATGCAATTTAGGTGCAGAGAGGAAGTATGGAAGGGCTTTGCCATACTGAGGCAGATGGAGTGGGACACAGAGCTCCCCATTGCCAGGGCTACGGAGTGGATCCTCAGTTATCAGACCAGAACTGCTGAGAACTCTGGGTCAGCGGCAGCAAATGAGGGCTCCTTTGGCATGAGAACAGCTTCTCTGATTCTCTCTTCCAAAACAATGAAGGAACCAGCCTATTGACAAGCTTGGCAGCTTAACTAATTGGGAAGTCCCTTAGGGCATGGACACGGCAATGTTGAGCATCTCAAGACATGGAAATAACTGGTTTGGAAACGCTAAGGTGTTTGCTGACTCAGAAGGCAACCCCTGCCTTACACGGATTCAGGGGACCATAAGCATTAATGAGTATCCAGTGGCAGGTGGATCCATCTAGGAAGCTTGAGATAGGTGTTGAGAAAAATGTGGTTTTAGATCCTTTATTCTCAGAATCTCTGCCAGTCAGAGCTGGAAGGGGCGACCATGTAGACATGCTCTGCATGTGCAGAGAGCATCAGAGTGCCCTGGGGGGCTTACTGCATCACGGATTTCTGGGCCCCACCCTTTAGAGAGTGTGCTTCAGTATGTTTAGGTTAAGACCCAAGAATGTGCACTTCTAACAAGCTCCCAGATGCTGACCCCACTTTAAGTAGCATCCATTGGTTTCAGCAACAGAAACATCTTGTTCAAATTATACCACAAAATACTCAACAGGTTAAGGCGGTATATATTTTACTTATGGGCTTACTTAAAGGCTTACAATTGCATCATATCCTTATTATAATCATTTAATGAGAACAAAAAGATGTGTTTTGGCTGGTGCAAAACCTTTAACTCAGAGGTTATCTGAGATATTTGCAGGTTTCTGATAATCTTGTATCCAAATTATTCCTGTCTTTTGTTTTTCTTGCACATCAGATTAGTAGTTAGTTACAGATGGTAGGTAGGTAATAGCTAGCTAGCTAGATAGATAGATAGGCTGGGCGTGGTGGCTCACGCCTGTAATCCCAGCACTTTGGGAGGCCAAGGCGGGCGGATCACTTTGAGCTCAGGTGTTCGAGACCAGCCTGGGCAACATGGCAAAACCCCATCTCTACTAAAAATACAAAAATTAGTGAGGCATGGTGGCGCACACCTGTAATCCCAGCTATTCAGGAGGCTGAGGCAGGAGAATCACTTGAACCCCAGAGGCGGAGGTTGCAGTGAGCCGAGATCACACCACTGCACTCCAGCCTGGGTGACAGTGAGACTCTAGCTCAAAAAAAAAAAAAAAAAAAAAAAAAAAAGATAGATAATAGATAATGCCTCATCAGCTTGCTTTCCACTCTCAGGATGCTCATCAGTTAATGCGAAGTAGCAGGAAGAGCTTTGTTCGGAAGTCTATGTAAAATAGATTAACCTGACACCAGCTGTCACCTTGGCAGTGCTCTCCAAGGTGTTAGATCTGATAACTAATAGGTATGAGCATGTGTGTGGATCTTGTCTTTTTAAAATAATAGATAAAATTATGCTTTAAAAATGAGACCCTGGCAAGTGATTTAATCTTCTGATCCTCAGCTCCCTAACAACTCGTGCTACGAATAACACTACCTCATAGGGTTGTTGGAACAGATCAGAGATGATGTCTACAAAAGAAGTTTGCAACTATAAAGTGCATTGCTTGTGTATGACTTCTGACCTGAACACAGATGTCCTCACTCCTTCAAAGACCTGGGCTGGTTTCTCACCTGAATTACCAGGGTTTTCAGCTAATGGCTACAGGTTAGAACACCTGCCAGCCCCACTCAGACCAACTGAATCAGGATCAATATTTTTGAAAGACTTTCCGGGGAATTCTAATCAGTAGTCAGAGTTAGAAACTGCTGTTCTATACCATATATCCTCCCTAGTTCTATATTAAATCCTATCAGATTGTTCTCCTTGCTCCTGGATAGATACTAGCAATAAAAAGGAAAAAAGGCTTCTTCACTGCCGCTGGTCTAAAAGGGGATTTTAATAACCCTAGCAACTAATTCTGGAACATTGCTACACACTGGGGGATTTGCATACATTATTCCTTTTCAGCCTCCCCACAACCCTGTAAGGCAGATATTCTTCTTCTCCATTTTTAAAAGAGTTTATTGGGATCAAACTCACACATACCATACAATTTGTCCATTAAAGTGTACAATTCACCAACTTGTATTATATCCAGAGTTGTGCAACCATCACGACAATCAATTTGAGAACATTTTCATCACCCCCAAAAGAAACCTCATATCCCTTGGCCATCACTCCCCACTCCTCTCATCTCCCCACCCCTAGGCAACTGGCTCTACTTCCTGCCTCTATGAATTTGCCTGTTCTGGACGTTTCGTCTAAATGGAACCACACAATACGTGGTCTCTTGTAGCTGGCTTCTTTTAAGCAGCATAACATTTTCAAGGTTCATCCATATTACAGCATGTATCAGTTCTTCATTCCTTTCTATGGCTAAATAATAATCCATTGTATAGATAGACCATGTTTTATTTATTCATGTACCAATTGATGGACATTTGAGCTGCTTCCACTTTGGAGCTATTGTGAATAATGCCGCTATAAACGCTCAGGTACGTTTTTGTGTGGACATGTTTTCCTTCCTGTTGGGTATATATGTAGGAGTGAAATTGCTGGATCGCATGGGAACTCTGTTTAGCCCTTTGAGGAACCGCCAGACTGTTTTCCAAAGTGGCTGCATCATTTTACATTCCCACAATCAATTCATGACGACAGCTTCTCCACATTCTCACCAATATCTGTTATTATCTCTCTTTTTCCATTATAGTCATCCCAGTGGGTGCAAAATAGTATCTCATCATGGTTTTGACTTGTATTTCCTTGACGGCTATGATGTTGAGCATTTTTTCATGTGCTTATTCACCATTTATATATTTTCTTTGGAGAAATGAGTATTGAGATCCTTTGCCCATTTTTCCACTGGTTTATTATTGAGATGTAATCATTATTTATATATTCTAGATACAAGTCCCTTATTAGATCTATGATTTGCAAACATTTTCTCTCATTCTGTGGGTTGTCTTTTTACTTTGTGTCCTTTAAAGTGGCAAAGTTTTTAATTTTGATGATGTCCAATTTATTTTTTATTTTGTTGCTTTTATTTTTGGCGTAAAATCTAAGAAACTACTATCTAATCCAAGGTCACAAAGATTTATGGCTGTTTTCTTCTAAGAGTATTCTAGTTTTCACTCTTAAATTTAGTTCATTGATCCATTTTGAGATAATTTATGTATATGGTACTAGGTACTAGGTAGGGGTCTGTTCCCCTAATTTTACAAGGGATGAAGTTGAATTTCAAACATCTAGTGAACTCTCCAGAGCCAAACCATTCCAGTGCAGCAGTCCTGCTTTGCTACACTGCCTCCAAAAAGGCAAGGGTTTTTTTTTGTGGGGGTTGGGGAGTTGGTAGGGTGTAGGGAGGACTACAGAGGCAAACCACAGAGAAGTTTGTCAGAGCATACACATGCATTATGCTCAGTGAAAGGGGACCCTGCAGTCACAGAGCAGAGCACAATCAATGAGCCCCAGCATATGGCAGGTTGTATACAACCTCGAGGGGTGGCTAAACCCAGAGGAGGCCCAGGCCTTCACTCCCAGCACTTTCACATCCTGCCTGAATCCATCCATAAGTTCCTCTAGATCTCCATGCTCCAACCTCAGGCCAGGTTGCCTTGTGCCTTTTGGGCACAGTAGAAGGAAGAAAAACTTAAACGGCTTCACAGTTGTTCAGTCAGATGAGCCTCCCCCAGGAGAGGACTCAGTTTCCCAACTCTGAGTCCATGTTGCCAGTGGACCTGGAAACATCAAAGTAAGATGGCAGGATTGACAGAAGGGTTGACAGCCCATCTTAAGGCTACTAAAAAAACTGATGGTTGATGGGAATCCAACGATGACATTAACACCACAGGAAACAAGATAAGGGGTCACAGAAGGCAGCTTAGGGGAAAACAGAGGCTTGAAGAGCCTTCTCATTTATAGTTTGTGATGATAACTAAAACTCCAGCTGCGTCTAAACTGTATAAATAACCAGAAACTGGAAAGTCTGCTTGCTTCCCTGAAACCCAGGTCATAGGCTAACACTTTAGAAAGGTCAGTGCTGTCAGAATAGGTAGTTCACTACACATGGAATCAGTCTCTAACAAAGGTAATTTATGGACATACTGCACTACAGTCAAGGTCATCTTTCACACAGCACCTCACTTAATCTTCATGGTGAAGCTCTATCATGAGGACGTGGATCCAGTCGCCATGTGGAGTATGTACAGGAAGCTGCACTACTTTGGAAAGGGCAGTTTGGATTTCCTCCTGTTACAGATGAGGAAACGAGCTAACTTTTCCAAGGTTATGGTAGGAATGAGTGAGAGCCAGACTTTGAACCCAGAACTTGCACCCAAGCCCAGAGCTCTTCCCAGGCCCCAGAAGCAGCCCCTCTGGTTAGGAAGCCTGGATGTGCCCTGCTCCCACAACACCTCAGACCACCCACCATTTCCGAGGGTAAAATACCCTCAGGTCAATACAAGCCCAAGAAACAGGCTTTTGATTCAATTATAAAAACTACCTTGCATGATCAACACATTTGAAAAGTGAGTCACAAGCCTACCTTACATCTGTGTCTTAGTAAGTGCCAGGCATCATGTGAAACCTTTAGCAGCATTAGTTCATTTCATTATCATAGCAACAGCAGGGCTTGGTGACTCACACCTGTAATCCCAGCACTTTGGGAGGCCGAGATGGGAGGATCGCTTGAGCCCAGGAGTCCACAAACAGCCTGGGCAACATGGCGAAACCCCCATCTCTACAAAAAATACAAAAATTAGCCAGGCCTGGTGACATGTGCCTGTAGTCCCAGCTACTCAGGGGGCTGAGGTGGGAGGATTGCTGGAGCTGGAGGTCAAGGCTGCAGTGAGTCAAGATCGTGCCACTGCACTCCAGCCTGGGCAACAGAGTGAGAACCTGTCACAAAAAAAAAAAAAAAAAAACAAAAAAAAAAACAAAAAAAAACATAACAACACTAAGAGGTAGGTATTATTATTATCCTCACTTTAAGATATTAATAGAAAACCTAAGAAGCTGTAAAGCTTCCTGAGCTTTTCAGAGGTGTCTGATTTCTGCTAAGGACATAGAGATCCAGCCACATCCTCACCACCACCTCTCCAAGGGACCCTGTGCTAGGATAACAGTGGGTGTGACCAACTTCTGATTTTAAATAAAACCTCAGAACCCTTGTGAAGGCTCTGGATATGGTATCAAATAAGACTCAACACCACAGAGGCCAATGTTAAACACACTCATAGCTGCCTTTAACTATCACTCATTCTCCCTCAAATTTAAATTTTTTTTAAGCTAACAGCTTTCGAAAATGTGCTAACAAAGTAACGGAACTAAAGTGGAAATTACAGATTTCAAAGATGAGTTGGGAGATTCTGTTCCAAGAGAGGACAGATTGGACCTCTCTGCCAAACAAGTATGAGACAAAAAAAGCATCTGAGTCAGGGGGAAGAAGGCCAATGCTATTCCAAAAGCCACAATTAAAAACCAATTATGCAAAGCTTGCTAAAAAATGTCAGTGGGCTGCCTTTACGTTTCAAATCACTAAAAACACAAGCGTGCTTAGGCCAACATTTACCCAGCACATCAGCTGGTTTGGGGCAACTTTTTCTGCTCAGGCTAAACATGGATGCACGTCTTGGTCTCTGTTATGAACAAAGTCTGGGAAGACCACCTGGGGCTGAGTGAACATGGCTTCCAAGGCCGCTCTATGGTCCATAGATTCCTATTCATACTTCATCCAAAGGGGAAAACACTCTCAATGTTCTCCAGGGGCCCTGGAGAAGATGGGAAGTCACCAATGTGAAATCCACAGACAGTTAAGTCTCCTCTCCATCTCTGAAAATGATGAGGACACGGATCCAGTCCCTGTGTGGAATACACACAGGAAACTGCCCTGTGTTGGAAAGGGCAGTCCATGATGATACATACACACCGATTCCTTAGGGTGACACCCTCAGAAAGCTCCCTAATAAGGATCAGAAGAGCCTGAGGACAGGAAGAAACCACTTAGAGTCACATTCCCAAAAGTAGCTGAGTCATCTCTGAGCCTACTAGCTATACAGCTTCCCAGGACTCTACCCTTGGAGATTCCAATTCCATGGGCCTGGGGTGGGGTCTGGAAATATATATTTTTTAAGAAATTTCCCAAAGTGTTTTGATGACCAGTCACATTTTGGAATGATTGGTTTGATTTCTGTTGTATTTTATTTTTTTCTGCCTGAAGTCAACGAAATTCGGAAATAGCAAAATCTAATGAACAATGGCTGGAGATAAGAATTGGGAAGTAGAGCGATCAAGGAATAGAAACTCTAAGTGACTTGCCAAGTTGACACAGCTCATAATGTTCAAACCAACAAGCAAGGTCCGTGGGACATAAATATGGGACACAGACTCAAAATCAGGTTGGCAACACAGACCGTGTGAAGTGGGCTGGGGGTAAGACATCAGTGAGTAGTGGGGACTGCGGTGAACTCAAGGCTGTACACAAATACAGCAGGCATCTGCTCCTCAGCTCCAACCTCTTGTTGCGTCTAAGGGTGTGGCCTTAAGTGGCTAGATATTCTGGCTTTTTAAAAGAAGGCAGAAAGTCCACATTTCCTGGCTTTTAAATATGGCAATTCATTCAATTTTTTAAAAAAGAAAACCACACTGTGATTTTGTTAAAGAAGAAAGAAAAAGCAAACCACCCTGTGAACAAGATTCATCTGCAGGCTGACGCCTGCCCCTGGAATGACAGTGTGCAGTCTCTTTCCTGAAAGGTCATCCAGTTTAGCCTTCCTTGAACTCTTGAGTCGCCTCTAGAGCACTGAGAGGTGGCCAGAGGGTGAGGGGTCCTGTCTAGCAGGTTGATTAGAAAGTGTCTGCTGTGTGTATGTGTGTGTGCAAGGGTGGGGCTTCGAGCCTCCCTCCCCTCCCAGCTGAAAATGCATTCCAGACCCAGAGGCAGGGTGTGACCACCACAGCCACAGCTCCCTGGGAGATGACCTGGGAAGGGCCAAGAACTTCAGGCCAATAGGGACTGGTTGGTGTAGGAGTCCAGCTGTGAGGGGCTACAGAGGAAAAGTCAAGGAAGGAAAGCTCTGGAGAAAGCCAGAGAGCAAAGCTGTCCTGAAAGGGAATACTAGAAAAGAAAGGAGAAAGAAGCAACAGCTTTAAAAATCCCACAACCCAGGAAACGACGTTCCCAGAGTCCCTGGCCAATCATCAAAATGAGCAGTCTTGCCACTGCCACGTCCTTGGTCTGCTTAATTTTTCTTCATGGTGCTGACCACCAACTCACCTTATATATTGTGTATTAATTTGCTTACTTTTGGATGCCCTCACTGCAATATATAGCACCGAGAGATGCAAGGCTTTGACTGCTTTATCTGCAGCTCGGTTCCCAGCGCCTGGTGCAGTGCTCAGCACATAGTAGATGCCTAACAAATATGGCTTGAACAAACGGACTGCAGGCAAGCAATTGGCACCAAAACAGTTTAACATCATGTGTTGACCATGTAATAATAACGACATCAGCACAAAGCACTTTATAATTCACAAAACCTGTCATTGAACTTAATTCCTCCCATTTTCTTTTACTGAATTGCTCCGTTCGTTTGGATATAGCCCAGGAGACTGCTGGCCTCTGCAAGGCGAACAGCCCAAGAACCAGCTCTGACACAGCTGCCTGCACGGCGGTTCAGCTGGCGCTCTCTCTCTCTCTCTCTCTTTGGGGACTAGGAGACAATGAGGCTGCAGAACTGCAGGGCTCAGCACTCACCGGGCAATGTCATCAAAATGATAGAACATTCTGGGGCCAGGTTCATCCAACCTCCCCAGCTCAACAGAGCTCTGGTTAGAAGCCTGGAAGGGGTATAGAGGCATGGGAGGCCGCACAGCATGTGGTTAAAGCTTGGGCTCAAGACAGACTGCCTGAGCTCATTTCCCAGCTACTGACCTTGGACTTGCCTCAGCCTTGTTGACCTCATCTGTAATGTGGGTATAACAACAACAATAACAACACCAATTACTTCAGAGGGTACTTGTGGAGAGTAAATGAGGTACTTTACAGAGAGACCTAGTACCGTGCCTAGGACTTAGCTCAGCACAAGTGACACGTGGCTGTAATGGCGGCATCGACCACCACACCGGGCCCCAGTGCTATCACTTCCCAGCAGTGTGACCCTGAGTGACTGAACCCCCTCCCTAGACCTCAAACTCTTCTCTAATATGGGGGTAACCTGGACTCCAGGACTGAATAAGGAATGAATGAAGTCATGCATGTTAAGTACTTTGTGCAGGTCCTGGGACATATTAAATGCTTAATGAGCTAGTATCTCATTATTGTTCAAGCAACTTTTACTAGTCTAAAATGCCGATATGAAAATCCACTCAAGGCAGTTTGCCATATGCAAATAAATCTTTAGACCATAGATTCTTCAGTTGCAAGTTTCTTTCCCCACCCCACTTTAGGTTTTAGTTACTCCAAGAATTAGCTCTCCCAGCCCCTGGGGACCTGACCTAGGAGGCATTTGGAGGTGGGTTCACAGAGCAGGGCTGGCATCCCTCTACATCGGTACAATCTCGCAGCTCCATCTGCCTCTTCGCCCCCACAACACTGCAGTCTGACAGCGAGGGAGAGGACATGCAAATATGCCCTAAAAACGGCTTGTTATTTTCACGGCCTGGATGGTGCACGTCTGTGGGTGCCTGTGAGGACAGCATGTCACTGTTGGGTACAGTGCAGATGCCACCAATTTGGGGGTGGCTGTAAAATGTAAAAATACCCAACCCAAATAAAAGTGGCTTTTCCAAAAAAGAAAAAAGGGAAGAGTTCCTCCAGTGCCTTTCGCAGAGGAGAGAGGTGGTAACTCAGCCCCCCAGGCGAATCTCAGCTTGGTCACCTCTGCCCAAGACACCTGGCTCCTCATCAGCCCCATGCACAGCCTTAGTGCCTCCATGAAACTGCTCAGCTACTGGCTCCAAATGGCAATTTTACTGTGGAATGACCCAGAAACAGATGCTCTCAAGTTACAGACCTGGGAAGGTGAGGAGCAGAGGGCCAAAAGACAAGGACCCTGCATTGTGAAGACAGAACACTAAATAAGCTGGGAAGTGCTCCAACAACACATTGGCTTTCAAGATCAATTCAGAAGAATATAATCACAGTCAACTCACATCTTGCAATCCACAGTGTTTAGTTGGCACCTATGACGGACCTCATCCACATGTCTTGAGCACAAATGGCTAACAGGGTCCAGGCAGTAGAGGTAAATGAAGACAGACGGTAGTAGCAAAAGCAAAACTAACAATATAAGCAGGATTAAGAATAACAGAGAGGTGCAGGGGCCTGTGGCCTACTGGAAAGAGGAAACAGTAAAGTACCTCTGTCCACCCCCACTTAGCCATTGCCATGCCAGAACAGGGCAGTGTATAACGAGATCTTCCAATTTTTTTATCAACATTTTCAAGTGAAATGTGGGTTCACGTTTCTTTTAACACACTGAGCTGGCCAAACAAAATACATCTGAGAGCCAGGTCCAGCCTGCAAACGGCCAGTTTGCCACCACGGCCAAGCCCCCAACACTCCTCTGCAGTTTTTAGGTACCTGTCAGGAGAAGGGGAGCTGAGAAATAGTTGCCTAATATCCCCAGCTCTCCCCTGCGGTTACCCAGACACGCTTCTCCATGCAGAAAGCCCTCTCTCTAGCACTTCCAGCACTTCAGCCCTCCGAGCTCGCCCCAGGCTCACCTTTGCCTGTGAACCCTCCCTCCAAGCAGAGCTGCTATTCCCAGCTGCTCAGCCGCTTCCTGTGCCCTCCCCATCCCAGCCTCTTCCCCACCTCCCACCACAGGCTCCTCCTTTCCAGGGGGCAGCTACTCTGGCAGGCCTCTGAAGAAACAGCACTGCGGGGAACCTTGCTGGGGCAGGCCTTCAGACAAACGGCCAGCCCTGGGCAAGTGGCCGGGGGCATGCCCTGCAGAGATCCTCGGCCATGCCGGGGACGGCTGCTGCTCACCAGTGCCCTGAGAAAAGGGCTCATGAGAGCTGCAGGTACAACGGACCTAAGGAGGGGTCCCTTGCAAATGCCACATGTGGGTGCTCCACGTGTGGGTCCTGGGCAAGTGCCATCTAAGGTGGACACTGCTGGCTGACTGAGGCCATGCCCAGCTCTGGCAGCTGCTTGGGAAGGGAGGCCACACTACTCTTCCTCCAAGGTCCCTGGTTCAGCTGCAGAAAGGGCCAAGAGGGGTGGAGGTCATGATGTGACTAATGATAATTTTAAAAGATAACCTAATATTGGCATTCTCTTGTCTACTTTTCAAAACATGTACACATTCACATTCCCATTATCTCCCCTGATCCACCCACCACCCCAGAGCGATGGCCGAGATATTGCTGTTCATTACTGTTATTATTATCACTCTTCCCCCACCCCTCGGAGAACCAGAGACAGGTTAAATATCCTCCCCTGGCCCAGTGCTGCTCCAGTGTTAACATGTCCACGAATCCCTGGGGGATCTTGTTAAGATGCGGATTCTGATTCAGAAGGCCTGGAGCGAGGCCTGGGATTCTGCATTTCTGATAACCCCAGGGTGGTATGGATGCTACTGGTCCTCAGACTCCACTTTGAATCGCAAGGTTAAGGTCCCATGGTGGGTTTAGGGCCAGACCTGGAATCTGCCAGGGGTAAAAGACTCACTCACCTCACTTTTCACGGGCTGGGGCCTCTTGCCCAGTTTCACCTCCAGGAAGTGCAAGGGTGCAATCATGGCCCCGAGGTTGCGGATGTCAGCGTATTTCAGCTCCTCCACAGTCAGGGCCGAGCTGGGGAGTCCGGTCAGGGGGCCGAGCCCTGGCAGGGAGCCTGCGGTCACTGAAGGGTCCGGGATCTGCCCAGGCATCATAGCAGGAGGAGCGGCAGGCCAACCTGGAGTGGGCAGGAAAAGAGCAGGACAGTCAGCCAGGTTAGGGGCTCCAGGAGGGCTCAAGCCCCTCGTCTTGCCAGGACTGTCGCTTCTTTCACCACTGTTCCCCTGAATCCCTTTCCCACCCAGCTGCTCTTCCTGCCGTAAAGTCCTTCCTGTTACAGAGGAAAAGTTGCTCAATTAACTCACACCAAGGTCACCCTTGGCACTGCCAGGAGTGTCTGCCTTTTTTATTTTGAAGGCAATGCTTGACCCAGTCATAGGCAACATGTATTCAGCCTTTGCTATGTGCCAGGCCCCACAGTAATCCTGTAGTCAGTCCCATTAGGCTGGATCAGAGGTCATTACACACAGGAAGTAGCCAAGCTTAGAATGATAATTTGCTCAAGGTTGTACACAGTTAAAACTGGTGGAGCTGGGATTTCAATGGCAGCATACAGTCTCTGAAGAGAGTGAATTATAACGGCGGAACCTCAAGCACCTTCACACCTGTTTCAGAGGAAGCTATTTTTGGTCTGGCATGGTGCCTCCCCTCCAATCACACATCCTATTCTGCATACTTGTTAAGACACCGTGAATAGGAGATGAAGCAAATCTAAGTTAAAGGTGAGTGTGTGTGATATCTATAAGAAAGGGACTGAGGCAAAGCAGGTAGAATTAATTAGCATGTGCTTTCTGTGTGAAACCCAGCACCAGAAAACTCCTCGATGCCCTCATGCCCTCTCTCTCTCTCTCTTTCCCCAGGCTGGAGTGCAGTGGTGCGATCTCGGCTCACTGCAACCTCCACCTTCCGGGTTCAAGCAATTCTCCTGCCTCAGCCTCGCGAGTAGCTGGAATTACAGGTGCGTGCCACCACACCCAGCTAATTTTTGTATTTTTAGTAGAAACAGGATTTCATCATGTTAGCCAGGCTGGTCTTGAACTCCTGGCCTCAAGTGATCTGCCCACCTCAGCCTCCCAAAGTGCTGGGATCATAGGCGTGAGCCACCACGCCCGGCTACCTCCATGGTCTCTTCATTCTCAGAGCAAACACATATTCCAGCTGTGCCAGACCAAAAAAGTGTACAAGGGAAGACAGATTCAGACATGGAAGAAGGATGTAAATTAGGTCAACACCAAGGGAATTCTTCCCTCTACTGGGGGAAGCTCATGGGGAAGAAATGGTCATTTCAAAGCACAGATGGCAGTGAAGAAAGCTGGTCTGCCAATAAAGCCAGTCCCTTAAAGGGCTCCTCCTACCCACCCATCCGTCCAGTTACTGACCACCTACTATGAGCCAGCAGGGCCTAGGAATATGGAGGTCAGATGTACAGTCTTAGCTTTGGAGCAGCCTTATAAGTAGCATGTTAGTACAAAACTGCTCTTAGATTCTAGTCCTGGAAAGGAAATCATTTCTCCCTCTTCTCACCTTTCTGCCCAGGGCCATAAAATCAAAATCCTCGCTGGCTTAGCACTCCTGAGGGAACATCTTTGGCCTATCCTTCCATCTTTACCTGTTTCTTCCCATGGAGAGAGATGTATTTGGCAGAAGAGGGAAGATCTGATGTCCATTGGGCAATGCTTCTCTGTCGGGCAGTTAATGTACTCAGATGGCCACATGGTTCTTGGGCTCTCTGTCTCCTGCAGGAGTGGCTTTGGAGGGTGACCCTTGACAACCACCTGTCCCCATTCCACTTCCCATGTCTAGATCATTCCAGAGAGGGGCATTCATGAACCTGTTTTGGCCACAAGTACAAGTCATATTCTCCATCTCCATTTCACTTTTGAAGGTGAAATTTGGTTCCCTGTCCAAGTCCAGAGTCTGTTTCCCAATAAGTTCTATTTCGCTAAGAGGAAAAGTATGTGAGTAATTTGTATCCTCAAGCACAAAGGTTTCCACTGGCCATCACTTTGTCTAAAGCAAGGTGTCTAAAGCGAGGTGCCTGGGAATGGGAAGTGGACCTGCCATTTCATCCTCAGTACGCCTGCTGCATCTGTCACAAAGCCTCTGCCCATAGCTCCCTGGCTTGCCCCAGAGTTTTTATTTGGTATCCTCAGGCTCCTCTATCTGTGCTCTATCTACTGTACCTCCCACATCTGGTCCTCTTAGCACCCCTTCCCACTCACATCCTTTCTCTACTTCCTTCACCCAGTGTCCCTGGGCCATCGGAAAAAGGTGTGAGACTCAATCACATTGAATTACAGTCTTAGAGCTGAAGGAGGCCCTGTGCTCATCTAAACCACATCCTCATTTTGACAGGAGGAAACTAAAGCTCAGAGAGGCTAAATGGCCTCCCCAAGGTCACACAGCTGCAGAGGGTTGGAGCCACGGCTCGACTCCTGGTCCCAGGGTTTTAGACCAAAGCTTTCTCACTCTGCCTTTTTTGTTTCCCTTCCTGGGGTCCAATAGGTAATGATGCCTTCAGCATAAGGAATGACTTTCTCATGATGGGCTTTCAGACACCAGCCCATAGTAGAGGGTCATTGTCTTGCACAGAGGACCCTCCACCCCCCACGGAGATCCAGGTTTAGGAAGTTCCCTGAATAACTCCGTGGTAGCCTGCGTGGGAGCCCAGACATAGAAATAGCCCCTGAGACCTCTCGCATGTGGATGTTCAATGTCCTCTGATCCCCCAAACTCTGAACTGGACTGGAGCCTAGTGGCAGTAAGAGAGCCCCCTCTCAGCCCTCTGGAATGGAACCTGCAATGCAGAGAGGGCCGCAGCCTGCCACGTAGGAGGCTGCTCCAGGGCACTGTAGATGAGCTGCATGTCTCCCCTGGCCTCCTCTAAGGAGAACAGGGAGGGAGCCAGCAGGAAGACCTATTCCTTGTAGCAAAACTGTACCGGGAACAAACCATGTGGCCATGTGGCCAGCAGCGTGGTGATTCCAAGTGGTAAGCAGCAGTCATGGCTGGTTGTTGCCCAGGTGACCCCAGTGCTTAGCATCATTTCTGGCACAGAAAGGGTCATCAATAATACTTGTTGAAGTAAGAACTAAGTAAATAAATGAATGAACAAATGACAGCAAATTCACAGCAGAGCAAAATTCAGCAAATGGGGTAAGAATCCGTCTCTGGAAGCTTAGATGCTCATTATCAGGCTGTAATTTCACCTCCAAGTTATTCATTCCCACAGTAGACCCCAAGAAAAACACTCCAGAGGCTTCTGTGTATTTCCCTGCCTAAACCTTCCATCTCTGGGAGATGGAAGCCAGACCCCATTCTGTTCCGGGAATGATAGGCTGTTTGCAGCTTCTGTTTATTCTCACACAGATGGTAGAAATGAGACACTAACAAATGATCCCAGAATACAATGAATTTTCTGCTACTGTGGAACCCTCTGAAGGGGCGGCCATCCTCTGGGAGCAGGGGCTCCTAAATTTTGCCATTCCTGCTCCCCTGTGAATCCATCCCAGTGACAAGCCTCACCCAGGGGACGAGGTACTAGTCTTTCCTTTGTAGAAGCAAAAGTCCCCCTCTCTTTCCTCCCCCTACAAAAGAGCCCCCAACTGCTCAGATACAAACCACAAAGCCCTCAGCCACGCCATTCCTAGGAGACAACCACAGCAGCTGACATTCACCAGCCAGAAGTCATCCTAAACATCTCTGGTGGGGGGGGCACAGAAAATGGAGGAGCTGAGCAGCTGCCTTTCATAATTGGATCCTCATTAACTGCAAAGAGCTGGCTGACGATCTAAGGCAGAAAGGCAACTTTAGTGATTTGAAAAATAAAACAATTTGATGTGATTTAAGGATCTATAAAAAGGGGGAGGGGGGCGGTGGAGGTGGCAGCGGCAAGGAATCAATAACATCCAGAAGGAACTTACCCACTGCAAGGAAGACTTAGGAAAGATGACAAGAGGTGAAATCATCTCCCACACTGGTTGTTCCATACGGAAACAATTTAGTAGGTAAAGAAGAACTACGCACTAAAAGCTTCAGGAGAAGAACCCAGAGTTTTTTCCTTTCAGGGCCCAGGAGGTCTGAAAGGCAGATGAACATCCTCAGTGTCTCCATGAGTAACTAGAGGGCATAAATAAGGAGCAAGCTCTATATATTGGCAGAACACCAACATTGGGAAATGGGGCTTGTGCCTCAAAATATAGGCCTGGAATCCAAGAAGACTTTGGCAATGCGGGACACTGACCAGGAATAAGTTGGAAGTCAGCCAATGAAGGAAAGCTGGGTGAAACACACATCCAAGATGGCGACTAGCAAGGCATGAATCAGATAGATGAGGTTCAGAAGGTCACAGTAGACCCTAAGCTGTTGTTGACCCTAAGATTATGATGCAGCTCCCTGAAAGCCAGCTTGAAGAAAATGGGGACCAGATGGATCTAAGAGGAAAGAACTTGGAAAAAAAAAAAAAAGGTCTGATAGCTGTACTCTCTACTCTTCCTCAGTGGCCTGTGGGCACACAGTTAGGGCACTGCATTGTATAAGCAGAAGAAAAGCCACAAAACATTTCAAGTCTAGAAAATAGAGCCTCCTGGGAGATACTAACATGAAGCATCATTTCAGCCAAAAGAAAAGCTAAAGGTAACTTATTAAGCTTTTTCCTCTGGTTTTCTTCTCTCATTTTTTTGTATGTAAATCTGTAAGGTATTAGGTTGGTGCAAAAGTAATCACGGTTTTTGCCATTGAGCGTAATGGCAAAAATCGCGATTACTTTTGCACGAACCTAACGCCTTAAATCTTTTTTTTTTTTTTTTGAGACGGAGTTTCATTCTTGTTGCCCAGGCTGGAATGCAATGGCATGATCTCGGCTCATCACAACCTCTGCCTCTCGGGTTCAAGTGATTCTCCTGCCTCAGCCTCAAGTAGCTGGGATTACAGGCTTGCACCACCATGCCTGGCTAATTTTTTAGTAGAGACAGTTTCTCCATGTTGGTCAGGCTGGTCTTGAACTCCCAACCTCAGGTGATCTGCCTGCCTCAGCCTCCCAAAGTGCTGGGATTACAGGTGTGAGGCACTGTGCCCGGTCCTTAAATCTTTTTTAATGGAAGTGTCTATAAATAAATAACAGTCTTGTTTTATAAGTCAAATTTATAAGGGCCATTCTTGTTAGAAAGTGCCCAAAAATCAGCATTTTCATCCAGAATGGCAAAGACAGGTAAATAAAAAGAGGTTAAGAGAAACTTAGCATCTGCATCATGAACTTTCTGTTCATAGAAACAAAGGTTTCAAGGAGGCTATAAAACTCCTGGGCCTCTTTGAGAAGGTAAGCTCCCCTCCAGGCCACCAGCTGACTTGGCTGCCATGAGGAATAAAAATAGGTGTGCATGTGGGTGCAGATGGCCTAAGGCTCAAGGCTTGGTGCTAAGAGAACGTGGAGGTGAGAGTGACAAGTCAAGGAGGGAGGGAGTTTACAGTTGAGGGCAGGGCATGGGCAATGGCGACTGAGACTCAACAAGAGAAGTGGGAGATCTTGGGAGCCAAAGCCTGGGAAGATTCCCCGAAGAGAACAGGATGCAGAGGGCAGGAGTCCACAGAGAAGGTCAGAAAGGTGCCAGGCCAGTGGTCATGGCGCATAGTACCTGCTACCATTAATCTTGGAGAATCAACCACAAAGCCTCTTCTTGGAGCTAAGGAGTCACCCAGGATGACCTCTCTCTTGGAATCTGAATGACGTAGGTCACGCAGCTTCCAAAAGTCGAGGAGATCCAGAAGGCGAGAAGCAAGATGATGGGGGGAGGGCTCCAAGACTGAGAGTGCAGGCGAGCAGCAAAAGGCTCTCTTCAGATGGCTGTCCCCAGCTCTGCAGGCCAAGAGGAAGGTGGGGTTAAGAGTGGTGGTTTTGGAGCCAGATCACCTGAGTGTGAATCCTAGATCTGTCCCTTACTGGCTGTGTGCCCTTGGGCAAGTTCTCTAACCTCTCTGTGCCTCTCTTTCCTCAGCTGTAAAGTAAGAATAACAATGTTATTTGCCCTGTATAACTGTCTAGAGGATTAAATTAGTTAATACTTGGAAAGTACCTGGAACAGTGCCTGCACATAGTAAGTGTGAAGTCAGTGTGGCCACCAGGGCCTTCCTTCCTGGAGGGGCACTAGTGCCAGATGACCCCTCAAGGTCCCTTCTGGACTAGTCTCTCTTTCCTGCAGCCATGAAGAGGATTCTCCCCAGAGGATTCTCTGCTCTCCCACTTTCCAGCTCTAAATCCCAAGGGGGCAGGACCATCTTGCATCCTGGCAGTTGACTGAAGAACAGAAACAAAGGGTGCCAGGTCAGGGCTGGCTAGAAGGTGCAGAAATGGGGCCCAGCACCTGCCCTTGGCCTCGGTTTCCTCTAAGGTCTCCTCCACCCTGCAGGCCAGAACACGGCTGCACAGACACTGGTAACAAGGTGCCGTCAAGAACTAGGTTTCCATTCCTGCCCCAAGGCAGACAGCCAGCATCTCCTGTGCCGTTTTACCTACTCCATCCCTGCACTGCTTCCTAAGAAGACAATGAGGGGTAGCTGGGTTCAAGAGAAGCCACTGAACACTGGCAGCTGTGATCCCTGCACAGCCATCCCAGCCATAGGAGAACCTGGAACCAACCCCCAGGAAACTCCTGGTTTTCCCTGGAGACCAGAGAAATGCTTCCAGGGCCTTGCCTATAACACAGCTTTGTGCTCTGCCTAATGTAGGTGCTCAGTAAATACATATGAAGTTATCTCGGCCAGGAATCTTTAACCCAGGCAGCAAGAGGAAGCTGGGAGCGTACAGCTACTGGACAAGCTTTCTATTCCCCCTTCGGCTTCACGCCAGTTCTGGTCCTTGGTGGCTGGCAGGGGTTAACAGTACCACACCTAATACAGACACACACACAAGGTGTGATAACCACCCTGGTGTTTTTTTAAAAAATGCCATTGGCCAGCTGAAGCTTTGCAAATGGAGCTCCGCAACAAAATCCCGTGGGCTACAGCAAGAAAATAGACTAAAAAACAACAACAACTAAGAATGGTGGGCTCTGGCCAGGCCTCCCACAGCCAGCAATAAGTAAAGAAACACAGGCTGAAAATTCCAAGACTGGGTCACTAAGGCATTTGTCTCTGCTGAGTTCCGAGAGGCCAAACCACACACACACACACACACAAGAACGCGTGTGCACACACATGCACATGCACACACACATACACAGGCACATGGAGCTTGGCAGTCCCTAAGTTCCAGAGTTGGTAATACAAGCCACGGAACCGACTGCCAAGACAAGCAACAGAACGAGCCAGGCCCGGTTTCATTGGCCACCATACACTGCATATGGCCCGGGATGCAGCCAAAACAGTGTTCTCACCCTCCTCAAAGGCATAGGAGACCCTCTGTTTTCAAACACACCTCCACAGAGCCTTAATTAAAGGAAAATGGAAAAATAATGTGCCTGCTGCCCTCCCCTGCCTATATAGGTATGCACACACACACCCATACACACTCACTCCATTTTTCTCTTCCTCCCATTTCGGTTTCAAACATAATTCATTCGCATGGAAAAAAAGCAAACTGCATCCTGCAGCAGAAAGGCAGAAAAGAATGTTGCTTGCCCTCAACCCTGGCTCTGATTGCTAAAGTTGAGCTGGGGCTGAATGAATACTGAGCAGGCTGGCCTAGAGTCGGCATTGGCCCCTTTCTTTCCAGAGGGGAGATGGAAGCAGACACTCGAGGGAGACAGCCCATTGCAACACCAGTAGCCCCACTACAAACGAGGCCCAGAGAGCCTATTCCTGTCAGGGATTCTGCAGGTTGGAAAAGATGCCCACACATCCTGCAAACAGGTAGGGAGATGACAACAAACCCAGGGAGTCAGTAGGAGCATTCCCTGGTAATAGCTGCAAAAGTTAGGCAGTGGGTGAGTGGGGAGACCCTTATCCAAACCGTTTCTATGGGGCATTGTCACCACTTTGCAACACATCTCCTTGAAGGTGACTGCAGCCAACCTAGGAGAAAAGCCAGAGGTCTACACACCCATGACTCCCTGCAGCCCTTCAAATCGCACAGCACCCAGCTCTTCAGGAAGATTCTGGAGCTGCCTGCAGCTCTGAACCAAAGCCAAAGTAGAAGGGAACAGAAGAGTCTTTGAGAAATCCATCCTCCCTGCTCTAAACAAGGCAAAACCTTAACCACCCAGAGGTATGAGAATAGATTTTGCTTCTCTTCCTGGATCCTCAGGTTTATATAAAATCAGAGCCGTGCTCACACCTGATACCTGGTTAAACTCTCCCCTAGAAACCTGCAAAGAAAGATAAGCCATCCATCCAAGCTGCAGCCAGATTTGCTGGAAAGGTAAAAGCAATGGGAAGTGTTTTTTAAAAACCCTCAGGGAAGGAAGGTTGGGGGGAAGGGAGATATGTGAATGCAGTTCCTATCAAGGGCTTAAAGGACGTTTGGGTACAAATGTACCCAAACATGGTTCAAAGCTTCCCAATTCCTGATGCTCCTCAAATTAAGACCCTAGGGAGAGACCACCAAGATTTAAGCCTGGGTACACACGCCTAAGCAGGCTGCAAGCCCTTTCTGAGATACAGACCTGAGCACATTTGCCCTAAGCACATGTGGTCGGGCCATAGCCCCATGCCCTGGATTCCAATAGGGAGGGCAGCACCCTGGGCAAGGGCCAGGCCATCTTGCAACTGGAGATGACCCAAGGGGGTCGGTTGATTTCTCCTTCCACCAGCCTCTCCATCCCTGCAAAAGAGCCAGGACCTCCCCATCTTCCCCAGCCTCCTCATCTTCCCTGCTCCTCCCACTGACCCAGGCAAAGCCTGGCTCTGCCATCCCAAGGTCCAGGGGTCCAGGTGGAAGGCCCACTCCACCCCCACACTCTCCCACCCCCAACTGCACCCCTACCCCTCGACAACCTCCTTTGAGGGGAGGAGCAGAGGAGAGCCTTCTAAGCTGGGCTGGGCAAGGGAGAGGCTGGTTACCTACAGGAGCCTGCTTGCCTCCTTATATAACCTGGCGTGGGAGACAGGAGAGCCCAAAGGGGACCCCGGCCACCCCTAGATCCTCTCCCAGCCCAGAGCTCCAAAGCAATGGCCATGAGAGAAGCTGCCTTCATTGGATGGAAATCCAGAGCCCTTCTCAATACTCTCCTCCGGGTCCGGGTCCTCCGGGAGTCACACTTCCTCCCTGCCAGCAGGTCCTTGTCATCCCTCCACAGTCGAACCCCCACCCCAACCCCGCACCTCCCTGGCCCTTCACCCTCCATCTCCACCCGCACAGCCCGTCTCCGCGGGCAGTTTTCTCCCCACTCACCCCGCCTTCCCCGCCGCCCGAGGAGAGCACCTCCCTGCAAACGGACAGGGGAGGAGAGCGCGGGAGGGAGAAGGAGGGAGCGCCCCGGCTGCCCAGGGAGCGGACGGAGCCTCCCGTCCCGGGGCGGGAACCAAAAGGAAGCCTGGGGCTGCCGGGCGCCTCGCGGGAGGGGCCCGGCTGCAGCGCCCGGCGCGGGGAAAGATCGGGGTCCCTGGGCTGCGGGAGCCTCCCCGCGGGGCTGGGCTGTGGCTCCTCGCGCTCCGCCCGCGCGGGGGCGGCCGTCCCAGGTGCCCGCGCCGCGCCCCGCCCCGCCCCGGCGCGCCCGCCCCGGCCCTGCCCCGCCCCGCCAGGCAGCCCCCGGCCTCCTTTTGGTTCC
>NC_045439.1:31114147-31197530 GCF_002776525.5 Piliocolobus tephrosceles
TGGGCGGCGGGGAGGGGTCGGGAATGCGGAACCGGCCGAGCTGCCAGCTCCAGACGTCAGAGGGGGACGGAGAGGAAGGGAAGGAGGGGACGCGGGAGGAGGGGGTGTGGAGCCGGCGCTTCACACCCACTGACCTTAACCTCCCCCGCCGCCTTGGGCGCCCTCCTCCCGCGGCCGCTTGCTCTCCTCTCCCCGCGGGGGCGGACCGGGTTCCATCCAGTCCCCCGGCTCCGCCACCCCATGGTGCAGGAGCGCGCGAGAAAGCAGGACGCTGCGAGCGGTTATGTAAGCGCACCCCCCGCGCACCGCCGCCCGGCTTGTGCCCGCCAGGCAGCAGCCGCAGCCCTGGGAGAGAGAAGCGAGAGGCCGGGGCCGGGGGACAAGTCAAAAGTCCCTTCACGCACAGCCTGTGTTAACCGTGTACCTCAGTCCCGGCGCTTCCCCCCAAACTGAGAGAGACAGGGACAATTTCAGCACAATTTCATCCTTGGACACTTCAGGACTGAGCGGGTGAGGAGGCGATCTCGCCAGCCTGCTTTATTTTTCGGTGGAGAAGGATGGGCTGAGATGAAGGCATCTGGGGACTCCTACCCCTACCCACCGGCCCCCGCCAGCGCCCTTAGGCCCCGAGGCGGCTCGCTGCACCGGCCTGCCCTCCGCTAGGGCTGCAGCCTGAGACCGCGGCTTGCTCTGCTGCTGGCACAGTTTGACCCTTGGGCTTGTGCCCTGCTCCACGGGCTTCTCCTTTCCACTCCGGACACAGCAGTGAGTAGACCCAGCCCTCAGCAGACCCCAAGTGGCCTTCTTCCCCGTTACAGCTTTAATAGCCAACCCCACTCCCACCTTCCATCCTCCTAGAGAGGAAATGGTGAAGGGGACTCCAGAGGGAAGGTGACATCCATGGTGCCCTGCAGTCTCCAAAGGCAGAGACACAGAGCCCTCAGGTAGAACGGGGTTCCCTAGGTGGCATCTCCTACCTCCAGAGCTCCTGGGTACCCATCGAGCCCCCTACCTTCTGCCTAAGCCAGATAGGAGTGATGAGTTTTATACTCAGCGACTTTCGGCCTCCTTCTGAGAGTGATGTCAGGTCATCACCCATAGAAGAAAGGAAGTGAAAGAAAAAAGTTCATGCCTTCTTGGAGTGCAGATGCTCAGAGTGAAAGAAACAACAAGACTTGAGACAGATGCGTGCAATTGATCAAACCCGAACATGCATGTCTCTCCCATGTGAGTGAGTGCATGAGACTTTATTCTCCTTATTTCCCCAGTGCAGTGAAATCTTTCTGGATAAAAGAATTGGGCTAATAGAAGGAGAGACAGACCAAGTCCCAATGACATTGCCTGACCATTTTCACCTTCGCCATTAGCAATCTCCCTCACAGCATTGGTGTAGGCAGGTAAGCAGAAAGCAAGACCCTGAAAGACTGTACATTGGAAAATGAGCAGTAATTTGATACTCTTGTGGAAGAGCATGACTCTCCACCCTAGAAAGGCCAATGACACCTTTACTACAGCGTGAAGATCAAAGCCAGGGACTGTGAAACTGCCTCATGATGTTTCTCCTGTGAGACCTGTGTCTGGATGTTTATATGGAACAAAACATAGAACAGAGGCAATACTACTTGATGTGTCTTCGTCTGGGGCTTTGGATAAAATAAACTGATCTATATGCAGGGACTAATAATTAGGGTGTGTGGTTAGAGCTCGTCCTCTCTAGGGCCTGTTTTGGACTATGGCTGGGCCACCAGCAGTCCTAATGGGACTTTGCTTCCCCCACAAATTAAATATGTTACAGGGGTGACACCAAGGGGTGACTTGGGAGGTCTTTAGTCCCCTCTACCTCCCTATAATCTCCATTAGGTCTTCTCTGTTATTTGATATGGAGTTTTTCAATTTCATATAGGATGCTATAAGAACACAGCTCCAAGGCCTCCCTTCTGGTCACATACTCCCTGCTAGGCCCCTCTACATAGTCACTGCCTCGGGAGTGGCTAGAGGGAGAGGCATAAACTGGGTCCTTTATGCAGACATGGGATGCTGGATGGAGCTGATCTACCGCTGGCTCTTAGGGACAGACAAGTGACTCAGCCTAAGGCAGTTTGAATTTAAATTTCCTATCAGAAGTAGAAAAGTCCTGATTAACACACCCAGCCCTAGCCAATGGGCTGATTGAGAGATCCTCACATATCCCAAGTAAATCTCATGAGACTGGGAATTTTGTGGATCTGCTGGAAAGAGAAGCTGCCAGAAGCCACCACATGAAAGTGATCTACTGAGAGTGAAGCTAATGGGAGGAAGAGTAGAGCCAAGCCACGGAGGAAAAGACAGATCAAGTTCCAATGACATTGCCTGAGTTCCTGAATTCAGTCACGCCTGACATTATCCTGACCTCTGCAGGTTTTAGCTATAGGAATCAGTAAATTATGTCTTACCCAAGGCAGTTTGAATTTGGGTTTCCTATTACTTGCAATTAGAAAAGTCCTAATTAATACAGGGGGTTTTGCATCTGTGACTTATGTGGACTATTTCATTTTAAAGTTTAATGGACATTGATGAATCCCAAGCTCTTTGCAAAGAGGGGAAAACTGAAATGGTGAGGTAAAATAGTGAATTCCCCAGACCTGCTCCTCCAAAATCAAAGCAGAAAGTGATAGTTCTGAGTAATCAGCCAGTCAGCTAGTCTTTATCCTAGTATTTACTGAAAATCTGTGCACCCTCAAGGTACACAAACTTTAAGACATGATTTCTCACCTGTTCCTACGTCCCATCTAATTAGGAAAAATGATTTACAAGCTAATCAATAGCAAGACCAAGAGTAGCTAAGAACTAATGATGCAACACAGGCTATAAGTACTGTAGGAGTTCACACAGGATTGCTGCTCCAGTCTCTACTCAAATTCAATAGACCAAAATTGCAAACCTGTAGCTGGCAGGGCTGAAAATCTGGCTTTTCTGGCTTCAACCTTAAATTCGTTTTTTTAAAAGACAGGCATGGTGGTGCTCACCTGTAGTACCAGCTACTCAGGAGACTGAAGCAGAAGGATCATTTGAGCCCAGGAGTTCAAGTCTAGCCTAGGCAACATAGCAAGACCCCCATCTCAAAAAAATAATTGTAGAAAAAAAAATGTTTTAATATAGCAAAGATTTCATATAAAAAATCTAGATTTCAAACTTCTCTTTTAAAAATATCAAAGTCAGGCAACATTGGGCATATGTAATAGTCAGGATAAGCTAGGTTTTGCTGCAGTAACAAATATCCCCCCAAACTCATTGGCTTAACAAAAGAAAGGCTACTTCCCACTCACACAAGACAACTGTGGATTGAAGTGATTCTCCAGGGCAGCTGTCTTATAGATGATGCCTCAGTATTGATACCTTCATATCAACAAGTACATTCATGGCCACCAGGGCAGAGAAAAAGAAGTAGAGAGGGCCGAGCACTAGCAGTGAAATTTTTCCTCCTAGAGTGACATACATCATTTTAGTTTATGTTTCATTGGCCAAAGCAAGTCACATGGCCATTCTTAATTTCAAAGATGCAAGGAAGCTCAGTCCTCCCATGGACCACGGAGGAGAAAGGAACCAGAAAATAGTAAACAATTAATATCTTCCATGGCATACACTTCCTTATGGCAACAATAGGCTGGAGTCCACTAGAAGCTGCCCCTTGAAATGGGACTTAAACACCCAGTTTGACACAGTCTCCACCCAACCTGCCTAGCCCTCGGGGGCATTTGATTTTGCAAGTCCTGGTATAGATAAAGTAAATCTCAATATCAGTTTTTCAGATGTCCCTGGTGATCCATGGAGTTATCACACAGTTTTCAAAAGCAAATGTTTTGCTCTGCTCAAAAACTTATGCCGTGCAGAATTCTTACAATGAAAAGCAGGACGATATCATGAAATCAAACATGAAGTTGAAACTAGCTGTTATTGTAGTCTGCAAATTACATAAACCTGTTTATGGTGATTTCTTCCTGTTGCTCTTCCCTCGATCAATCAAACACCCACCAGGAGAAACAAGCCTCCCAAGCTCTTCCCTGGAGTGGTAGTGACTTGGGAAGGGGGGCAGGGGGATGTCTAATTTAACATTTTGAAACATTTATATATATATGAATATACATACATATAGATGTGTCTATATAAATATTCAAGGCTAAAATATTTGAGAAGAAAACTTGTGAGCTAGGAATGGGAAGGCTTCTCTTCCAATGACCACCAATAAGAATGTTATAAAATATGTCTAAAGATTTAAGAATAAATCAGCATCCATACAAATGCAGCCATCTCTTGGAAAAGCCTAGTGTCTTCTCTTTAATCTTCTAACACAATACAGTTTTGGGAGGATGAAGAAATGGTAACTTCTCTGGTTAAAATGCTGGAGCAGGCTGAGTGTGGTGGCTCATACTTGTATCTAGCACTTTAGCTGGCCAAGGTAGGAAGCCACCCTAGGAAACATAGCAACACCCTGTCTCTCCAAAAAAAAAAAAAAAAAAAGTATTAAAAAACAACAACAACAATGGTGCATGGTGACATGTGCCCATAGTCCAGTTATTTGGGAAGCTGAGGCAGGAGGATGGCTTGAGCCCAGGAGTCTGAAGGTCTGAAGTTACAGTGAGCTGTGACCGCTCCACCGCACTCCAACCTAGGTGACAGTGAGACCACCCTGTCTCCAAAAATCAAACAAAAAAAGACCAGGTATGGTGGCTTATACCTGTAACCCTAGCACTTTGGGAGGCTGGGGCAGGAGGATTGTTTGAGCTCAGGAGTTCAAAAGCAACCCAGGCAATACAGTGAGACCCCCATCTCTATTTAAAAAAAAAAAAAATGCTGGGGCAGGTGGATTTAGGGAGAGGAGGAGTATAGTGGATGTATGTTGTTCTCAGCATTCCTTTCTTTGGAGAACCACTTCCTTCCCTCTTCCCTGTGGCCCTGGAGGGGCCTTATTTCCCCCATCCAGATGTGAGGGGTGCGACCTGAATTGGCCAATTAGAGCAGTCCACATCCAAAACCATTGGTTCAAGGATGAGCACATGACTCAAACAGGGCCAATTAGAGTGTTCCTTGAGATTTGACATCTAAATACCAAAGAAGAGAGGGGTTCCTTTCCTTTAAAACATCAGTGTATGAAGGTAGTTTGTGGCTGTGGATGGCCATTTTTTCTGTCATGTGACAAAAGTCTGCCTGAGAAAGAAACCAACACAGAGAGTAAAAGAGAACCTGGCCGGGCGCGGTGGCTCATGCCTATATTACCAGCACTCTGGGAGGTCGAGGTGGGCGGATCAGGGGGTCAGGAGATGGAGACCATCCTGGCTAAGACAGTGAAACCCCATCTCTACTAAAAAATACAAAAAATTAGCCGGGCGTAGTGGCGGGCACCTGTAGTCCCAGCTACTCGGGAGGCTGAGGCAGGAGAATGGCATGAACCTGGGAGGCGGAGCTTGCAGTGAGCCGAGATCGTGCCACTGCACTCCAGCACTCCAGCCTGGACGACAGAGCAAGAATCCGTCTCAAAAAAAAAAAAAAAAAAAAAAAAAAAAAGAGCCAAGACATGGAAAAAGAGAAATAGGCATGAGATTATCATTTGAGTTCCTGAATCTCTAATATGCCATGAAAATATGCTGAATTGGTCTTTGAACTTCACACTCTTGGAGTTAATATAGCCCCTTTCTCTTTCTTGCTATGGTGGTTTGAGTCAGGTTTTCTGACAATGCTCAATAAAAGAATGCTGAAGAATACATGAATAAAATGACCCAAAGTCAAGCTTATAAAGGAGTGCTGAACTGACACCGTAGAATTTTATCGGTTTGCTATTCTTGCCTCATCTATCACATGCCACCCAACCTCTGCGAGACTAAATACAGAACTGTACTGAATGCCTTCTCACCGCTCAGAATTCAGTTAGTCATTTAAATGACTTAGTCAGACAATCTTGTTTGAAGTTTGCTATGAGCCATGCACCACGTGCCACCCTATTTGAGGAGGCCAAGCAGAAATGAAGAGATCATCCCTGCCCATAAAGGATGACAGGCTAGAGGCGCAAGAAGATGAATAATATTCATTTAAAAATGGGGAAATGAGGACATGAGTGATTTAGGGAAAACCTGATGCATATGCATTCTGCTTCCAGAATATTATGTTTTAAAATATGTCCTGAAAACACATGGAGAGAGGATAAAAGACTCAGGTTGAGGATGTCATTGTGCAGGTCATCCATATATAGGGGGTTCCTGAAGTTGACACCAGGATCGTAAATCCTGATCAAACTTTTTCAGATGAAAGATGATGTTTTAGTCGTATTAAATTTTAAATCATAGGTGATTAACATAGAAGTCTTGAGTTAATAAATGAATGAATGAGTGAGGCCAGTGGGTCATGCCTGTAACCCCAGCACTTTGAGAGGCCACAGTGGGAGAATCACTTGAGGCCAGGAAACTGAGGCATGCCTGGGCAAGATAGCAAGATTCCATTTCTACAAAAATAAAAATAAAATAGCCCATCGTGGCTGGGAGCACTGGTTCACGCCTGTAATTCCAGCACTTTGGGAGGCCTAGGCAAGTGGATCACCTGAAGTCAGGAGTGTGAGACTAGCTTGGCCAACATGGTGAAACCCTGGCTCTACCAAAAAATACAAAAATTAGCTGGGCGTGGTGCCACACACCTGTAGTCCCAGCTTCTGGGGAGGCTGAGGTGGGTGAATCACTTGAACCCAGGAGGCAGAGGTTGCAGTGAACCAAGATTGTATCACTGCACTACAGACTGGATGACAGAGTGAGACCCTGTCTCAAAAAAAAAAAAAAAAAAAGCCAGGTGTGGTGGCACACATCTGTAGTTGCAGCGACTTGGGAAGCTGAGACAGGAGGATCATCTGAGCCCAGGAGTTTGAGGCTACAGTGAGCTATGATTGCACCACTGCACTCCAGCCTGGGCTACAAAGCAAGACTTTGTCCTTTAAATAAATAAACAAACAAACAAACAATCAGAAGCTAGTCTAGAACTCAGTCTTAGGAGATAAAGGAGTTAGGAGACAAAAGGTGTCCCAGAAGATCAAAGAAAGGCACAATCGCAAAATCCGCAAGTCTCAAATCCCCTCTCCTTTAACACAGGCTTCCCAACTATCATGAAAGTCAAACCAGGTTGTCAGAGATAAGATCTGAGATGAGTTTGTGGTATTTGCTCAGATCTGAAAGAGTACATTATAGCTATAAAAATGTACAGTCTAAAGAGGCCTCAAGTTCTTTTTAAGAGAGGGTTTAATCCGAAAATATAGGCATTAGATATTATACTACAAAGATATTTTCACTTAGCACTCACACAGTGCTGCTTCTAGGAAAACCAAAGACCCTTCTCCACTTTTTTCTTTCTTCTTCATCCCCACCTCCCACTCCCAGAAGGTGTATAGGTTGGTTAGATTCTTCCATAAAATGTTTGGGGCTGGGTGTGGTGGCTCATACCTGTAATCCCAGAACTTTTGGAGGCCGGAGTGGGTGGATCACCTGAGGTCAGGAATTTGAGACCTGCCTGAGCAACATGCTGAAACCCCATCTCTACTAAAAATTCCAGAAAAATTAGCCGGACATGGTGGCCGGCACCTGTAATCCCAGGTACTTGGGAGGCTGAGGCGGGAGAATAGCTTGAATCCAGGAGGCGAAGGTTGCAGTGGGACAAGATCGCGCCATTGCACTCCAGGCTGGGCAATAAGAGCAAAACTCCATCTCAAAAAAAAAAAAAAAGTTTGGGCCTCAGTTTCCTCAACAGTTAAATGAGGACAATAATGGTGCCTACATTAGAGGGTCTGTATGAAGATTAAATATGATCTCATGAAGCACCTTATCAATATCTGCCACAAGCCCAATACATTTGGCTGTGTTCATCACCACCACCACCATCACCATCATAACTGTCAACACTATGGTTCAGTCAACTCAAGCCCCCTACTATGACACCTTCTCAGATGGGTCATACCCACAGTGATTTCTCCCTCTTCCGACCTTAACTAGCATTTCCCTTCTAACATCTAATCATATGCCATTAAAAATTTTTCTCCTTATTTCACATAGGCATTATCATTCCAACATGCTTGAAGTTATCAGTAGGGACAGTATCTTAAAAAATTTTAAACTCCTATAGCACCTACCATGTGCTGAGCTTATGTTTGGCACTCGATGTGCCAAATATGTGATTGCATTTATTTAAATAAAAATGTAAGGAAATAATTTCTTTTGTAGCCCTGATAATGTTGAAAGTGGTCTGGGCTCTCGGCACTTAAAGAATACTTGTTGAACAGATGCTTGTTGAGCAGAGATGTAATTATCAGTTACACCTTATGCGGCACAAACTTGTAGAATATTAAAGCGAGGAAGAGGCCATATTTTACAGGTGAGGAAATTGAGGTCCCCACTGATGACGCAGATTTCACTGAACAAAAGTTATGGTGGAAATAATTCTCAGGACTCTTTTTCTGCTATGCATTTTAAAGCAACCACCAATAAAAAGTTATTTCAGCAAATGTTTATTGAAGGGGAAAAAAGTCCCCTTAGGTTTTCTGCGGGAGGTAGCGTTTCCTCTTACACTCAACAATTTGGTGGTGTGGTAGAGAGAGGTGTGGGGAGGAGCTAAGGGGGCCCCATGACTGGGCTGTTGTGTAGGCCTAGGCGGGGGAAGGGTGGAATTTTCACTTCTTGGAAGGCTCTTCCAGCTCCAGGCAATCCGGGCCAGGTTTTGACACCTGCATGTCTCAGCACACTGCCCTAAGTCAGCCAAAGTGTACCTTCTAGAGAGCAGCCCTGCCCGCTCACTCCCTGGGCTCCTGGAAACTCACCCCTAGAGACCAGAATAGGTCCCCATAGACCAGAAAAGGCCCCCACACTCGGAACTGGAGGAATCGGCTCTCCTTGAAAAACGACGATACGATTTTGCAATTAGAATGCACTCCTGTAAAAGGAGACACCTCTGCGCTGGCCTCAGGGCTGTTTGGGGGTGGGAGGTGGGCGCTGAGGGAGGTCAGAAGGCCTCTGGAGGGGGACCTTGGGACAAGGGCTTCTTTGGTAGCCCTGGCCAGGTTCACAGGCTTCCTTTCAGGTTTTGTGCCCACAATTCCCCCACCCGCCTCCTCCCGCCGGCATTTCTCTATCTCTTAAATACACCTCCCTAATCCTCTCCTTCCTCCTTTTTAAAGCCTGCCTTTCCTTTCAAATACTTCCTCAAATGCCAGCTTGTTATGTTTGTGCCCTCCCCTGTACGATCCTTCCCCAAGAGCTCTGAGAGTATATTTCAGACCACAGAGTTGGATTTTTATTCATTCCTTCCTTCAATCATTCATTCATTCATTCAATAAATATTTGATTATTTCTATGTGCAAGGCTCACAGCATCATGAAATGATGAGGAAGACTAGCCCAGTCCTTAGGTGGATGAATAACTAGCGAATTAATTCAATAATTATGAGTATAAAAGGGAGTTTTGAGGGTTGTTAAGAGACAGGTAGAAAAACCATTAGATCGTTGGAAACTTGAAAAGACAAATTAAAAAATAATAGTTAAAAATAAATAAATAAAAACCATTGGAACCAGCCTTCCTCCATTTGTCAGAAAATCTTAATCAAATCAGCTTGGTGCCCTGGGACTATCCCACTCCACTGGCACGGGGACAGGTACCCTTTTAAAAGCTCTTCCTACATGGCCTGGCACAGTGGCTCACACCTGTAACTCCAGCACTTTGGGAAGTCAAGGTGGGAGGATCTTTTGAGGTCAGGCGTTGGAGGCTGACCTAGGCAACATAGCAAGATTCTGTCTCCACAAAAAATAAACTTTAAAAAGTTAGTAACTTGTTTTGGGGCAAAGAAATTTGTTCTACCTTTCTTTCTTCCCACAGGTCAGAGTTTCAGAGCTAGAGGGGATCTCTTCAGACTCCACTGCCCAGCCCTAATTCTTCCAGACCCATTGGCCCTGTTGATGTCTCAGGCCATTTACACGGTTTTTACATGTCTGGACTTTTAAGACTAATGTATCATACAAGGCAGTAGAATACAGTGGTAAGGAGTATAGACTCTGGGACTAGACTGCCTCTGTATGCATCCTGTCTCCGAAGCTTACTAGCTGTGTGGCCTTGGGCAAGTTACTTAACCTCTCCATACTCAATTTCATCATCATTAAAATGGAGTGTGCATGATAATACCCAATCCATAGGAGTGTCATGAAGGTTTAATGAGTTCCTGCCCACTTGGAACAGTGCTTACCATGTAGTAAGGGCTCAGGAAGGCAGCTCTTGGATGCTGTGGTTTGGCCCTCCCCCAGCAAGATGTCCAACTGTGGCTCCTAAAACCCAGCTTGGCTCGGAGTCTCAGGCTGCTGCTTGCCTAGGAGCAGAGGCTGAAACTTTTTTCAAGGGACAAGCTGCTGGCAGTAAGACTGCCTGGATGCTAAATAAACAAAGACACTGAAGGATGTGTTGTCTCTAATACCAGGAGCCTCCCCAGCTGTCCATTGCTCAATGAGAAGGGAGCCCAGAGACCTGATTTTAACCCATTTATGCCTGAAGTTGCCATTTTTTGTGTGTGAAAAATTACACCTTGGCGATGACCTTGAGCAGTAGAATAGGAATAACTCCCATAAGCTTAGTGTTCCAATAATGGAACACTAGGCATAAATAGGCTAAGCAGGACTCACCTACACCTGACTTCTTCTGTGACTCTATAAACAAAGATCATTTCTATGCTTCCATTCCATTTTTTTAATGTCAGAGAACAATATTTGTAGAATCATGGAGTTTGAACGAACATTGGCCTTAGACATCCCGTATTCCAACATCCTAATTTTCTTCTTCTTTTTTTTTTTTTCACCATGCTGACCAGGACCCTTAATTTTCCATCTAGGAAAATGAGAATCATAAAAGTCATATGACATAGGCAGCCTGGGGTGGTGGAAAGAATGCTAGATTTAAATCCCAGGGCCACTGCTTCTTCTCTGAGACTCATTATCCCCTTTGGTAAAGGGAAGGTAGTGGTTCCTACTGTGTAGAGTCACTGTCAGGACTAAATGAAATCAAACATGGATGCACCTAACCCCAGGGCTGCATGTGGTTGGGTAGGGACTGAATAAAGGCATTTCCCAGTGTTGCTTAACTGGTTGGTAATCCCTTCCTTACCTTTTTCACAGGGTTTCCAAAAGAATAAAGCAAAGCAAAGAAGAAAGACTTCTTCTTTAAGGTCCACATGTAAAAACTTAGTTTCTGGTTCTTGGAAGTTTCTCCTTTGGGACTAGGCCTGTCCAAGAAGAAAGGGTTACTATTATCAGTGGAAAGTGAGATGATACTACTAGACCTTCTATCAGAGGAAGTCTTTGCAGTTGCCTTTTGGGGACATCCATTCCTTGGGGTTTTGTTGTTTTGTTTTGTTTTGAGACAGGATCTCACTCTGTTGTCCAGGCTGAAGTGCAGTAGCATGATCTCAGCTCACAGCAACCTCCACCTCCCAGGTTTAAGGGGTTCTCCCACCTCAGCCTCCCGAGTAGCTGGGACTACAGTCACACGCCACCATGCCCAGCTAAGTTTTGTACTTCTTGGTAGAGATGGGTTTCACCATGTTGGCCAAGCTGGTCTTGAACACCTGACCTCAGGTGATCCACCCACCTCGGCCTCTCAAAGTGTTGAGATTACAAGTGTGAGCTGCCGTGCCCGGCCATTCCTTGGGTTTTTATAGGCTGTGGCCAAATGAATCTTAGTTCAAGGATGACTTCTTGATCTTTTGGGTCAAGGTTGACTGTAATACCTGCTCTTAATTACATTAACACCTGGTTCTTTCTTTATCTGAAAACAGCATATCTCAATTTAGGTTCTTAAGGCCTAGAAAGTATGTGTCCTTTAAAAAGAAATCCTAAATCACCATGCAAACTACTTGTATTGATATGCATATGTATAAATCCCAAACACAATTATGACATTAGAGCTACTTGGGAAAATGTTCCATCAATATTAGATGCATTTAAAATAAGCAACAGAAGATCAGAGTTCATCAAGGGTTCTCAACTAATCTCTCCGAGGCAGTGTTGCCCCTGGGAAGGTGACTCCCTGATGATATGATCCCTGAAGACTGAACACCCATTTTGGCCTAATCTAGCACTGAGCTTTCTTCCCCAGAGTGACATCAGAAGTGGCACAATGCTTGACTGGTTAAGAGAAGAAGGGGAATTGGGGTCTCTACCAAGGCACTCAGTCAAACAAGACCCACGTCACTTATTTTTGGTACGATGTTATTGCTGTGATTGGGAGGCATCTCCAGCTATCTTAAGGGGTTTCACTGAAGGCTTTAAAGCAAACACTTTTTAAATTGAATTGTATCATGGACGACTGTCCTTTTACAGAAAAGATGTTACAAAAACAAAAGAAAAAGCAAGCAGCAATAACAACAAAAGCAACAGAGCATTGCTAGTCTAAAAAGACTGGAAATCACTACCTTCCTCTTTTAAATAAATTGTGAACTTTTTAGGTGTCAGGTTGATATTCATTCCCATACTTAGACCAGGCTTCGTGGCTCACACCTAAATTCCCAGCATTTTGGGAGGCCAAGGCAGGAGAATCACTTGAACCCAGGAGATCAAGACCAGCAACACAGGAAGACTTCATCTCCACAAATAACTTTTTAAAAGTTAGCCGGGTGTGGCAGCACGTGCCTTGGTCCCAGATAGTTGGGAGGCTGAGTCAGGAGGATCACTTCAGCCAGGGAGGTTGAGGATGCAGTGGACCACAATCATGCAACTGCACTCCAGCCTGAGCAACAGAGCAAGACCCTGCCTCCAAATTAATTAATTAATTAAAATTTAAAAATATATTCCAAATACTTAAATTATGGAAGGGGTGCCTCTTCACATTTAAACAAATTGGTTTTCTTCCCAGGTCATTCAATGCAGAAGTGGCAGTGAAGGGGAAGACCCCACCACCTGGAGCCTTGTTTAAATTTCCTATGTCTAAGTTTGTCCATCTCACCGTGTATGAGTGGCTCTGCTTGCACAGCCAGAAAGGCAGAATGCTCATGGTTCCAGCCCAGGCTCAACAATCAGACAAGCCGGGCTCAAGTCCAGGTTCTACCACAGCCCAGCTCAGTGACCCTGGGCAAGCCACTTCATTTCCATGAGCATCAGTGCCCTCGTGTGTGAATGAGTCCTTGTGTATACCTTCTGTGATTGTAGTGAGGATAAATGAGGCATGTCGAGTGTTTATTACAATGCCTGGCAGGTTGATGAACTACTCCCTAGTTGTTATTATGATTCCTGCATTCTATATCATGGAAAATATGCAGGAAAAGAGGGTAGTCCATGTGGATTCAGCATCAAGGCAGGGTGGAAGAGAGACAGTGAAGGGAAATTCATGGAATAAATTCCTACCTACAGAGGATGTTTGTCACTTGCCTTCAGGCCCTGAGTCAGGTATCTCTGATGCCTGGGAAATATCGAAGGGACAAGTTTATTACTGCAGGTCAGCAAAGAGGCTTCCATGTCAAGTCAGAAATAAAAATGTTGATTTCTGGGGTTGAATCCTGGAAGCCTACAGTGTCAAACCCAGTCATGGGGTGGTCCCTCAATCTAGAGGGTCTCTCAACCCAGTCTAAATCAACACTGTCAGCCCGGAAGTTACATCTTGTCTTCAAAAACACTCAGATCAACATGAGATTGGCTCAAGGAGGGGTTGCCATGACAACCAGGGGTCAGTTCTGCTGGTAGAATTTGAACCTCCCTTCCCTGCCACACACACACACACACACACACACACACACACACACACACACCCCACTACTCAGGCCTATCTTGCCAAGTGCCTGGCTTTCAGAGCCACAGAAGCTGGGGTCCTGTGGGTAGAAGAGAGCACGTGGCCCTGCCCATTCTTCCACTCTGCACAGCACTTGAAGCTTACAGCTCCCCAGGAGCCTTATTAAACTGTACTTGACGGAGCTGAAGGCACTCTCAGGATAATCGCTTTCTCAAAATAGCTCGCTGGAAATGATCAGCCGTGGGGCCCCCGGGAATCAGGTGGGAAGCTAAACTTGGGCTCATCAAAGCACCAGGGAGAAGGGGTCCTCAGTGAATCAAACACCTTCATTCTACCCCTGTCTGTCCTGTCCCCTCAATGTCCTCCCGTCGAACTGGCCTACTAAACTCTCCCCACTCTGGTGTTAGAAAATAAAACTTTAGGGGATTCTATTTCCCAGGGGCTTTTGCATTCTAATGGTTCTTGAAAATTAAAATACTTTCAGCCTCAAGGAAGAAATCTCTTAATAGGGGAATTTCAGACTCCTTGGAAATGGTGGTAGACAGGGGTGGGAGTTGGAAGCAGGTGGGGAATGATTCAGGGACACAGTGAGAAACCCCTTTACCCAGAAGACTACAGTTCAGGTTTAAAGTCCAACGGGTCTGGGTTTGAGTCTTTCCTATGTGACTTTGACTAGGAACCTCAGTTCTCATGTCTATAAAGTGGGGCCGTAACACTTAACTCGTATGGCTGTTAGTACGAAGTCTGTCACAGTATCTCAAGGCCTCAAGGTAGGACCAGCCAAGAACGCTATTGTGGACCCCCAGCCAAGGACCAGGGTTGGTTCTGACAGTCGGGGCCCGGGCCAGGGTGTTCATCAGAACTATGTTCCGCTACAGGAGTAGACAATGGTGGAGAGAGGGGCCTGAAAGAGGAGCAAATTGAATAGCCAATGCAGGGATGCAATTATAAGTTGTCGGTGTTTCTTTCTCCCAATGGATGAGGCTGAGTAAACTTGAGAGCACTGAACACTCAGAGTAGAAAGAACGAGAGGAGGCGCCAAAGAAGGCAGAGACAGGGAAGAGGGAGGACAGCTGCCCAGTCAGTCACTCCCTGGCCTGGGACTCCCAAGACAGAAGCACTGCCGAGTAAAATGGGTCAAGGGAAGAGAAGGCAGCTGACAAAGGACTTGCTGTCTCCGCAGGATGTCTCAGGCATGGCAGTGGCCAGTTTTAATATGAATGATATATGGCCGCCCATACCACAAAGCTATTGACTGCTGCTCTAGCTAAAATGGGTTGACTCTTATAAAACCAGTGTAGCTGCTAGTCACAGGGGATGCTGAGCTAGGAAGAAGAATCCCAGTCAATTTGGGGGAGATCTAGATTTGAGACCAGCCCCCTAGGCCCCCCAACCCCACCACTTGGTAGGGCCATTAAATCATGATCTGCTAATCCCTTCCCGGGGAGGAGTCAAGGCACCAGCAGCCTCTTTAACACAGAGGTTGCAGGAGAAGCAGAAAGGCCTGGAGCACTATGGGGTCGCTGTCATGGACAAACTCAGCTACCTCCCAGCAGGGAGAGGAGAGACCCCAGGCCCCACAGGCCAGGCCCTGCAGCCAGACGGGGTCCCTGCCTTCCATAATTGTTTGTGGGAGGCTTTTTCACCCTCTGCCTAGATTTCTCTTCCTCTGAGTCTTCACTGTTCACCCCTATCCCCTTTAGTCTGGCTAACTCCTCACCCTTCAGATTTCAGTTCTGGAGGCACTTCCTCAGGGAGACCTTTTCTGACTACCACCCACCCGGACATTCGTCAACTCATGGACACTCTGTACACCAGGGATCTCCACTCTGTGGCCTGTTACCACAGTTGGAATTCTTTGTGTAGATTTTTTTTTTTTTTTTTTTTGAGTCGGAGTCTCGCTCTGTCACCCAGGCTGGGGTGCAGTGGCGTGATCTCAGCTCACTGCAAACTCTGCCTCCCGGGTTCACGCCGTTCTCCTGCCTCAGCCTCCCGAGTAGCTGGGACTACAGGCGCCTACCACCACACCTGGCTAATTTTTTGTAGTTTTAGTAGAGACGGGGTTTCACCGTGTTGGCCAGGATGGTTTCAGTCTCCTGACCTCATGATCTGCCCGCCTTGGCCTCCCAAAGTGCTGGGATTACAGGCGTGAGCCACCGCACCCGGCTAGATTTTTTTTAAAAAATTATTGACTGTCTCCCATGGTAAATGGTGAGCTCCTTGAGAGCCGGAGCCTAGGCTGGTTTTGCCCCCTGCCCCACCTCCAGTACCTAGCTTTGTGCCTCACACATAATGGGAGCTTGACAAATAATAAGAGCTGGACCATGTCAAACTGACAACATTCAGCTATTTTTGACCTATAAAATGGCCATTTCATAGGATTCATCCTAACATTAATTGAATGAATGAATCAACCAATCCGTTAGATTTTTCCTGAGCACCATCCCCTGCAGCACGGATCTCAGTACGAGGAGGGTCCACTTTGGGCCTGTTCAAAAGGGCAGTTTTCCTAAGATTATAAAGAACTGAGTGTCTGCAAGCAGCCAACAACATATGAAGAAATGCTTATCACTAATCATCAGAGAAATGCAAATTAAAGTCACAATGAGACACCATCTCACACCAGTCAAATGGCCATTATTCATTATTTTTAAAAGCCAAAAAACAACAGATATTGGCAAAGGTGCAGAGAAAGGGGGATGCTTTTATGCTGTTGGTGGTAGTGTAAATTAGTACCACCTCTATGGAAAAAGTATGGAGATTTCTGAAAGAACTAAAAATAGAACTACCATTTAGTCCAGCAATCTCACTACTGGGTATATATACAAAGGAAAAAACTAAAAAAGGCATTATATAAAAAAGACACCTGTACTCATATGTTCATTGCAGCACTATTCACAATAGCAAAGACATGGAATCATTCTAAGTGTCCATCAGTGGAGGAGGATTGGATAAAGAAAATGTATCTGTACATGGTATTCCATAGTACTATTCAGCCATAAAAAATAAATAAAATCATGTCTTTTGCAGCAACATGGATGAAACTAGAGGCCATTATCTTAAGTGAAATAACCCAGAAACAAAAAGCCAAATACCATATGTTCTCACGTGTAAGTGGGAGCTAAATAATGTGTACAAATTGATACAGAAAGTAGAATAATAGACACCAGAGACTTGGCAAGATGGGAGGGTGAGAGGAGGGCAAGAGATGAGAAATTACCTAATGGGTACAATGTACACTGTTTGGGTGATGGTTACACTAAAAGCCCAGATTTCACCACTGTACAATATATCAATATAATAAAACTGCACTTGTACTTCCTAAATCTAATTTAAAAAGAAAAAGAACTGAGTATCTGGTCCCTAGTCATAGTCTAGTCTTAAGCAATGCTTCTCACACTTCAGTGTGCATTCAGAGTACGCTACGGTTTGAATGTTTGTCCCCTCCAAAACTCCCCTATATGGCAGCATTGAAAGGTGGGGCCTTTAAGAGGTGATTGGGTAATGAGGGCTCTGCCCTCATGAATGTATTAATTTATTCATAACTTAATGGATAATGAGTTAATAGATTAGTAGGTTATCATGAGAATGGGACTGGTGGCTTTATAAGAGAAGGAAAAAGCAGGCACAGTGGCAAGCATCTGTAAACCTAGCTACTTGGGAGGCTGAGGTGGGAGAATTGCTTCAGGCAAGGAATTCAAGACCAGCCTGGGGAACATAATGAGATCCTGTCTTAGAAAAGAGAGAGAGAAGAGGAAGAAAGGCCTGAGTAGCATACTCAGCCCCCTTGCCATGTGATGCCTTGTGCTGCCTTAGGACTCTGCAGAGAGTCCCCAACAGCAAGAAGGTCCTCACCAGATGCAGCCCCTTGACCTTAGACTTCTCAGCCTTCATACCTGTAAAACAAATGTCTTTTCTTCATAAATTAACAAGTTTCAGGTATTCTGTTATAAGCAACATTAAAGGGGCTAAGACAGAGCCCCCAGGGATCTTATTAATGTACAGATTCTGATTCAGCAGATCCAAGGTAGGGCCTGAGAATCTGCATTTCAAACCAGCTCTCAGGTGACTCCAATGGGGAAGCAGCCAGAGGGAGGGAGGCCAAAGTGCAGACTTGGAGCTGGCTGGTGAAAGTCCCCAGTGTCATACCATGGAGCTTCCATAAGGGCTCCTCTCTCTTTTTTTCAGAATTTGGAAATTTGTTTGAAAAGAGATGAGACTCCAGGTTCTGGTATCTCCACTGTATGAGAAAGCAGCTAAGACACAGTCACATTTAAATAAACTTTCCAGAAACTGAAACTTAGCCCTCCAAGTGCCAAAATGGTTTTTCTGATTATTGTTTTTGGTAGAAAGATTTCTAATGTTATTAAACACTATTTTGCCTTCTTAAATGGAGTACATTAAACAGAACCTGACTCTTGGTTTTTTCTCCTTCTTTTAAAAAAAATGTTGGTGAAATATATCTCATACATGAATAAAACATGTATGTACAGTATAAATAATATAAATAAAATACCAACAGACCCATGCTGCAGTGAAGAAAAAGAATATCACAATAGTAGCCGACAGGCCTCCTCCTTCTCTATTAGAAGTAACCACACTCCGGCAAACTCTACAGTATGTCCTTGCTTCTCTTTACCACACATGAATGTAGCCCCAAACAATATAATTTGTTTTGCCTGTTCTTGAATTTTATGTAAATCAAATGCTATTTTTGTATTTTCTTGTGATTAGTTCCTTTTGCTGAACATTGTGTTTTTAATTTTCTTTTATTTATTTATTTTTTCGAGACAGGATCTTACTCTGTCACCCAGGCTGGAGTGCAGTGGCCCAATAACAGCTCACTGCAGCCCTGACTTCTGGGTTCAGGTGATCTTCCTACCTCAGATTCTCAAGTAGCTGGAACCACAGGCTCACACTGCCATGCTCAGCTAACTCTTTCTTAAATTATTTGTAGAGACAGGGTTTTATCATGTTGCTCAGGCTCATCTCCAACTCCTGGGCTCAAATAATCCTCCTGCTTCTGCCTCCCGAAGTCCTGGGATTACAGGCATGAGCCACCACGCCCGGCCGAATGTCGTATTTCTAGATTCACCCATGTTTGTGTGTGTAGCTTTAGTGTGTTCATTTTTCCTGCTGTATTATATCCCATTGTAGAGCATACCACAATGCATCCATTTGTTCTCCTGTTTGGTGGATAGCTGAGGGTTTGAGTACTGTTACAAACGGTGCTGCTATGAATTTTCTGGTACATGTCTCCTGTGACCATTGCACGAGTTTCTCTCTGCACACATTTAGGAATGAAACTCCAGATCAGGGACTCCCCACATGCTCAGCTCTCCAAGGTGCTGCCAAACCAGTTTCTCAAGTGGTTATTCTTCTACCAGTGATTGGGGAACTGCTCATTGCTCCGCATGCTCACCAGCACTGGATAATGTCCTGTCGTTTACTTTTTCTAGCTTGTAATGATGCCCAGGATTTTCATGACCCCCTTCCCTATTCATGTATTGGGCTAAAACACAGACTCAGTACTGTTACACCCAGTTGGTTCTGACGCTAGGCTCTCCTGACTGCTTTGTCTCTGAGTTTAAAACAAGCTAACACCCATCATCTAATTCCTGGTAGACTGTCAGTCCACGGCAGCCTTTCCCCTCTCCTCTCCACATTCAAATCTGCTATGGAATGGGACGTTCCTCATCCAAATTGTTCCTCGAACTTTGCCTATGCAAAGAGTAAACAGGCTCTGAAGGAGGATCAAGATGGCTCACCTGTGAATCAATACATAAAATCTAGGGAGAGAATCCTGTTGCATTTATTTTGGCTGTGAATAGTGTTTTTTGTTTTGTTTTGCTTTGAGAGTTGTTGTTTGTCTGTTCATTGGTTTTGGGGGTTGTATTGATTTTTGCTCATTTTCTAGTTCCTGGCAGTGTTCCAAATAGCTGGGGTTGCCATATAAATCACCTCTGAACAAGTGAAGTGCTGTACCCTTTGAATGTACTTCTAATTTAATTTTGTATTCATTTAATTAAATTTGTATTTAATTTTGGTTGTTGGTATTCCCCCAAAAATATCATGGATTCGACTCGTATATGGCACATAGCCCTATGCCAAGAGACACTGCATGTTCCAAAGAACCTAATTTTGCCCCCATCAACAGCATCCTCAGAAAACGGAATTCATGCCTCACGTTGAGTTTGAGATTATTCCATGGACTAATCTAATGGCAAAACCAACTATCTTGGTAAAATCTTATTGTTAAAAAGTATTTTGACAGGGGCTAAGACTGGGTTACTGACCAACTCTGGCAGATGTAAGCAGAATGGGAATTTATTAACAGGATGTTGGATAATTCATAAAATATCAGGTGGACTGGAGGACCAGGGTTGAGGCCATGCGGCCAAAATCAGTACCCAAAATCACAAAATCACATGGCAGAACTAGCTCAGTAAAGAGCCACCACAGCCACCAAGCACTGGGCACCTCATCTTGCCTCACACACATCCCTGGTACCGAACACCAGGTGCAACCACTGCTGCCCAGGTCTCGAGCCTACTGCTGAGGCTGCCTGGACCAGAGAGCCTGCCCTTCGTGGAGCCTGGTTACAGGCTGTGACCTAGCTACAAGACAGTCTGAGAAGACAAAAGTATTATTCAGGCTTGAGTTCTATCTATTTTGAAAGAAAACTCAAAATAATTATGGCTTAAACAACATAGAAATTTATTTTTTGGCCAGGCATGGCAGCTCACGTCTGTAATCCCAGCACCCTGGGAGGCCAAGGCAGGTGGATCACTTGATCCCAGGCACTTGAGATCAGCCTGGGCAACATGGCAGGACCCCATCTTTACAAAAAATACAAAAATTAGCCAGGTGTGGTGGTGCATGTCTGTAGTCCCAGCTACTCAAGAGGCTGGGGTGGGAGGATCACTTGAGCCTGGGAGATCAAGGCTGCCGTGACTCATGATCATGCCACTGCACTCCAGCCTGGACAACAAAGCAAGACCTCTTTCTCAAAAAAAAAAAAAAAAAAAAAGATAAAGAAAGAGTTTTTTTTTTTTTTTTCCTCTCTATGTAAAAAGTTTGAAGGCAAACAAAGCTGAAGCGCAACCACCCTGGAGCTCCTTCTGCACTGCCTTTGCATGCAGCCTTATGGACCAATATGGCTGCTTGAGAGCCTGCCATCAAGTCCACATTCCAGACATCAGAAAGGAAAAAAGGGTAAGAAGCAGACCCCCTCCCTCCCTTTATAGCCACTTCCTGGAAATCGCCCATATCACTTCTGTCTCAGTGGTTGAAACTTGGTCGCCTGGCGACATCTGGCAGAAAAGAGTCTGGGAAATGTAGTCTTTGGCCCAGACAGCCATGTGCCCAGCTAAACATTGAGGGTTCTCTTACTAAAGGAGAAGGGGAGAGTGGACATCCAGGGAAGCCACTGGTGGTGTTGGCCAAGACAAGTTCTTAGCAATGTTTGCTTTGGGTTCTGGGATGTGAGCTCTGTTCCCCACCATGGCTCAGAAAAGTGTGTGTGTGTGAGTGGGATACTCCCCAAACACAGAAAGGGGGTTCAGAAGCTAGACCACCTACATATATATGTAAATAAATTAAGAACACAAAATGGCCACTATACCATTTCTTCTGCTCTGTGGTAGGCTGATTTATGGACTCATGCAGGATGAAAGCTTTCGAATGAAGGTATTTGGCAGAGAAAGACTGGAACACGGAGCAGAGGAGATTTGGAAATAGAGTCATTTCCATCACGCAAATCTTCATTTTATCACAGGTTTGTGGGACCAGGGCAAGAATTCAAGCAACAATTCACATACTATGTATCTAAATATTTAAAAGCTATGAGTCAAGATAACAAATTATTCAATAAAACACATCTTCTTCTCCTGCCTTCACAAATGAACCTTCATAACATTCTGGAAGGCAGGTATGACTTTAGAATCCTCAGACTCTTCAGACCAGAATGCAGCAGACCCGGAACCTGAAAGTGGGCTTGGGTCATTCAGGCAGAGATTCTGGGGGTCCTAAGTACGGGCATGGTCTGGATGGGGTAGGTGTGGGCATAGACTCTGTCTGGGCATCACCCTCAGCCCTGAGGACCCCTTGCCCCAGGGACAAAGGGAGGCCTGGGGGGAGGGGATCTCCCAACGGCAGGGCTTACCTGGTCTCAGAGTGGTACTGGGTCACTTTGTCACACTGACTGGGCAAGCTTATCCATAAAGTGAATTGAGAATAACTGGAAGCTTATTTTGAGAGTTGTCCCTATTCCATCTGGGATCTAAAGATTGCCCCTGGATTACTGACGGTGAGAGAGGGATTTATTTAGCCATGACTCTATGTTGGGGGAGATTCAGCACTAAGTACATTTCTCTTTACCTCTGGAAACAAATCCAAACTATAAAACCAAAACCAAAATAGAACAACGAAAAACAAATCCCTCTTCCTTCCCTTGACACACTCAGCCCATTTCTGTCAGTTTCCTTCGGCTCTGACACCCTCCAATCAGGCTCTCTCCCATCGTTCTTCTGCCTTTCTGTGCTCACTCTCCTTCCCCCGCCCATCTTCCCTGGCTCCTGTCTTAATCCCTGCCATAGCGACAGGGAAAAAACAACATAACACTGGGGCAGATGAGAGCTGAGTTGCAGAGCCCCAGTGAGAAGCGCAGGCTAGCGGGGAACCAGGAGTTTCCATAACGAAACTGACCAGAGGAAAACCTTGATAACTTGGAACAGTAATGAGGAAAACCTTGGGGTTAGAGAAAGAAGAGGACTTCCCAAAGCCCAGAGGAGGCCGAGATAAAAAGAACAAGGAGGGGCCGGGTGAAGTGGCTCATGCCTGTAATCCCAGCACTTTGGGAGGCCGAGGCGGGTGTATCATGAGGTCAGGAGTTCAAGACCAGCCTGGCCAACATGGCGAAACCCCAACTCTACTAAAAATACAAAAATTACCTGGGCGTGGTGGCATGTGCCTGTAGTCCCAGCTACTCAGGAGGCTGAGGCAGGAGAATCACTTGAACCCGGGAGGCGGAGGTTGCAGTGAGCTGAGATTGTGCCGCTGCACTCCAACCTGGGTGACAGAGTGAGACTCTGTCTCAAAAAAACAAAAACAAAAACAAAAACAAAAAAGAACAAGGAGGAAGGACTTTGGAAAGTTGGTAAAAGGTTAATCTATTTGCCCCCCAATGCCACATATCCCCTGACCATCCCAAAACACAGAAGTCAGCATCCTTGGGATGAATTATAAGCAGAGGGAGAAATTCCAGGGCAGGGGAGCAGACATCGGGAAAGCTGAGATACTTCTGAAAGGACATAAAGGGTTAATATTTTTGTAAATTGGAACTCAAGCATTTCAGTCCTGGTGAGATGATAAGGGGTTAAAGCTTCCACGGAGCAAGCCTAAAGTAGCTTGGAAGGGTGTGACCCCCAGTTTGACTTATTTTAGAAGCATGGAAAGCCAATGAATGTGCTTCTGGCCACAAGACAGGACAGGTGAGAAAAAAGAAAGGAAGGAGGCCTGGTTTGTGTTTCCTGGAAAGGGAGTGTCGTTACAGCTCTCCTGGGGAGCACACACACGCCTCTCATAAATGTATATGAGTCCTGATTACTTGGCTCCTGCTCACCACCCTAGCGTGTTCCCAGTGGCTGGCTCCCTGGTGTTCTGGCACTCAGGGCTGCCAACACCTGCCAACAACAAGGAAGCTGGGTATTGGGGCTGCAGCTTTTGGAAGCTGCTTATGAAACAGATGACTAAGCCCTGGGGGCAGGGGGAGGGTGCAGCTCATGCCTAGCTCAGCGAGAACTCAATCCAAGTCAGCCTTGACCTGGTGCCAACCGTGTGCCAGGCTAGTCCCTGGGGATGTGAAGATGACGAGGCATGGTCCCTGCTCCAAAGGACCAGGCATGCCCATAAAGAATTGTAATCAGAGGCATGAATCTACAAAAGAGGAGAATACAGGGTTTGGCAGTGGAGATGGTTTCCCAGGGGGACAGTGATAGAGGCAGAAGAAGGAGGAAGGGGAGTTTCTCCATTTGTGCAGTCAGGCTAAGAGTTTTAGTCTCTTCCCAAAGCACACGCCCTCTTCCTCATGCCCTCTTATCCAGTTAGTCTGGCTTCTGTCACCCAAGTGGCTCTCAGACTCTTTCCTCTTCTCCTGTCTTGGCTCAGGTCCTCATTTCTGGCTTTGGTCCAGGTTCTTTGCACTCAGCACTGCAGACAACTTCCTACAATTCAGGTCCAATGGGCTCACTTCCCTACTTGAAGCTGTCTATGGTTTACCATTGCCCCAGAATAAAAGTTAAGCCCCAAGGTCCTTCACATTGCAGCCCCAAACTGTCTAAAACCGAGGGGTCAAGGAGGCTTCAGTGTAGATTTGACTCAGTAGCACCACAATGTCATCAGAACCCCTTCTTCTTCCTGGTGTTGTCCTCTCTGTCCTCCATGGTGTTGTCTTCATGCTCAGGCAGGCTTTTCTCATGGTGACAAAACGGCTGCCACAATTCCTGTTCTCACACCTATGCTCCATGCTGTATACAAGGAGAAAGGGAGAGAGCTTCTTTCCCTGAAGCTGCCAGCAAAGTCTTCTCCGGTCTCTCAGGTCAGAATTGGGTCATTTACCCATCTGCAGGCAAAAAGGGATTTTGCTGATTAGTCTATACTGGGGTTATTTACCCCAACACTAGGCCAGGGTGGAGTCAACTTCCTCCGAAAAATATGGGAAGTGTGGGGAGGGTGGATACCCCAAGGAAAATGGGGTAGTTACTGAGAGAGAATGGATGCTCAAGAGGCCACCCTTCCAGCATCTCCTCAAGCCCCACCCAGCTACTTTCTGTTCCCAAACATGTCACGTTCTTTGATGTCTCCCAAGCCTTTGCACATGCCTTCCCTTCACGTGGGATGGTTTTTCATTCCTCTTGCTCAGTGAATGCCTACTTACTTCTCAAATGCTTGCCCATCATCACTTTCCCTATTCTTTAGATATTGCAGTCAACTTAAGGACAGGTTCTTATTTATTCCCAGCATAATTCAATACCTGGCAAAAAGTAGGTGCTCAATAAATGTTTATCAAGTTAATGACCACTGCTGATGGACAATAGCAAATCCCAAGTTCACAACAAAGAGCTAGTGTGCCTTCAAAATCTCTTCCCAACGTCTAAAATGTAACAAATATAAGCAGAATTGTAATGTATAAAGCTACGATGAGTTCAGGTAAAGAAATGTTCAGGGGCCAGAAGTTTGTCCAAGTATCTCTAGCATCATCCCAGAAAAAGGGCTCCCTCCCAGGCTGGCAGGAATGTTTTTGTTCTCCTGGCTGGTTTGTCGGTCCTGAAATGGAAATGGATCCATCAGGCTATCATGGTCTGACCCATTAATCTTCTAACCATTTAGACTAGCCTACTGGGAAGAGATTGAAATGGTCAGCCAACTCAGGCACTTTCACCTGGCTGACAATTGTAGTCTTACTGTTCTTGAATAACTTGGCCTTCTGGTTTACCAGAGAATGTGCATTTCATTAGCATGGCTTGGTCTCTGAGACTAACACTATCAGTTGATTCCTCACTGTTTTCTTCCTTAAGTCACAGAATCCCTGAATTTTAGCCAGCCACTTGGTCACCTAGAACATTGAGTACAATTCTCAGCCTCCCTTGTAGCTAGATAGGGCCGTATGACTAAATCCTGACCAATGGATGCAAACAAAAGTAATATGTGTGTAATTTTTTGGAAGTGCCATGAAAAGGTGGTAGTATGTTCTTCTTCCCTTTTCCTTTTCTGCAGGCTGGAAGGTGGTTGCACTGGCTGGAGCTGGAGCAGTCATCTTGGACTGTTGAGGAATTTGGAAACAAAGTCCATGCATGGTGGACCAACAAGATAAAAGGAACCTGCGTTAAATACTGCACAAACAGCCATATCAGCAACCCTCAAGGCCTACCTAAGCATTTACATAAGATAAATGCATTTCTATCTCTCTCTGTTTTTTTTTTTTTTTTTTTAAGAGATGAGGTTTTGCTCATCTCTTAAAAGTTGGGCAGCATAACAAGATCCCATTTCTAAAAGAAAAAAAATTAGCTGGGCATGGTGATGTGTACCGGTAGTCCAAGATACTTGGGGGACTGAGGTGGGAGGATCACCTGAAGCCAGGAGGTTAAGGCTGCAATGAGCTATGATCACGCCACTGCACTCCAACCTGGGCAACAGAGCAAGACTCTGTCTCTCTTAAAAAAAAATTATGTTAACTATACGTTGAAATAATAACAGTTTAGCCATATTGGGTTAACATATTCTTTTTACTTTTTAAAATGTTACTACCAGAAAATTTTAAGTTACATTTATGGCTTACACTACGTTTCTATTGGACAGTGCTTCCCTGGGCCTGTCCCATCTCTCTGAACTGATAATATCAGATTATTGAGCCACGTAAAGCTGAGAGATGGTTAGAAACTGAGCTCACACTCACCCACCAGCGTCCAGACTCTAACTCTGCCTCTGGCTCTGTCTATCTGTCTGTCTTACCTTATCTGCAACCAGAATAGGTATAAAGCTCAGCACAGAGCATGGGTCAGCCCAGAAGGAATGAGAACAGGAAGCAGGAGGTGCTCAGGAAGTCTGAAAGGCATGTCTCTGGGATCCAGGCTGCAGTACCTAGCTAAGGCACTAGACCACCCACAGGTACGTGATCACTTTTATCAGCAGCAGAGAACCACATTTCAGCCATACCAACCCTTCTCGAAAGGCTCAGAGAGGGGTTTTATATTTGAACCTCCAGGAGAAATACAACAATACATACACTTTCACATTGTCCATTGATCTGAAGGAGAAAAAGGAGAATGTCCACCTGCTTGGGGTGCAGTTCTCCCTGAAGATTTTCAGATAGGGCTGTGTTAACACACGTCTTAGTCAGCAGCAGCCATCTTGAACTTGTTCAGGCAATACAAAAGAAAGCTTCATGGAAGAATCCTGGGATATCCATGGAAGCCAGGGCCAGCAGGGTTTCTCCAAGAATAGAAGCCCAAGAACTGGAAAGCCACTGGGAACCAGGCAGTATCTCTGCATTTTGAATCTGTAGGACTGTTTCGTTCTCCTCTCTGCAAACCAAGCTGCTTCACTTCTCAGTCCCCCAACCTCACCCCGCCTACACACTCGTACACGCACTTTCTTTCTTTCTTTCTTTTTTTTATTTTTTAGACAGAGTCGCGCTCTGCCGCCCAGGCTGGAGTGGGGAGTGCAGTGGCGCTATCTTGGCTGACTGCAATCTCTGCCTCCTGGGTTCAAGCAATTCTCAAGCCTCAGCCTCCCAAGGAGCTGGGACTACAGGCATGCACCACCATGCCCAGCTAATTTTTTTGTGTTTTTAGTAGAGACGGGGTTTTGCCATATTGGCCAGGCTGATCTCGAACTCCTGGACTCAAGTGATCCACCTACCTCGGCCTCCCAAAGTGCTGGGATTACAGGCATGAGCCATCGTGCCTGGCCCAACACTTCCTTTGTATCTCTTCCATTCAGGGCACCATATCAAACCAACTGGCTATCTCTTGGTCATCAAAATTCTAATAATCTGATTGACCAAGCCTTGGGCAAGTGTTCACCTTGGTTTACGGAAACCAGGAGGCGAGGTCACATACTTTACACAGGCTGTCAGAGACTCACCTCTTTGGGTGACTTCCCCGTGCTACCTGTGAGCTGGGTGGGGAGCAGAAGTATCCATCAACAACGTGGGAGCAGTCACTGATGTGCCTTATGCCAAAGGACATGGTCAGCATCGCCATCATCCCCATCATCTGTCCTAACTAATCACAGCCAACACATTACTTCATTCAGTCCTCTCAACAGTCCTATTTTACAGATGTAAAATTGTGATTGTTCCTATTTTACAGATTTCTAAATCTGTAAATTTCTAAATTGAGGCATCACGTGACCAAGCTCACACAGTTAGTTAAGGGCACAGCTAGGAATCAACTGCAGGAGATCTGCCTCCAGTCTGGGCTTGTAACCACTGGATTCTACTCCCTGGAAGTACCCAGGTGCTCTGCTGCCCCCAGGGAAGCCCAGGAAGGGTGACATCACCTTCCCCCTCTGAGGCATGAGCTCTGTTCCTCCCTGCCCTCCGTCCCTGCCACTCAGGCTCACGCACAGCCCTCGGCCACACACACACGTGACATCTGCTTTCCAATGTTCCTTCTGCCTTTCCTTATGCTGTTCCTCTGCCCAGAACCCTTTTCTCCCCACTCCCCCTTCATGTGACTGGCTCCTTCTTGTCTCAGCTTAAATGTCACAGCTTCAGGGAGGCCTCGTGACACCCCAAGCCCCAGCCAGACCCTTCTTTTGTGATCTCACCACTCCTTGACTCTATCCTTTGGACCACATTTCACCATTTGTGATTAGACACCTTTTGTGTGTTGTCTGTTTCACATCTGTCTCCTGACCAGACTGTAAGCCCCAGCAGCATGAAACCCAGGTCTGGCTGGTTTACTGTCTTATCCTGAGCCCCATCTGAGTGGGGGCTCGATAAATATTTGTTGAATGAATTAATGAAATGGAAAGGTACCAGGAAACTAACAACATGAAATGAAAGAGAACCAACCCTGAAAGCAAAGGGAGAAGGGTGCACAGAAATGTGCAATAATAGCAGACAGAACTTAGGATGCTCAGGAACATGGGGAAAGGGCGCTGGGACCAGAACTCCCCCTGGCCGTTCTAGAATGTTCACAGCCCCAGTGGTCTCTGCTGAGAGGATACTGACCAGAGATCCGGGTGGATTATAGCACTCAGGGGGACCAACTCCATACTCCCGTGCAGGAGCCCTGTTCCCAGTCTTGCTTGGAAAAAGATGCTACACAAAGGAGCCCTTCTCTTGCTTACACGGAAACTCCTGTCTGGAATAGTTCTAGTCGCAGCCTTCATTGCTGGGTCCCAGCTTCTCTGTCTATAAAATTATAGCTGAGCAAAATCAGATTCTTGTTGAAAATTAACATTTTAATCCCCAGGTGCTGACTCAGCATTCGGGAAGTTTCGAGAGTCCAACACAGTGTGACAGAAAGAGCAAGGAGACAAAGGGCTTGACTTCGCCTCACTGGGCTTCCAGTTCCTCTTCTGCAGAAATCAGAGAGCTAGATTCGTAACTCTGGGACCCTCTCCTCTGCCCAAACTCTATAATTCCTTGAATAAATCTTTTAGAAATTGAAGCTGCCTTTTAGGGCCCTAAAGTAATGGTAAAATATAATAGTAAACCATACTAACTGACTCTTACAAAGTAATTCATATGTTTCAAGCCCCATGCCTAGCTGTCTTCACAAATTACTTCATTTACATTGGTGGACCCAAGACCCAGAGATGGTAAGTAATTTACCCAGGGTCACATAGCTGGTAGATAGTGGACTTCGAATCTGAGCCCAAGCTGAACATATACGTTTAATTAGTACCATCTTCTGCCTAACCCAGTGGCTCGAACAGCTGGGGATTCATTTAGACACTCAGGTACCTGAAGCAACTTTATGAATCAAAAGTAATAATACTGACCTGTTTTGCTGAGGGATAGTGAAAGATGGGCTGCTGACTTCCCGCAGTAGAACTCAGTATAAAACAAGCAAGAGGTGAACAATCAAATAAGGCTAGGCACGGTGGCTCACATCTGTAATCCCAGCACTTTGGGAGGCTGAGGTGGGAGGATTGCTTGAGCTCAGGAGTTGGAGACCAGCCTGGGCAATATGGCCAAACCCCATCTCTACAAAAACTACAAAAATTAGCCAGGCATGGTGGTGCATGCCTATAGTTCAGCCGCTCAGGCAGCTGAGGTGGGAAGATCACTTGAGCCTGGGAGGTCAAAGCTGCACTGAGTGCCACTGCACTCCAGTTTGGGTGACAGAGTGAGACTCTGTCTCAAAAACTAAAATAAGCAACAACAGGCTACCCCAGGTATATAGAGCCTCAGTCAGTGATCTGGAGAGATTCTGATTCTGTCAACAGCATGTAGTTCTCACAGCATGGTGGCGAGAAAAGATGGGGAGGGAAGGATTTGCTCATCACTGCACCACAGAACCTGGGAATCAGGTTCACCCTGCGCTCTGTTTAAATACTCCCCTGGGGCAGCCTGAGTGGACCCAGAGTGCAGGCCGCATTGTCAGCTGCCTGAGGGACACCCTCAACTCTCCCAACCTCCCATCCGCAGCACCTGCTGGTTATAAGCCCTTTCGTGTAGGGATCATGAACTCAGGTGTGATGAGAGGCAGGCAGATAACAGAACTGGGCAGAAGGGGAGGCTGGGTATGACAGCTGATTGTTGTCTCGCCCTGTTATCAGACACTCCGCTTTAAGATAATAGATAACTTTGACTTTATCCCACCTTTATGTGAAATGTGTTGATTTTTAAATACTAGAAAATTACTTTTAAAAATGTCTTAAAACCATAGCAAGGCGAACAATATGCAGGAATGGGCCAGATACGGCCCGGGGACTCCTTTGCCATCCTGTTTTCTGTGTCACGGAGGGGAGGTTTTTCATTAGTAGACTGAATATGAGAATGCCACGTGGCTTTCTTCTCTAATACTGCAACCACTGCTCCTGCAGAGGATGCTAAATCGTGAATATTCCAGTTAGTTCTCAACCCATCTGCTGTGCCCAAGCCATCTCAGGGCCCATTTGGTCTCCTCTGTGAGATACGTGGCAAGGCTCTTACAGACGACTCCGTGGGGACAGGGCAGGGAGCCCCGGAGGGAAGCTCTGAAAGAGGGGTCCACCAGGGGTTTTTGAGGATCCTGGCTACCCTTGGGGGTGTGAGGGGATTTGCTCCTAAAAGGGGACCCTGGTCAGAGCATCAGATTCTAGTTGAGTAAGCCGAGCAGAAGGGAGGAGGTACCCCCTCCCCACACCCTCTGTGGAGGCTTCGAGGTCAACTCGCTGGCTCCGACCGCCTAGCCTACCAGTTCCAGGCCTCCAGGAAGAGCAAACGCTAAAGCTGGCCATGCATCAGGAGGAAACTGGCACTCTCTAGGCCTAAGACTGAGTAAGGTTCTTCTCTCTGCTCCAAGGAGAGCCCTGGAGTTGCCAATGCCTCACAGGGTGAAGGGGAAATCAAGCTCCTTCCTCCCTATCCCAAGCAGTACTCCAATCTCTGTGTTTCTAAGACCAAAGCAAAAACAAAACAGGCCCCTAACCCCCCAAAAACTGCACGTAGATATTCGAAAGAGTGTCACTTTGTTTCAGACTCCTTAGTTCTTTTAAAAGCAAATGGATGCACCTCACCTGTATGAAACTCGGCCACGTGGCAACTTTCCAGGTCTCCATGACCTGAGCTGCCCAATTATCCTCTCCCAATGTCACTGCCTCCATCTAGAAAATGAGGATTAAAATGCCTGCCCTGCCTACCAGACAGAATTGCTGTGAGGTGCCAATGAAATCATGTATGAGACGCACTTCCAAACCAAGAAATGCTTTATAAATGTAAATTGTGACTATTTTAAATGTTTACATAGCTGAGAATAAAGACTTGAACCGCAAAAGTCCTATGAAAGACAAATGTTGTCATTTGTTAATGACATGTGTTAATGTACATCATTTATAGGAGAGCACTTCAGGCCCTCACTTTGTGCCTATTTATTCTTGTTTTACACACAATTTGAACAAACTTGATTTCTAGATAGGCAGATTGATTACAAAGTGGGGAGGAGCTACCTGAAGTACCCAGACAGCAGTCTGAAAACAAATTACCCAATAATTATATACATCTATATGTGCATAGTTATGTATATATACAAGTAGATAGTTGTATATATCGTTTTATAACTATGTATGAGTGTCATATGTATATTAAATTAACTAAAATCCATACCTTACTCAGATTTTCTTAGTTTTCTTTTTCATTTTATTTTTTGTTTTGTTTTTAGTACAGAGATGAGGTCTCACTTTGTTTCCCAGGCTAGTCTCAAACTCCTGGGCTCAAGCGATCCTCCCAGCTCGGTGTCCCAAAGTGCTGGGATTACAGGCTTGAGCCACCGCGCCCTGCCCAGTTTCCTTAGTTTTTACCTACTCTCTCTTTTCGGTTCTGGGCTCCCAACCTGGATGCCACATCATATTTCATTGTCATGTCTCCCCAGGCTCCCTCTCTCCAGACAATACTCTTCCGAGGAAAGTCACTCTGCTCAGCCCACCCTTAAACAATGAGGAGCTTTCCTCCACCTCCTTGAGGACAGAGAATCTGCATAAGTGATTTGCAATTCTTCTGCATGGGAGATTTCTCTCTTTTCTATTTATTGACTTAATTGTCTACTTATATCAGTATAGACTCCTGGATATTTATTTTGTACTTTGGGTTATAATCCAGTACTATTGTGTGTATTTTGTTGTTCAAATTTTTCCAGTTTTGGTCGTTGGGAACTCTTTTTGTTGGTTTCTGTGACCTTTTGACAGACTTCCATGAATGTGGAGGGTTTTCTTAAAGTACTTTCTTACTTTTTGGCACTACAAAATCATTCCGGCTCACTGCATATATTTTCTGCCCTGGTCCAAGAAGCAGCCATTTCTTAAAGGGACCCTGATTCCTTTTATTAGAGAATAGTTAGAAACTAAGATCTGGGTACTAGGTGTAATCATTGCTACCGGGGTGTCATGGCTTCTAGGGCCTCTCAGCTGGCAAAGCAAGGAAATATATGTGTGCATACTAACCTGTGGACAAACAGAGATCTATAATATTTTTCTTTTTTCTTTTTTCTTTTTGGGAGAGGGACAAGGTCTTATTCCCGTTACCCACGCTGGAGTGCAGTGGCATGATCATGGCTTACTGCACTGCAGCCTTAACTTCCTGGGCTCAGGTGATCCTCCCACCTCGGCTTCCAAAGTAGCTGGGACTACAGATGCACGCTACCACACCTGGCTAATTTTTTTTTTTTTTTTTGGCAGAGATGAGGTTTCACCATTTTGCCCAGGCTGATCTCAAACTCCTGGGCTAAAGCTATCCACCCACTTCAGCCTCCCAAAGTACTGGGATTACAGGTGTGAGCCACTAGGCCTGGTCTATAAATATTTCTATATTTAACAATCTGCATCTGTATGAACGGTTTAGGCATGAGTACTGGGATTGCAGGTGGGAGCCACCATGCCTGGCCAATAAATATGTCTATATGTAACAATCTGCATCTATGTGAATGGTTTAGGTTCTTCAACTCTAATCTATTACCACATGGATCATTCTAGCCTCATCCCTGGCTTATCTGCAAACTTGCATTCCAACAGTGAGAAACCTGGCTTCCATCATCTGCCATCAATTTACTTAATTGTTCAATTCATGTGTATTTGAATAGTAGTGTCAGAATTGTAAACACGTGCCTTCTTTGTAAACAACTTTCTCAGCTATAGCACGGTACTTACGTGCAGTTCCCTTTGCTTTTAGTCTCACTTAAGTCCACTAATTTCCTAAATTACTTAGGTAAGCACCTTTTTCTCCCACTCCCTTCACTTAGATTGTTTCATGAATTCATAACATAGTTAGATTCCCTTGTCACAATCTGCATTTCATGCTGCAGATGATGAATGATGATGTCTGGCCTCCTACATGATTTTTTTAAAGTTTGCACACATTAATGTTCACTCTTCATGCTGTAAAGTTCTATGGGGTTTGACAAATGTGTAATGTCATGTATCCACCATTACAGTATCATACAGCATGGTTCCACTGCCCTAAAAATATCACCTGTACTTCACCGATTCAACCCTCTCCCCTCTATCCAAATCCCTGGCAACCACTGATCTTTTTACTGTCTCTATAGTTTTGTCTTTTCCAGAATGTCATATAATTGGAATAATGCACCATGTAGCCTTTCCACACCGGCTTTTTCCACTTAGCAGTGTGCACGTAAGTTTCCTTCATGTCTTTTCATTACTTGGTAGTTCATTTCTTTTCATCGCTGGATCATATTCTGTTGTATCGATATGTCAGTTTGTTTATCCATTCACCACTGAAGGACATCTTGGTTCCTTCCAATATTTAGTGACTATGAATAAAGCTGCTATAAACATTCACATGTAAGCTTTTGTATGGACATATGTTTTCAGTTCATTCCGCTAAATACCTATGAGTGCAGCTGCTGGATCATATGGTAATACTATGTTTAGCTTCGTAAGAAGCTGCTAAACTGTCTCCCAAAGTAGCTGTACCTCTTTGCCATTTCCACCAGCAGTGATGAGAGCTCTTGTTGCTCCACGTCTTTGTCAGCATTTGGTATTGTCAGGTTTTTGTTTTGTTTTGAGGTTTTGTTTTTTGCCATTTCAATAAGTTATCTAATAACTATGTAGTTGTATCCCATTGTTATTTTAATTTGCAATTCCCTAATGATAAATAATGTTACATATCTTTTCATATGCTTATTTGCCATTTGTATATCTTCTTTGGTGAAATGTCTATGCATATCTTTAGCCTTTTTATTAATTTTCTGTTTTCTTCTTTTATTGCCAAACCCAACATCACCTAGATTTTCTTGTGTTTTCTTCTTCTAATCCATGAGCATAGAATAGCTGTCTAGAAGTGTTATAGTTTTCCATTTCATGTTTAGGTCTGTGATCCATTTTGAGCTAATTTTTGCGAAAGGTGTATGTTCTGTATCTGGATTCATTTTTTGCCTATGGACATCCAATTGTTTCAGTGCCGTTTGTTGAAAAGACTGTCAGTTCTCCATTGCATTGCCTTTGCTCCTTTGCCAAAGACAATTTGACTATATTCGTGTGATTGTTTTCTAATAGAGCTTTTTATTCTATCCCGTTGATCTATGTGTCTATTCTTTCATTGATACCACAGCCCTGATTACTATAGCTTTATAGTAAGTCTTGAAATCAGATATTGTGAGTATTAGCCAATGCAATACTGAAGAAGAATAACAAAGTAGTTGCCAGGAATTTGGGTGGGTCTTTTGCCTTTACATATACATTTTAGGATCAATTTGTTGATATCCACAAAATAGCTCCCTGGGATTATGTCAAATCTAGCGATCAAGTTAGAATAATTGACATTTTAATAATATTGAGTCTTCTGATCCATGAACATAGAATAGCTCTCCATTTTTTACATCTTCTTTGATTTCTTTCAGTTTCCACATATTGATTCTGTGCATATGTTACTAGACTTATACCCAAGTGTTTCATTTTTTCTATGCTATTGTAAATGATATATTTTTAAATTTTCAACTGTTCATTGCTGGTGTATAGAAAAACAGTTGGCATCTGTATTAGGTTGGTGCAAAAGTAATTGCAGTTTTTACCACTAAAAGTAATGTATTGACCTTGTAGACAGCAACCTTACTATACTTACTAAGTAATTCCAAGTTTCTCATGGGCTTATTTTTTGGTTTTGTTTTCTGTCGTTTTGCTTTTGCTATTGTTTTTGTCAATTCTTTGCATTTTTTCTACACAATCAAGTCATCTATGAACAAAAACAGTTTTAGTTCTTCCTTCCCAAGCTATATATATTTTACCTCATTTTCTTTTCTTTTTTAGTTATAATACTAGCTAGGACTCCCTGTACAGTGCTCAATAAAAGGGGTGATGGGGACATACTTGCCTTATTCCAGTCATAGGAAGAAAGCATCCAGTTTCTCACTGTTAAGTGTGATGTTAGTTGGAGGCCTTTTATAGATGTTCTTTATTAAGTTGAGGAAGCATCCTCTATTCCCAAGTTGTTGCGAGTTTTTATAATGAATGGTGATGGATTTTGTCAAATGCTTTTTTAGAATCAGTTGATGTAATTATGCGATTTTCTTCTTTACCTTGTTGATGTGAATTACATTGATTGATTTTTAAATGTAGAAACAGTCTTGCATTCCTGGAATAAATCCCACTTGGTCATTCTCTGTAATTATTTGCATACATTATTTGATTTGTTAATTTTTTTGAGGATTTTTGAATTTATGTAATGAAAAATAATAGTCTTTACTTTTCCTTTCTTGTAATATCTTTTCTGATTTTGGTTTTAGGGTAATGCTGGCCTCACAGAATGAGTTAGGAAATGTTCTTTGTGCTTCTATTTTCTGAAATAAATGTTCCTTAAATGTCTGGTAAAACTCACCAGTGACATCATCTGGGCCTCGTGCTTTCTTTCTTGGAAGATTATGAATCATTGATTCAATTTCTTTGATAGATATGAACTATTCAGACTATCTCTTTCTCCTTGTGTGAGTTTTAGTAGTTTGTGCCTTTTGAGGAACTGATCCATTCATCATAGTTATCAAATTTGTGGGCATAAAGTTGTTCATAGTATTCTTTTATTATCCTTTTGGTGTCCCTGTGATCAGTAGTGATAGCCTCTCTTTCATCTCTGATATTGGTAATTTGTGTCTTCACTTTTTCTTGATTAGCATGTGTAGAGGTTTATCAATTTCATTGATCTTTTCAAGGAACCAGTTTTTGGTTTTGTTGATTTTCTCTATTGTTCTCCTGTTTTCAAATTTGTTAGTTACTTCTATAATTTTTATTATTATTTTCTGCTGCTTGCTTTAAACTTAAATTGGTCTTCTTACTCTAGTTTCCAAGGTGAAAGCTTAGATTGTTGATTTTTGATATGTCCTCTTTTCTAATATATGACTTCAATGCTATAGATTGGCCTCAAATTTCTACTTTCACTGCATCCTACATACATTGATAAGTTGTATTTTCATTTTCATTTAATTTAAATATTTTTAAATTTCTCTTGAGACCTTTTTGGCCTTTGTGTTATTTAAATGTATGTTGTTAAATCTCTAAATATTTTTGGATTTTCCAGCCACCTTTCTGTTACTGATCTTTAGTTTAATTCCACTGTGGTCTGAGAACATACGTTGTATGATTTCTATTCTGTTAAGTGTGTTAAGGTGTGTTCTATGGCTCAGAATGTGGTCTGTCTTGGTGAATGTTCCATGTGAGTTTGGGAAGAATGTATACTCTGCTCTTGCTGCTTTGAGTATTCTATAAATGTCAATGAAATCAAGTTGATTGGTAATTCTGATCAGGTCAACTCTATCCTTACTGATTTTTTCTCTGCTTGATCTATCGATCACTGAAAGAGAGGTGTTGAAGCCTCCAACTATAGTAGTGCCCTTGTGTAACTCTCCTATCAGCTCTGTCAATTTTTTTTTTTTTCAAAGATGGAATATTACTTGTTGCCCAGGCTGGAGTGCAGTGGCATGTTCTCATTTCACTTCCACCTCCGCCACCTGGGTTCAAGCAATTCTCCTGCCTCAGCCTCCTGAGTAGCTGGAATTACAGGCACCCGCCATGAGCCCCGCTAATTTGTGTATTTTTAGTAGAAATGGGGTTTCACCATGTTGGCCAGGCTAGTCTCCAACTCCTGACCTCAGGTGATCCACCCCCATCAGCCTCCCAATGTGCTGGGATTACAAGCATGAGCCATCGCGCCCATCCAGTTCTGCCAATTTTTGCATCACACATTTTGATGCTCTGTTGTTAGGTGCATACACATTATGGATTGTTATGTCCTTTTGGACAATTGGCCCCTTTAACAATGTGTGATTCCTCTGTTTAGTCATGAGAATTTTCATTTTCTAAAGTCAGCTTTGTCTGAAGTTAATGAAACTACTCCAGCTTTGTCTTCTTAGTGTTAGCATGGTGCGTCTTTCTCCATTCATTTACTTTTAACTTATCTGAATCATGATATTTAAGATGGATTTCTTATAAGCAAAATATAGCTGGGTCTTGTGTTATTTAGCCACTCTGATAATCTCTGTCTTTTAATTTGTATACTTAGACCATTCACATTTAAAGTGATTATTGATATAGTTGGGTTAAATCTATCATGTTTGTAACTGTTTTGTATTCCTTGTACCTATTCTCTGTTTCTTTTTCTTTCTTCCCTGTTTTTCTTGCCTTCTCTGAGCATTATTTAGTTGGGCATGTTATATGATTCCATTTTATTTTATCTGTTAGCATATCAGTTGTATTTCCTTTAAACTTTCTTTTAGTAGTTAGCCTAGATTTTGCAATATACAATTACAACTAATTTAAGTTACTTAAAATAAAACTATACTAATTCACATGTATTGTAGGTACCTTATAACAGAATTTCCAGTTCCTCCTCTTGTCCCTTACGACACTGCTGTCATTCATTTCACTTATTCATATACTATAATTTACCCAAAAACTTATTATTTTGCTTTAAACAGTTATCTTTTAGGTCAATTAAGAATAAAAATAATTTTTGTTTGAGATGGAGTCTTGCTGTGTTGCCCAGGCTAGAGTACAGTGGCACAATCTTGGCTTACTGCAACCTCCACCTCCTGGGTTCAAGCAATTCTCCTGCCTCGGTCTCCTGAGTATCTGGGATTACAGGTGCACGCCACCATGCCCAGCTGATTTTTGTATTTTTAGTAGACATGGGGTTTCACCATGTTGGTCAGGCTGGTCTTGAAATCCTGACCTCGTGATCCACTCACCTCAGCCTCCCAAAGTACTGGGATTACAGGCGTGAGCCACCGCGCCCAGCAAAAAAAAAATAAAATTTTATTTTACCTCCATTAATTTCTTCTCCAGTGTTCTTTCCTTCTTTATGTGAATCTGATCTTGTATCACTAACCTTCTCCCTGGATTACTTTTATAAAAATTTCTTTCAGGGCCAATCTGCTGGCAATGATATCTTGTTTTTGTTTGAAAAGTCTTTATTTCTTCTTTATTTTTGAAGAATAATTTCACTGGATATAGAATTCTAGGTTGGTGGGGGGTTCTTTCTCCAACATGTTAATATTTTGCTACAGTCTCATCTTGCTTGTGTGGTTTTTGACAAAACATTCTCTGTAGTTATTATCCTTATCTGTCTATAGGTAAAGGGGCTTTCCCCTCCAGGTTCTTTTAGGATTTTTCTCTTTGTCTTTGGTTTTCTGAAATTTGAATACAATTTTCCTAAGTGTAGATATTTTTTATATTTATCCTGCTAAGTGTAGATATTTTTGATATCTATCCTGCTTGATGTTCTCTGAGCTCCCTGGATCTGAGGTTTGGTGTCTGTCATTAATTTGGACAATTCTTGACCATTATTACTTCAAATATTTCTTCTGCTCTGTGATCTCCTTTAATTTCTGGCATTCCAATTATGTGTATGTTACACCTCTTGAAGTTACACAGTTCTTGGATTTCTGTTTTCTTTTGTTTGTTTCTCTTTTTTCCCTCTTCACATTTCAGTTTAAGAAATTTCTATTAACCTGTCTTCAAGTTTGCTGATTCTTCCTTCAGCCAATTCATTCTACCAGTGAGCCCAGCAAAGGCATTCTTCATTTCTGTTGCAGTGTTTCTGATTTCTAGCTTTTCCTTTTAATTCTTTCTTAGAGTTTCTTAGAGTTTTCAGCTCTCTGCTTACATTACCATCTGCTCTACCATGTCGTATGCTTTTTCCAGTAAAGTTCCTAACATATCAGCTATTTTAAATCCACTGTATGATAAATCCAAAATCTGTGTCATATCTGAATCTGGTTCTGCTGCTTGCTTTGTCTTTTCAGACTGTACTTTTATTATCTTTAACATGCCTTATAATTTTTTGTTGAAAGCCTGCAACAAAGGCAACCAAAGCAAAAATGGACAAATGGGATCACATCAAATTAAAAAGCTTCTGCACAGCAAAAGAAACAGTCAACAAAGTGAAGAGACAATGCACAGAATGGGAGAAAATATTTACAATATTTTAGAGAAAATACATAAACAGCTGAAACAACTCAGTAAGAAAAAGTCCAATAATCTAATTTAAAAATAAGCAAAAGGCCGGGCGTGGTGGCTCAAGCCTGTAATCCCAGCACTTTGGGAGGCCGAGACGGGGGGATCACGAGGTCAGGAGATGGAGACCATCCTGGCTAACACGGTGAAACCCCGTCTCTACTAAAAAATACAAAAAACTAGCTGGGCGAGGTGGCGGGCGCCTGTAGTCCCAGCTACTCGGGAGGCTGAGGCAGGAGAATGGCGTGAACCTGGGAGGCGGAGTTTGCAGTGAGCTGAGATCCGGCCACTGCGCTCCAGCCTGGGGGACAGAGCCAGACTCCGTCTCAAAAAAAAAAAAATAAGCAAAAGATCTGAATAGGCAATTCTCAAAATAAGACATACAAATGGCCAACAGGTATATGAAAAAATGCTCAACATCATTAATCATCAAGAAATGCAAATCAAAACCACAGTGAGATATCATCTCACCCCAGTTAGAATGGCTTCTATCCAAAAGATAGACAATAATGAATGCTGACAAGGATGTGGAGAAAGGGGAACCCTCATATGCTGTTGATGAGAATGTAAATTAGTATAGCCATGATGGGGAACAATATGAAGCTTCCTCAAAAAACTAAAAATAGAGCTGCCATATGATCCAGCAATCCCACAGCAATCCCTAATATACTTTTGGGTATATACCCAAAAGAAAGTAAATCAGTATATCAAAGAGGTATCTGCATTCCCGTGTTTATTGCAGCACTATTCACAGTGCCAAGATTTGGAATCAACCTGTCTCCATCAACAGACGGATAAAGAAAATGTGGTGCATATACACAATGAAACATTATTCAGCCATAAAAAAGAATGAAATCCTGCCATTTCCAACAATGCAGATGGAACTGGAGGATATTCCATTAAGTGAAATAAGTCAGGTACAGAAAGACAAGTTTCACATGTTCTCATTCATACGTGGGAGCTAAAAATGGAAACAATCGAACTCATGAAAATAGGGTAGAATGACGGTTACCAGAGGATGAGAAAAGCAGAAGCAGGGATTGGGGAAAGTGAGGATGGTTAATGGGTGCAAAAACATAGTTAAATAGAATGAATAAGATCTAGTATTTGATAGCACAACAGGGTGACTATAGTCAACAATAATTATGTATGTTAGAATAACTAAAGGAGTAGAGTTGGAATGTTCCTCACACAAAGAAATTATAAATGCTCGAGGTGATGGATACTCCAGTTGCCCTGAGGTGGTTATTACACACTCTATGCCTGTATCAAAATATCACATGTGTTCTATACATATATACACCTACTATGTACCTATAAAAATTAAAAAATTTAAAAACCAAAAACTGGCCATGATGTATAGGGTAATAGCAATTGAGTTAGAAAGTGTTTAGTATGACTGGGTGTGGTGGCACACACCTGTAATCCCAGCACTTTGGGAGGCTAAGGCAGGAGGATCACTTGAGGCCAGGAGTCCAAGTTTACAGTGAGCTATGATCATGCCACTGCACTGCAGCCTGAGTGACAGAGTGAGATCCTGACTCTAAAAAAAAAGTTGCATATATATATAATTTTTTATATATAATATAATTATATATATATCTATATATAGGCCAGGCGCGGTGGCTCACATCTGTAATCCTAACACTTTAGGAGGCCGAGACAGGTGAATTACTTGAGATCAGGAGTTTGAGACCAGCCTGGCCAACATGGTGAAACCCCATCTCTACTAAAAATACAAAAATTAGCCAGGGATAGTGGCAGGTGCCTGTAGTCCCAGCTACTCGGGAGGCTGAGGCAGGAGAATCGCTTGAATCCGAGAAGTGGAGGTTGCAGTGAGCCGAGATGGTACTACTGTACTCTGCCCTGGGTGACAGAGCAAGAGTCTGTCTCAAAAACATAACAAAAACAACAAAAAAATTATTTAGCATGAAGCCTTATGTTAATCTGGCTAAGAGCTGGGCCATATTTAATGTTTTGCCCTAACTATGGGTGCCAGAGGCTTCGAATGTATCTGATGTCCTTGTTTTTGTCTTCTCCATTGTCTTTGGGCTTCCCTAAGAGCTCTTCCTTTAATAGAGGCTGCTGCTTGTGGCTCTTTGAGCTGTCATCTGCTCTTATTATACTGGAGCCTTGTTGATGTGTTGGTATAATGTGAGGAGGGAAAAATGTTATATAATCATAGGATTTAATCTCAGTTCTTTTGTGGGCCTTTGTCCTGGGCTGGGATCTTTACAACTGTTTCTTAGCTTCCCTCATCCCTTTAGGTGAGACAGGAAGCCTAAAGGGAGCTGGAGTTGGGTAACTACCCTTCCCCCAGGAGGGCTAAGGCTCTGGGAAAGTTTTCTCCCCTAAAGAGTAGGTCTTTGTTATAAAGAACATTCTGGGTAGATTTTTAAATGGTTGCTTTTCCTCTACCCCTGCTAGAGCCACAGAGAGCTCTCTCTTGGCTCTCATTGTGAGAACTGATGGCTTTCCTGGAGGTAAAGCCCTCAAGAGTGTGGGTGGTACCCAGGGTTGTGGCCCTCCTAGACTTTTTCATTCTCCTGGTGGTCTACACTCAACCTCCAGCGATTCGTCAAATTAGCATTTAAGCATTCCTACCAATGTATGGCTCCAGCAGCTTCTGCTCTGGATAAGCTCATCTGAGTGGTGTTTTTCTGTATTTGTCTGTCTCTCCATATTTCAAGGTAATGATTTGTCCTGAAACCTCAATTCTTTGATGGGTCCAAGAAAAGTCACTGATGTTCAGTTGTCCATTTTTTTTCTTGTTATAAGGACAGAAATGACAACTTCCAAGCTCTTTACATGCTAGAGTTGAATCCAGAAGTCTATTGTTTTGTTTTGTGTTTCACTAAAATTATACAAAATTCAAAATACACAGCCGTCTGGACCCACGTAGTGTGAGGTCAAGGCATCCTAGATACGAGATTATAAGGGCAACAGAATACTATAGTAGGCACCCTAACTCATCAGGAAAAGGCTAAATCACGTTTCAAATACTCTACTAAACAAAGCAAAGAAGTATGTATACATTTTCTAAAGCTGATCAAAATGATTTAACTTTAAGTTTGAGCACCCAAGGATTAAACCTTTTAATCCTTTGGCACAACTCATCCTTTTAGAGTTCCAAAAAGCTCAAGTTTTACCACACAGGCTCAAAATAGCTGAGTAAAGATATTCTAAATCAGGCTGTAGTCGTCTTTTCTTTTCTCAGTTATTACTTAAGAAAACAGCGACAGTTTAGAAATTTATAGATAAATCAGCGTCCACGTCAATGGACTCTGGGCCAGATTCCTTCTGGTGTCATGAGGTCAGGGCCACAGTACATTCCCAAAGGGAGAGGTACTCAGCGCTGCTGTGAGCTGGAAATCTCCACTTGGCTCCTTCTGTCTCTAGCAAGAAAAGCTGGACTCTCAGAATACCCCCAGCTACCCTGAGAGCTGGGATGGCTGAAATAAAGGTGCCATACCTCATGTGCTAATGAATTAATGAAGCTGCCTAGTGGGATGAGGTCTTAGGGAGTACTGAAAAAGCTTCTTTCTCTCCTCTCTTAAAAAAGTTGGTCTTTCTTTTTGTGAGTGGGTGTACGCACGCACACACACACACACACACACACACACACCAGGCCTCTAACCTAAAAAAAACTCTTTACTTTCCAACTGTCTCAAATTACTCAAGATAATATTCCCTTCTCTGAGATCTCAGAATATTCAGGTTCTATCTTGATTTCTGCTCTTCGCCTTCTGGAATCCAACCCCCTTTCTCAAAGCCCAGGTTCTTCATGGGTCTCACTTGTGTGGCATTCCTCACTTTGGGCATGTCACAATTTGTCCTAGCCTGTTGTGTGCTGCTGTAACAGAATACCACAGACTAGGCAATTTATAAGAAACACAGGCTTATATTTTACAGTTCTGGAGTCTGGGAAGTCCAAGATCAAGGGGCCTAGGTCTGGCAAGGTGTATGGTGGATGCACCTGAGAGCAATAATGTCACTTAAGCATCACCTGAAGACGACCTGTGGTCTGAGAAGAATGTGTGTTCAGAGTTCTGAGCTGAAGAATCCAGGAGTGGCCAATGCAGAGATTTGCTCCTTATCTGAGGAGGACATCTCAACTTCTGGCCCATCCCTTGGAACATAGGCCATACAGGGCATTGAGGCCCTGTGCTTTGGGTCAGATGGAGGTTGCTAAGTGAAAATGCCATATAAACTGCATGCTTTCTATAAACTGTAGCAGCCTTCCTGTCCAGCCTGCCACCACTGGACTGCCCCATATGTAAGTCCCCCCCGACCTCCCTGCCAATAAACCCTCATTTGCTGGCTCCAGGACTTTTTTCTTTCTTTTTCTATTTTTTTTTTTTTTTTTTTTTTTTGGCCTCTCAGACAAAGTGCCACCCCTATTGGAATCAATAGTGGTCCAGCACTACACAAAGGAGCTTCATGAAGTATCACCCCATGGCAGAAGGCAGAAGGGCAAAAGAGCACATATGCGAGAGAGAGAGAGAGAGAGAGAGAGAGAAATGGGAGAAACTCATACTTTTATCAGAAATCCATTCCCGAAATAACTAACCCACTCTCAACGATAACTGCGTTAATCCATTAGTGAGGGCAGAGTCCTGTAGGCTGGAGCTGTATGCCAGTGGCCCTAGAGTTCTGGGATCTCAGGGCCTGCCCACTCCGTAGTTCCACTGAGCATTGCCCTGATGTCCCCAGCAGCCTTGCTCCTAAGGATTCACTGAGCATTGTCCTAATGGGGGGCTCTGTGGTGGCTCTGCCCTGCAACGAGTCCCTGCCTGGGCCCTCATACTGCTCAAAACATCCTTTGAAGTCTAAATGGAGACCATACCTCTTGCATTCTGCACACCTGCAGAATCAGCTGCCACCAAGGTTTACAGTTTGTACCTTTCGGAGCAGTGGTTGAGCCACATCTGGGGCCATCACTTGATTCACAGCTGGAGCAGCTGAGCACTGCACCAGAGTATGGGAAGCAGAGACGCAAGGTGGTACAGGGTAGCAAATGCTTTGGAAAATTTGTCCTCGAGGTTGTACCTTGCTCTCTTTCACCCCTTCTTCACCCTTCTGCCATGGGACGATGCAGTGCGAAGGCTCTCACCAGATGCCAGCCCCTCAGTCTCAGACTTCTCAGCCTCAGGAACAATGAGCCAGTAAGTTCCTCTTTATTATAAATTACCCAGTCTCAGGTATAGCTGTACAATATATATTAAGACAGAAAACTAGTACTGAGAAGCAGGGTATTGCTATAACAAATACCTAAAAATATAGAAGCAGCTTTAGAAGAAGCCCCAGATGTAGCTCAACCACTGCTCTGAAATGCCTTCAGGGTTATTCTCCCACTGTCTCGATGAATAGAACCTGGCTTCCTTCTACCCATATTAATCTCCTTAGAAAAGCCCTGTTGGCCATATCCTTAGTATTCTCTCCCAGACACACTTTTTAATTATTTACATGGCCAGTTTGACAGTTTCCCAAATCTTTCCATTCTGTTGCCCTTTTAATTATGCATTCTGTCTAAAGCATTTCTCCCCTCTCTCATTTTATTGTAAGCAGCCAAAAGAAGCCCTGCAGCACCCTGGACACTTTGCTGTTTGGGTATTTCTTCTGCCAGGTATCCTAGTTCATTGCTCTTAATTTCTGCCTTCCACAAAGTCCTAGGACATTGACGCAATTCAGTCAAGTTGTTTTTTGGTTTTTTTTTTTCAACTGTATAACAAGAATGGCCTTTACTCCAGTTTCCAACACCTTGTCCCTCATTTCCATCGGAGATCCCATGAGGATGGCCTTTATTGTCCATACTTCTACCAACATTCTGATGACAACCACTTAAGTAAAATCCCTAAGAATATCTAGGCTCTCCCTGCAGCTCTTCTCTCCTGAGCCTTCATGAGAATCACCCTTAAAGCTCCATTCTTGGCAATCTAGGCTTTTTCTAGACCACCCCTTCCAATTATTTCAGCCTCTACTCATTACGCACTTCTAAAGCTGCTTCTACATTTTTAGGTATTTGTTATAGCAACACCCTGCTTCTCAGTACCAGTTTTCTGTCTTAATATATTTTGTACAGCTATACCTGAGACTGGGTAATTTATAAAAAGAGGAACTTATTGGCTCATTGTTCCTGAGGCTGAGAAGTCCAAGACTGAGGGGCTGGCATCTGGTGAGGGCCTTCTCACTGCATCATCCCATGGCAGAAGGGCAAAGAGGGAGTGAGAGAGAGCGAGAGATTGAACTCACAGTCTCAAGCCCTTTTATGATCAGTATTAACACATTTATGAAGGCAAAGTCCTCATGACTTAATCACCTCTTAAAGGTTTCACCTCTCGACACTGTTGCATTGGGGATTAGGTTTCCAACACATAAACTCTGGGGGACACGTTCAAACCATAGCAGTATTTTCTGTCTTCTGCACTAAAGGACCTTAAGAGCAGGGCCCATGTCTTATTCCTCTTAACTCTTGTATCTCCCAAGATCCTGATATGTATGATGCCTCACCCAAACACACTTGGCAAACGCTTATTGTTTTCACTTATTGTTCTAATAATAATAAACAGATAACACATATTGAGTTCTTACCATGTGACAGGCACTCTTCTAGGTACTTCAGATGTATTAATTCATTTAATCCTCCTAATGTCCCTAATATTGTCCCCGTTTTACAGACGAGGAAACTGGTATACAAGTTGGTAACTTTCTCCAGGTCACAAAGCCAATACATCATGGCAGAGCTAATATTTGAATCTGGGTCTATATCTGGTTCCATTGACTATCTTCTAAATCATTTGGCTGTATTGCTTTCCCGATGCACATAAGACCCTGAAATGATTTGTCAACTTAGTCCAAGCAAAGCTATCCTTTGGTGTCTTAGCAACAGAATATTGGCTGTGATATAAGACAGTTTTCACTTTTCAACAGGTTTTTGTTTGTAACTACAACTGCATTAAAAACGAGTTCCATAGTTTTTGTTCCCACCCAAGCAGTCCTTGCACTATCTTTGTAGTTGCACTCAGGCACGTGTGGAAGAGAGAACAGAGGTAGGGAGCTTCAGTTGACTCCTTTTCAAATTTGAGATCCAGGGGGAATAGTGTAGACTTATGACACTGGTGAAAAGCAAAAACATTATGTTAGTCTGTTAGCATTGCCATAAACAAGTACCTCAGGCTGGGTAATTTATAAAGAAAAGAGGCCGGGCGCAGTGGCTCACACCTGTAATCCTTAGCACTTTGGAAGGCCAAGGCAGGCAGATCACCCAAGGTCAGGAGTTTGAGACTAGCCTGACCAACATGGTAAAACCTCATCTCTACTAAAAATACAAAAATTAGCTTGGCATGGTGGCATGCACCTGTAATCCCAGCTACTTGGGAAGAGGAGGCATGAGAATTGTTTGAACCTGGGAGGCGGAGGTTGCAGTGAGCCGAGATCTCACCACTGCCCTCTAGCCTGTGTGACAGAGTGAGACTCCATCTCAAAAGAGAGAAAGAAGGAAAGGAAGGAAGGAAGGAAGGAAGGAAGGAAGGAAGGAAGGAAGGAAGGAAGGAAGGAAGGAAAGAAGGGAGGGCGGGAGGGAGGGAGGGGGGGGAAAGAAAGAAAGAGAAAGAAAGAAAGAAAGAAAGAAAGAAAGAAAGAAAGAAAGAAAGAAAGAAAGAAAGAAAGAAAGAAAGAAAGAAAGAAAGAGTAAGTAAGTTTTACTTTGCTCATGGTTCTGCAGGCTACACAGGCAAACGCCAGCATTTGCTTGGCTTCTCATGAGACCTCAGGGAGCTTACAATCATGGTGGAAGGTGAAGAGGGAGCTGGCATATCACATGATGAAAGGGAGTGCAAGAGAGAGAGGGAGCAGTTGCCAGGCTCTTTCAAACAACCAGCTCTCGCATGCAGCACCAGTATCATGGGGGTGGTCCCAAGCCATTCATAAGGGGTTCATGCCCATGACCCAAACACCTCCACCAGGCCTACCTCCAACATTACAGGTTACATTTCAACATGAGATTTGGAGGGAACACACATCCAAACCATATCAAACATCATCCTAACCTCTGACTCAGAACACTTCTCATCTCACTTTCTAGCTGTCAAGACATGGGTCCCATGACGGTTTCTCTTTGTGTGGGCCTCTGAGTCCTAATCTATCCAAAGGGCCTGAAAATCACTATCTGGAGCACACCAAACCAACATTCCTTGGGGCTGCTCTTTGTCTTCTACTACAGGACTAGGAGAGGGGATTGGCAGCCAGGGCAAACAAGCTGCACTAGAGGAGCCTCTAGCTTACCACTGTCACCTCTAGGAGTCCTGTAGTTTTCCAAAGCCTGCTCTAGAGTGGTGCTTCTCAGACTTTAACATGCCTGTGAACTACTTGGGTATCTTGTTAAAATGGAAATTATGTAGGTCTGGGGTAATGACTAAGATTCTACCTTTCTAACAAGCTCCCAGAGGATGCTAATGCTACTGGTCCATGAACCACACTTTGAGCAACAAGAGCCTGGATTATCTGAATCTGTTCTAGCCACTTAACACTTTAATAAGCGTGTTGAGGCTCCCGGTGTAGAAAGAGTCTCAAGTTTTAGCTTTGATGGTGTTAGCAGCAATAGTGATAATGGGGGATTTGGGGGAGAAAATTCTGTCTCAGGCACCTCGTTGCTCCACTCCTCATCCACTCGGGCATTGGCAATGGCAGTGGTGGTGGTGGCATAGTGATGATAATGGTGCTGATGATGGTGGAGATGGTAGTTATGGTATAGGTGTCGATGGTGGTGGTGGTGATGATGGTGATGGTGGTAGTAATGGTTGTGATGGTGATAGTGATGGTGTCTGTGGCAATGGCAGTGCTGGAGGTAGAAGCAGTGGTGGTAATAACTCGTATGTTATTTCATGTATGGCCTTAAAGTTATCAAAGCATTTTTCCACATTTTTTTCATGGTGAAAAGAAAAAGAACAGAATTCAGAGTCAGAAGACATGAGTTTGAGATGCAGCTCTACTACCTTCTGGTTGTGTGATCTTTGGCAAATAACATTAACTCTCTGCATTTCCCTTATCTATAAAGTCGAGTAATATCTCCCAGCATTGTTCTTGGGCTTACATGAGCTAGCTCTTAGCAAGGGTTTCTATACCACAAATATGCAGGGTTTCCAGATTCTGATCTGGATTCTGGATTCTGATCTGGATTCTGATCTTAGCCTGGCTAAGGAGAAAGGGGCTCTCAGGGGCAAGACAGCATGATATGCAAGCAAATCCTGTGGTGGAAGGTGGGCAGAACCAGATGTATTAGTCAGAGTTCTCTAGAGGGACAGAACTAATAGGAAAGATGCATATATGAAGAGGAATTTATTAAGGGGTATTGACTCACATAATCATAAGATCCACAATAGGCCATCTGCAAGCTGAAGAGCAAGAAAGTCAGTCCAAGTCCCAAGCCCGTGAGCTCCTGGCAAACCACTGGTGTAAGTCCCAAAGTCCAAGAGCTAGAGAACTTAGAGTCTGATGTTTGATGGCAGAAAGTATCCAGTGTGGGAGAAAGATGAAGGCCAAAAGACTCTGCAAGTCTGCTCTTTTCTTCTGCCTACTTTGTTCTAGCCATGCTGGCAGCTGATTAGATGGTGCCCACCCAGACTGAGGGTGGGTCTGCCTCTCCCAGTCCACTGACTCGACTGTTAACCTCCTTTGGCAACACCCTCACAGACACACTGGAAACAATACTTTGCAACCTTCAATCCAACCAAGTTGACACTCAATATTAGCCATCACACCAGGATGGCCCCTGGCCTACAGGCTGATCACTTTGTTTTAAGCTGCACCATCATCAGCTGGCTCTGTGGGGCTAATTGCTGCCTTCCTTTTGTCCTTTTATTGAAGCATGCACATTTCCAGAAAGAAAAGTCATGCCTGGTATAAGGAAAAGGATCTCTGGGTGTGGAGGGGGAAGTCTGGAGTCTAGCCTCAGTGCAGCCACTGTCTCTGTAGATAACAGAGGCCAATATCCTCCCCCTTCCTCCTCCCCACCCCCACGCCAGTGAAATAAAAGAGTTGGACTGGCTGTCTCTGCCAAAACTTGTGGGGGTGGGTGGGCTCCCTGGACAGCACAAAAGTCTAATTAGAAGGTAGGGGTCCAAGACCCCATAGCCTGCCTTGATTTACTCCAGAGCTGTCTCTGGCCAGGGATAAAGAGAACCTAGTCTGTGGGCACTGCCAAGCTTCAGGCAGTACCCACAGACCCTCAGCCTCACAGTGTCGCATTGGCAGTGCTTGATTTTGAAAAGGTCCAGGGAGAAATTTATTGATAGAGGCTGGAAGTTGATTGGCCACATTAAGAACTCAGCTTCCCCTTCACATCATCCTACTAGCTACAAAAGGAGCTTTGTCTGCCATGGGGCAGCCAGTCCAGGATGTGACCACCAGACGGAACTCAGTCTTTAATAGGCAGCAATGTCTGCACAGAAACACAAGAATGCAAGCACTGCACCCCCGGTGCTGGAAGCCCTCTGCATCCATCCAGGTCTGGGTGGCTGGGGCTGGCTTGGCTCTGAAGAGCCAGGGGCCTGGGATCAGCACAAGCGTAGGCCACCCTTCTTTTCCCATGACTACTATGCTCATCCTGAAAATGAACAGAAATTGCTAGGAATGCATCTGGGTGAGCTAAGGGATTTTCCTTTCCCTGTGGTTCCCTCTCAGATAATGTTCAAGGAGCTGTCCAGGTTCTTACCTGGGTTAGGGGAGAGTATGGCTAAGAATATTGTCCTTTCAGTGATGGGGCAGAACCCTGGATTCAGAGCCTGAATCATCTCCCCTTTTTCCCTCTTCCCAACTTCCTGCCTAGCCTGGTGGCTGACCAGGCTCCATCATACTTGAGGGCTAAACTGTGAGGCAGAGAAAATTCTGTCTCAGGCACCTCACTGCTCCGTGGGCCCTCTTCAACCAGACTTCCAGGACCATGTCAATCTCCTCCTACACCATTCCCACCTACACACCCAGCTGCTCACTCTTTCTAGCCCCAGAGGCACCTGCCTCCTGCTCTCAGCAGGACCTCATGGTTGAAAAGCGATCTGTATGCCAATATAAGCTAGTTGTGATTTCCTCATGGGCAGGGATTATGTCTTTCCTCTCTGAATCCCCAAGCCCTCCACAGTGCCTGGCACCCCAAAGTCATGTAATATGTTTGTAGAATCACTGATAGAATGGATGAATAAACACCTGAGTGAGCGAGTGAATGAATGCTAGTGTTAAAAATAAGTTATATGGGCCGGGTGTGGAGGCTCATGCCTGTAATCCCAGCACTTAGGGAGCCCAAGGCAGGTTGATCACCTGAGGTCAGGAGTTCGAGACCAGCCTGGCCAACATAGCAAAATGCCATTTCTATTAAAAATACAAAAATTAGCCGGGCATGGTGGCGCACATCTGTAGTCCTAACTACTCCAGAGGCTGAGGCAGGAGAATTGCTTGAACTGGGGAGGTAGAGGTCACAGTGAGCAGAGATCGTGCTACTGCACTCCAGCCTTCCAGCCTGGGTGACAGAACAAGACTCTGTCTCAAAAAAGAAAAAAAAAAAGTTATAAAGAGTAGGAGAGGCAGAAAGAAAAAGAAAAAATCATACTTAATGAGATACCTCTACTAGCAGTATGTGCAATTTGTTCCTTTAACTTAATCTCAATGGCAGAGCATTTTCCCAGTGGTTGTAACAGCTCACCAAGTAGGTGACTCCCCTAAAAGTAAAGTTTACCTTTACTTCCCTGTGTGGGGTAAGGGTGGGGGGCTGTTTCTGGGAGAGGAAAGCTGCACAGGCAAGAGAGGAAGGAAGCAGTAGTTTTCTGGCCCTCTGAAAACGTTGCCTAAAGGCATCTTGGATTCAGCCCAGCCTGCAAAAAGAGAATCATTCAACACTGTGGCTGCCCCAGCTGCAGAGAAGCATTGAAAGAGTTTGGTCCGTCCACAGGCAAGCGGCCAGGTCTGTGGCCGCAGCAACTGAAATACTCAGTAGAGAGGATAAAAGTCAGAGGAGAGATGGAAAGTGCTCATAGCTGGAGACCAGAGAAGGGTGTACCATGGAGGCAGCAGGTGAGAAGGGAAATAGAGTTTGGGTACACAGATATTATGAGAAAACTTTTCCAGGCATGAGAAACAGAGAGAATCAAGGCCTGGACAACCAGATACAGATGTGCTGGGCGAAAAGTTTGGCAGGGCACTAGGTACCTGAAGTAATAGGAAACAAATTGGGAAAGGTCAATTGGGATCCAATTATGGAGGGCTTTGAGCCATGCCAGAGAATTTGGACTTTATTCCACAGGCAATGGGAGCATTCTTTTTTATTTTTTATTATTATTATTAGACCAGGTCTTGCTGTGTTGCCCAGGCTGGGATGCAGTGGCACGATCTTGGCTCACTGCAACCCCCACCTCTCAGGTTCAAGCGATTCTCCTGCCTCAGCCTCCCGAGTAGCTGGGATTACAGGCACACACCACCACACCTGGCTAATTTTTGTGTTTTTGGTAGAGATGGGGTTTTGCCACATTGCCCAGGCTGCAATGGGAGCATTCTAAGATCTCTTAGGAGAAGAGTGGCTTAATTAGGGAAATAAATCAAAACTTACTCAGTACCAAGGGCTAGGCACTCTACAAATGCTATCAGATATAATCTTCACAGTGCCCCGTGAGCCAGGTGACATCATTCCCATTTTTCAGTGGAGGAAATTGAAGAGTAAAGAGATTAGGAACTTGCCCAAGTCACACAGCTGGTAAGTCCTCTTGTAAGTATGCAATAGCTATGTCTCGCGCATGCCTCGTGGAGAAGCTGAACAAGAACACACTCCAGCAAAACCGGAGTGAGCATCAAAGGAACAAAAGGGTGATGTGAGAATACATGAAATGGTAGAATTAACCCAAGATTCCAGTGAAAACAAATTTCAGGGTGACAACTGTTTAGTGAGCCTCAAAATAAATTGGTGTTCAATAAAACGGCAGTGGGTCTCAAGGAGAGTATCTTCTAGAAGACTAGAATGGATTCCAAGCAACACAAGAAATGAGTAAGAAGCTAAACAATAATTGGGGCATCATGGCAAAGACCTAGTTTTCTTTACCCAAGCAGAAAAAAAGAAAGTAATCAAAAACCCTGGGAAAAAAAACCATTAAACAAGAAAGTCACAGTACAAAAACAAAGCAATGTAAGAGGTGAGATGTATTTGAGCAAATGGGGGCACATAAAACAAGAAAGTCTATTTGATCCAGTGGCTAAGAATATCATCCTTTGAGTGACAGAGGCATCTGCCCTTGACATATGTTTGTATGGGAGAGCAGGGAAGGATATATAATCACAGCCCATTACCAGAAATTGTGCTCATTTATCCACATAAAATACTCTACTTGAAGTGCCGTTTGATAGTTTTCAACTTTTAGAAAGGACCATAGACAATGAAGAGAAGAACTCACTATGGTTTTGGGACAGGATGTAATGTTACCACACTTGACGATGTAAAAATCAATAGCTGATAGAAGAGATGAGACAGGAGGAGGAGAGGAAAGGACAAGGGTGGTGATTCTAGTATCTTACCATATAGAGTAAGGAGCCAAGTACTACTTGGAGCTGATGAAACAGAGCTACTGATAGAGGAACTAGAAATAATGACTGTATCAGTGAGGATTCAAGAAAAAGGGAACTATTATAAAGATTAGACTTTATGCAGTTATGGGACCTGGCTAAACAGTCTACATGAGTATTGCCTCTGCGTCTGGTGTTGGGCTTGAGGTCAGCAGAACTGAGAGCTGGGAAGAAAGATGGGAGTGGGGAAGGGAAAGGACAACCTGAAACCCACAAGGACCTGAAACCCACAAGGACCTGAAACCAACAAGGACAAACAAATCTGCATCTTCCTTGCTCTGCTTTCACTCTCCAGGTGTAGGTGATCTTCTGGATAAGCTGGTGTTCCCATCACAGAACTACAGATGCATCTGGCCCAGGACACAGAGGAGCTGAAGGAGAATGGGAACAGCTGGAGGAGCCGTAAGCAGCATGACAGCAAGGTGACACTCATGCTAACTACAACAGCACCTGGCCTGCACCAACCTTCAGACAGTAAAAATGGCTGTTGCTTCACTTCTGCCTTCCAAATTTGCATGAACTTCCCTCATGGCTAACCCTAAGTTAGAACCACACAGAGGAGGTAATTTGGGGAAATGTAGTCCCTGTTTAGTTAATTGGACACAATACAAATTAATATATTCTGAAAATTTTGAAGAGGGACAAAGGTGGTTGTTGCAGGTTGCAGGTTGGGTTCCTTGGGAGCAGGTACTGAGAGTTTGGCACACATGATGTGTATTAGGATCAGCAACTATGAAAAGAAGGGGAAGGAGGAAGGTTGGGCAGATGGAGAAGTCAAATTGTGATGCAGACCCAACAAAGCCTTCACCAACCCTGCCCTGAGCACTGAAGTGAGTATTGACCCTTAAAGTGTCCAAGTTTGAACTAAAATAACCCGGCCTTTCTACCCTCACCTTGCTCAGTCACGGGATATGGGCTGCCCCAGGAAGAGCATGACCTTGGGCAAGGCGGCTCTGTGCAGCGGAGGCAAACCCTGAAAGAATCAGCAGCTGATGGCCATCTGCTGACCACACTCCCCACTGCTGGGCAGCAAGCCCATTTTTGAAGAGGGGTCTGTGTAGTGCATCTCTGTGTCTACCAGAGTATATGGATGACTTAAATCCTGCTTGCTATGGGTTTAATGTCCCTTCCAAAACTCATGTTAACATTTAATTGCCATTGTAACAATATAGAGAGGCAGAGCCTTTAAGAGATGATTAGCAGGCTGGGCGCAGTGGCTCATGCCTTTAATCTCAGCACTTTGGGAGGCTGACATAGGCAGATCACAAGGTCAGGAGTTCGAGACCAGCCTGGCCAACATAGTGAAACCCTGTCTCTACTAAAAATACAAAAATTAGCCAGGTGTGGTGGTGCATGCCTATAATCCCAGCAACTTGGGAGGCTGAGGCAGGAGAATTGCTTGAACCCGGGAGGCAGAGGTTGCTGTGAGCCAAAATAGCACCACTGCACTCCAGCTTGGGTGACAAAGAAAGACTTGATCTCAAAAAAAAAAAAAAAGATTGTGATTATATCATGGGGGCTCTGCTCTCATGAATGCATTAATGCCATTAGCATGGGAGTGGGTTCCTGATTAAAAAAAAAAAAAAAAGAATGAATTCAACCCATTTTTTCTCTCTGTCTGTTACCCTCCCTTGCCATGTGATGCCTTCTACCATGTTATGACACAGCAAGAAGATGCAACCCCTCAATCTTGGACTTCCTAGCCTTCGGAATCATGAGCCAAATTGAGCCTTTATCAATTACATAGTCTGTGATATTCTGCTATAGCGGCAGAAAACAGACTAAGACAGGGAGACAATAGATAATGTCCCCAACTGACCTACTGGAACAGAGAAGAATTATCATATTACTTAGAGATACGAAGGCAAACTGGCATAACCAGAAATTGAGATAGTTAAAAGCTACTGCCTCCAGGAGGCAAGATTGAATCCAAGGAGTGGGATGGAGGCCTATTTATAACTGTAAGTCCTTCTGTGCCATTTATTTTTCTAACTATGTGCATGTAGATCTTCAATTAAATGTTTATAAATTTTTAAAAAATTCAGATCTGTCTGATTCCAAAGCTGCATCCTAGAGTTTTGCCCCAGGCAGGCTAATCGGAAATTCATGGACAAGTCTGGTTGGAGTAGGCAGACAGAACTGTCGCTTACTTCATGGGAATCAAGCACAGCTGTGAGTGTCTTAGCCTTGGTCTGGCAGCAGTGCCTGGTGCATCCATTCCTAAGGTAAGAAGCTGGCCAAGCCCTTCATCTCATACCCCAAATAGATGGGCATGCAGATTCTGAGAGTCAGGGGAAATAGCAGTCCCCATACTGTGTTGGATTGGAGGCCTCTCCATTTCCACCAGATTGCTGCTGAACTTGCCATCACCAAGAACAGGATTCACTTTTGACTTTCTGGGCCCCTCCTAAACTTTATTACTATGATTGAGACTCTCAGCAGCAGGGACCTGCTACCTGGAGAATGTCAGCAATTGGGTTGGCACAGGAGAAGGAGCTTCTCCATTGTGAAGTTCTTCTCAAAGGCTACTGTGGCAGGGTCGTTAATATGGGAGGGTCAGTTGGTTGAATAATGTCCCTCCTTATTTAAGAAAAAACAACAACAACACTTTTTTTTAGACTTATGAATGCAACATGACTACAGTACTGAACGTTTGGGAAATTCAGAAAAGTTACCCCATAACCCCACCACCCTAACACAATCAATCATTACTTTTTGCCCTAGTTTCTCACTTCATTCTCCTCTGCATCTGTTTTTTTCAGTCTGTCATCACAGTGTACACAAATTTGACCCTTGTATCTTCTGCTAAATTTATATCATAAGCATTTTCCATGTTGCTGTGTAAGCCTCATAACTATCATTTTAAATAGTGCATAAGATGAAGTCCAGGATTTTGTCCCTGAACCTAGGAACACTGGATCCCGGTGTACAGTAGACAATACACGTTTTTAAATGAATGGAATGAGTAATTGGGCCATAATTTATTATTCTTCTACTGTGGGATATTTAAGAAATTTGTTCCCAATCTTCCAACACATTGTCTCTTTCTTTCCCGAACACCCTTCCTTTTTTTCCTTCTTCATTCAATTTCCCCAAGACATTCTCAAACTGCTCTTTGCCCCTCTTTCCCAGATCCCACTGGCTCTATCCTTCATGTATCAGAAATCAACCAGGTGTGTGTTAAGCACAGGACAGGGCTGCATAAGAAAAGCCAAATCCTGGCCGGGCGCGGTGGCTCAAGCCTGTAATCCCAGCACTTTGGGAGGCCGAGACGGGCAGATCACGAGGTCAGGAGATCGAGACCATCCTGGCTAACACGGTGAAACCCCGTCTCTACTAAAAAATACAAAAAACTAGCCGGGCGAGGTGGCGGGCGCCTGTAGTCCCAGCTACTCAGGAGGCTGAGGCAGGAGAATGGCGTAAACCCGGGAGGCGGAGCTTGCAGTGAGCTGAGATCTGGCCACTGCACTCCAGCCTGGGCGACAGAGCGAGACTCCGTCTCAAAAAAAAAAAAAAAGAAAAGCCAAATCCTGTTCATGGTGGCTTAGCCGAGTGGGAAACATCCACAAGCCACGTACAGATCCTGCCTGAGCTGGGACCCCACCATGTCCTTCAGAGTCAATGTGTTCTGTCAACACTGCTGACACCATCAGGTACCCTTCTGCCTAAAATAGTGGCCCAGACCCTGCCAGTTATTGCGTCTCATTGCTTACATTTTTCATGTGAATGTAAACGTTCAAACATCACGAACATGAAACATGAAGACTCAACCCACGGTGGCATTTTAATGAGGTTCAACTGGGTTCAGCACATTCCATTACTTACAATTGTGTAAAAGCTTTTCGACCCGGATCACTTCCTTAGGTCTGGCCCATTACAGCCAAGACAAACTTTGTGCTTTCTGAGCACTTGAAAGGCTGGGGAGAATTGTGTCTGGGCAGATGGTGAACCACCGCAGGGCCCACCTTGGCTCTCATTAGCTGGACCAGACATTTAACTGAGCTACTCAAAAGCCCCTGAAGAGGAAATGGCTGAGTGATAAACTGTGATGGGAGATTATCACTCACTCACCCTGAAAACGCTCCCTACACACTTTACCTTGCTTTCTACACTTTGCGAATCACAGTCACATCTGCAGCTCCTAGAAGTTTCCCATGGAAAGAGTAAAGAGTTATTAATATTCCCATCTGACAGACGTGGCAACTGAGGCCTGGAAAAATAGGGTGCCTTTGTGAGACTGCAGGACAAAGCACTGGTCATCTAAGTTTCCTTCTACTAAACAGATTTTGGTACAGACAAAGCTGTAAGAAAGAGGCTTAAAATACACCAGCCGGCTGGCATGGTGGCTCACGCCTGTAATCCCAGCACTTTGGGAGGCCAAGACAGGAGGATCACTGGAGGCCAGGAATTTGAGACCAGCCTGGTCACTAAAGAGAGACCCCCATCTCTACAAAAAAAATTGTTTTAAAAAAAGAAATACACCAGCCCACAGGTAGGTGGTCCAGGCTATTAGAGTGGCTCTACCATCTTCAACGCAGGGCTTCCAGTGCTGCATCCAAGGTGGCTTCCCCAGTGGTCCTCATCCCCCTAGTAAGAAGGGGGAATGGGAAGAGAAGCAGCCATACACTCCTTTTTTGGGCCACACTCCAACGTGTATTTCTTCTGATCACTCAGTGGCTGGGACATTGCCACATGGACAGAGCCAATAGCAAAGGAGTTGGGTGGCCTTGTGTCCAGCTCCCCCTCTGGAGTTCTGTTATCAAATGAAGGGGGAAATGGATATCAGTGGACAACCAGCCCACTCCAGCACATAAGTCATGACAGCTCCACAGCCGGTCGATGAGGAAGCCCAAGGTGCTTGGTTTCAGCAGCCTCCAAGTGTCCCAGCATCTGCTCCTCGTTACTCAGTAGAACTTGCAGCCGTGATCTCCCTTTGATACAGCTGGACCACAGCAGTGCAGGGAACCCACTTCAGATCCGTGTTGCACTGGGCTCAGAACAAAAAAAAAAGAAAAAGCATGGAAACTAGCCTTGCCCACTAGGAGTTTACATCTTAAAAAGCAACAGGCTTCTTGTAGAACAAAGCATGAAACCAAGAGATGACTGGATGGCAAAACACAGACATCTACACCAGGCAAAGATTTCCCTTCCAAGGGACCAGGGCATCAAAAGATAAAGTGAAAACCACTTGACTGATTTTTAAGCTTAGCCTCGTTCCCACCACCTCCCCCTGTGCACCAACTATCCCCACTCCAAACAGCTCTCCTTTCACGATCTAAGCAGGCCATGAACACACTTACCTTTCTCCTTTGCTCTGCTAATCTAGCTCAGATAACACCTCTTTCTCAAGAGTGCCCCATGTTTCCCAAACAAAAAGTAGTCGTTCTATCTCCCTAATCCCCAAACACTTTTTTATATGCAGATCAAATCACTATCACCTTGTATTAGGATCCATTGGGCATAAATCTGGGTCATCCCATACATCCTAGAATAAGAATTTCACCCAATCTTGTATGCCCAGTGCTTAACACAGTAAGTACCTGGGAAATAAATGAGGCTTAATGAATGAGTTGCCCTTAGAACGGAATAAATTGTGTCTTTCTTATCTCCATATCCCTGGAGCATAGCACAATGCCTGGCATGTAGTTGATGTTCAAAAAGTGGAGTTTGATTGACTTGAATTTAATTAAAATGCAAATAGTACATCTACCCAGAGAAGCAGAATCAGATACAGCAAAGACAGGACCCACAAAGTAGGGCATATCTGGTGCCAACCCAGTTCAGTTGCACTGACCAGAGAGTTTCAGTCTGTAGATCCTATATGGCCAGCTTGGTCTGCCCAGCAGATGCCGAGGCTGGCAGTGCATTTGGCAAAGGTCCTCTAAAGCTTGGGCCAACCACATTGCATTTTGGGCTCCTCCTCATTTTCTCTCCCCACACTCACCCTCCAAGGCTCAGTCCTTGCCTACAGCTCTGGTCCCCACACCCCACACCTGCTTGGCACTAAGGTAGAGCATTGAACTAGACAGATAAGGTCCCTGTCCACATGGCACTTAAAGTCTATCCAAGGACCACGCTCAGCTAAATGACCCCAAAGTGACATGCTCCGTTGTGCTTGTTACCTTGACAGTAGCACCTGCCTTGAGGACACCAGGTATTAAAGGCTCAGCATGTCTTCTCTCCTGTACCTGGATTCAGAGAACATGACTGTGAGTCCATCTGAGTCCCAGACCTGCTACCTACGAGACATGAGCCCGTCTTTTATCCTCTCCAAACCTATCCCCTCATCTGTAAAACGAGGTCAGTAACAACCTCTGTTCTGCCTACGTTCCAGATTGGATGAGGATTAAATAAGGTATGTGAAAGGGCTTTGTAAGCTGTAAAGTAATACATGTTGCTTATGACTGTTGTTATGATTAGTATTATTATCACTAAGTAACCATTCCTCCTATCTCCTCCCTCTGATCATCAGTGGTGTCAACTGATGATCAGAGGTCCCCAGCCTAGAGGAATCTGTTGTTTCTGTCTTTCCAGAACCCTTTCCCCCCTTCATCAGATACCAAAGCTCCTTTTCCCATTAGGGAGCACATTCCACGTGGCACATGCCCCTACCCCGGCCCAGAGTCCTCCATGCACCTGGCCATGGTGATTCTCAGAGATGGGCACATGACCTAAGCCAGCCAATCAGAGTCTTTCTTGGAATTTTCTCACCAAAGTTTTGCGGGAATAAATAGGCTCCTTTCTGCTGGGAGGTGAGAGTCTGGGGCTGCCAGCAACCAATGATCCCATGATGTAGAGAAAGCCTATCTGAAGAATGAAATCAAGCAGAAAGAGAAAGACTGTGCCTGGGTCCAGCTGTTCCTAAAGCCAGCTGCAACCCTGAACTTCCCAGGTACACGTATAAAGACAAGCTCTCTTTTACTTGAGCTGAATTGAGTTGGGTTCTGTCACTCAAAAATGAAAGACTCTAGAGTAATAAAAGATTCAAAACTCAGGTGACATGTTCTGTTTGTCTCTTTCCTTTAACCCTAATGTTTAATCTGTTGAAACTCATATTTGTCTCTTCTGCTGCTACATGTTCCTGGCCAGATTCTCTTTGTCTCATACTTGGCGGCTGCCTGGTGGGGAGAACTGTAGGATTCAATCCAGACAGAGCTGGGTGAATCCCAGTGCTACTACTTAGTCATTGATCGTGTGAACGCGGACTTCTCTGGCACTCAGTAACTTCATTTGTAAAGTGGGATGAATAACCCCTGCCACACAGCGCTGCTGTGAGTATGAAATGAGATGTCTGTAAGGCCCCAGTGGGGACTCAATAAGAGGCAGCTATTATTAGTATTTTTACAGCGGCCCCTTTTGCTCCATCCGTAGGAGAAGGTGATGCATCAATCCTATTTTCAGTAGAGGGCATTAATCATGTTCTCTGAGCGCAAACATAAAAATAGGATCATGGTCCAGCTGAGAAAACCAGGCCCGGGCAGCTGTGGATGGTTGGGGGCCATTGGGTAGAGCAAGAGGTGATGAAACCACTGGAGGAACAAGGCTTGGGCAGGGGTGGTCTCCTGGCACCAAGGAGAGGTGCCCTGGATAACATAGCCCCAGTCTCCACAGCAGCCAATCAGAGGCAAATGCACAGGTAGGCTAAGGCAGCCATCTCTGGAGAGGCCAGGCCAGTCCCAGAAGGAAAACTTTCTTCCAGGTGAGGCTGAGAATGCGGTGGTTTTTCAGAGACTTAGCAGACTTATGGTTTGCTGTGGGTGTATAGTTGTAGGTGCTCTACAAAATACTGAAACTGGAATCTATTGTTTCTTTTTCTTGACCGCTAGCTTGGCTTGTTATTTCTGAAGAAAGAGAACAGGGCCAGGAGTCTGACATCTGAGGCTTCAACCCCATTTGCAACTGATAAGCTATATGACCTTGGGAAACTGGTCTCCCCTCTCTGGGTCTTGGTCCCCTCACCTGTGAATGGGGTCAGTAAGGGGTGGCAGATATTCTCTAGGGGCCCTTCCGATGCTAACACTCTCAGTCTGGTCCATCTCAGGCCTTGAGGAAGCTAATCAGGCTGGTCCCAGCCTCCCACGACCCCAGACTGCTCCAAGGGTTTTGTTTTCAAGGCAGCCAGGCATAGTGGCTCACCCCTGCAATCCCAGCCCTTTGGGAAGCCAAGGCAGGTGGATGGCTTGAGTCCGGGAGTTTGAAACCAGCCTGGACAACGTAGCAAAACCCTGTCTCTACAAAAAATACAAAAATTAGCCAGATGGGTGGCACACACGTGTTGTCCCAGCTACTGGTGAGGCTGAGGTGGGAGGATCACCTGAGCCAGGGAGGTCAAGGCTGCAGTGAGCCAAGATTGTGCCACTGCACTCCAGCCTGAGTGACACAGCAAGACCCTGTCTCCAAAAAAAAAAAAAAGAAGAGTCCAAGGCAGGACGGGGGACGTGGGGACCCATAGCTATTTATCCTGGGAGTGTGCATGGAGGTGGGGAGCCCAGAGGACACTCTCCCCCAGTGGATAGTGCCACCTCTGTGACAGGAGCTCCCCTTGGAGAAAGGTGAACCAGGAGCTAGGGGTGAGCAACCCTGTTTAACAGCCTTCCATTTGTTTACCAAAAAAATATTGTTTCATCATAAAAATTCCCAAAATAGTTCCTTCCCTGGTCAGACTGACTGGCGGGCGCCCAGCTTGGGAGCCCAGCCGTGCTGGAGACACACTCTCAGGAAGGCGAAATTAGCTGGCAAGGTCGGGAGCCGCAGTTTGGGGACCACCAGCCCCACACATCCTGTGGGGTGGGTGCAGAGGGTTAGAGCTACAAAATCACCTTTCTAGGGGTCTTTCTCTGGGCAGTGGCAGGATTTCCCCCAGAGGCTCAACAAACTTATTTTTAGCTAAGAAGGGCTTCCTCTGCTCTTGGCGAGGGAGGGTGTCATGTCTCCTCGGCTGGAAGTGAAATAAATGTTTTCCCCTCTGAGGGAACGCGCCCTCCCACACTCATTCTGGCTAACACCCTCTCATCCCACAGCCCCTCAATGGCAGCTCTTCAGAGAGCCCTTCTCTTAAAGCCCTCTCCCCAAAATGGCCCAAATTAGGACCTTGGTTATAGAGTCTCACAGAATGCTACCTTTTACTCTTGGAGAACTTACCACTGTTTGTACTTATAAGTATGAAGGTTGGTCATAGAACATTACTCAATACGTATCCCCAGTGCCTCACACATAATAGGTTCTCAATAAGTCTGTGTTGAGTGGTGAGTGAATACTCCCTCTGTCTGGGACCCCAGGCACCTCTCAGGGACATGCCAGTCTTACAGGGACCTGTGTGTATTTGAGGATGAGAGAGTGTGTATTTGAGGAAGAGGGATAAATAAAAACATTTCCACTGCATCCCTGCAACTAATCTCTTCTCCTGCCACTCACCCCAACCTAGCCAGAGCAGGACCCCACAGAGGAAAATGATCCATAGTTAAGCAACAGAATCATCCTCACAGATGAGCCTTGCTACAGCAGCCCAGAGCCTCCAGGCTGCATTGCCAAGCAAATGTGGCAGGTACTCACATGGCCTCCTGAAAGGCCGACCAACCCCATCCCTACCACCTCAGGCCTGAAGTCTTCCTTAGTCTTAGTGAAGTGGGAATAAATTCACCCTTAGAATACATTGCTAATTTTTACTGATCTGCAACATGCAATGTAAGTTAAAATATTGCCTAGGGCCCGGCATGGGGGCTCAGGCCTATAATCCCAGCACTGTGGGAGGCCGAGGTGGGTGCATTGCTTGAGGTCAGGAGTTCGAGACCAGCCTGGCCAACATAATGAAACCCCATCTCTACTAAGAATACAAAAACTAGTCAGGCGTGGTGGGGCACACCTGTAATCCAAGCTACTGGGGAGGCTGAGGCTAGGGAGGCAGAGGCTGCAGTGAGCCAAGATCGTGGCACTGCACTCCAGCCTGAGCAACAAAGCAAGACTCCATCTCCAAAAAAAACAAAAGCAGAAGCAAAAAAAAAAACCATTGCCTGGCTTTGCAACCCAGCATTAAGACAAGTCTCCACCCTACATCCTGGAAAAAGAGAGAGAAAGAGAGAGAGAAAATGATATGAAGAGTGAAGACGTTTCCTTGGGCCATTCCACTCTGTGAATATGGGCTCCACAGTAAGACCGAGGAAAAAAGATGACAGATGCTTCCCCAGTTGGTCTCATTTACCACAAACTTTGGCACCTTATGGCACCTTTAAATGGGGTCTAATGTATAAAATGTGTATTTTTCATATATCTCGACCCCTAAATGCAAGGCAACTACTTTGTGACACATAAAGCCATGTATATGCTATGTTAGTAGAGAAGTTATCTTCAAAAGTAATTTTACTGGATATGATTTTTTCTTTACACACTGACTTTAAAATGTGGCTCCCACTTAGCATCCAACTATATTGTTATTTGCATCTATTGAGAAAAAAGCAGACCATAGAGCCAAACAAGAGAAACAAAAAACAATCCTCTGGGATTCCACCACTCAGGGAGAACCACTGTGCATTTCTGAGGGGCTATTTTTTAAGGCAAGTGTGTACAAATGTGTATTAATTCTATCAATATCTCATACAGGGAAAATCAGACAGATTTTCTTTTGAAGGTTACAAGTTGTTTTTTGTTTTATTTTCCCCCCAAAGTCTTTTCTTTATGAATACAGTAGGATTTTCAAACTCCCCTTCATATCCTGGGCTGATTTTCTGCACTGTTAAAATGTGTGCCAGAAAATCTTGACATCCTTGAGTCTAAGCAGGTGAGAGTCAGGATTCATTGGAAAAGATGGTTGAAGGAGCTGGACATGGTGGCTCACGCTTATAATCCCAGCGCTGTGGGAGGCTGAGGCAGGTGGATCACTTGAGGTCAGGAGTTTGAGACTAGCCTCGCCAACAGGGTGAAACTCCATCTCTACTAAAAATACAAAAATTAGTCGTGCGTGATGGCGCATGCCGATAGTCCCAGCTGCTCTGGAGGCTGAGGCAGGAGAATCGCTTGAACCAAGGAGGCAGAGGTTGCAATAAGCTGAGGTCACACCATTGCACTCCAGCCTGGGCAACAGAATGAGAATGAGACTCCATCTAAAAAAAGAAAAGAAAAGAAAAGAAATAAAATAAAATAAAATAAAATAAAATAAAATAAAGGCTGAAGGAACCAGAACCAATCTTTTTCTCTTCTCCCTCTTCCCAATTTGGCCTCCAGCTGGTCCAGTGGGGAAGCAGCTCCAGGAAAACCCTGGATCATGTCCTATGCTCCGAATCCCACGTATGCTCTACCCACCCCAGAGCGCTGAGCTTTACCCCACACGTGTAACATCTGCGAAAAGGTAGGCTCGTCACCATGCAGCCATTCCCTCTTGAGACCAGATGACAGAGGGAGAAATGGAAAGAACGTTCAGACTGAGAGAGATAATTCAGAAAATAAACACTCTTCTTTGACCGACTCAAGCCATTTCTAACCTTTGATTGTTTCTCTTCCCAGTTAAGAAGAAAGGGATAATTTGAAGAGCAACAGGGTTCAGCATTGAGTACTAACTAGGAGAAAAAAAAAGGTTTGATACACCATGTGTTTTGTAAGGGTCTGGTTTGATTTCATTTGCTTTCTTCAGTACTTGGTGGTTGCAAATCTAGTCCAAGACTGGCTGAGCATTTGCAAAATCAGTGGTTTTGATCGAGTATTTGGACTTTGATCTTTGAATGGGTACATAGGTGGAATTAACCTTAAAAAGAAAACAGCTCTGCTTAGATGAAAGAAATTGCCAGCCGCTTGTTCCCCTGAGCGTAGAGGTACTTCTACACCTTGGCCAAATGGACTACTAAGGAATTTAATAATTACCTTTCCAGTGAGAATGGCACATATTCACCACTCAGATTCAAGAATGTGTTTAAAAATGCAACTATAAATAGTGCAGGTACTTCCAGAGTTTCTAACATCGGTCTTGCAAATTTCCTGTACTTATGAATAGCCTGTTGTTCAAAGCCACCCAACCACACTCAGCAACTGGGTTTGTGTGAGCCAGTGCCCCATTGCCATCTTTGTATTTATTTATTTAACCACCTTGTTCCCCGAATAATTTAAGATGGCTTTTTAAAATACATGAAATATAGGCTGGGCGTGGTGGCTCACACCTGTAATCCCAGCACTTTGGGAGGCCGAGGCAGAAGGATCAGTTGAGCCCAAGAGTTCAAGACCAGCCTGGGCAACACAGTGAGACCATCTCTCAGTTAAAAAAAAATAATAATAAAGAGTAGAAAAAGAAAATATATATGTATATAAGTATATGAAATATAATGAAATCAAAACAATAGGTAAATGAAGGAAAAAGAAGAGCAAGAAAGAAAAAATAAAATGAAAATGCTAAGGGTGACATTTTGGCTCTGCAGGTTGTGAGGGGCTGTACATTTGTTCAAGATGTAACTTCAGATTTAAATATGAGCTTCCTAGTGGGTAGACCGAAAAAGAAAAAAAAAGGAGGCATGGTCAGTTGTATGGCTTATAGTGTCCATAAACTAAAAGCCAGGTGTTTAGGAGAAGCATACTATTCCTGGAACGAAGAAAGAGAAATTTCTTCCATTGATCCCCATAAAGAAAACAGCACTCTAACTATAAACATGACAGGAAGTCCCATAATTTTGTCTCTTAAAACATCTCTTGGCAGGTGCAGTGGCTCATGCCTGTAATCCCAGCACTTTGGGAGGCCAAGGTGGGAGGATCACTTGAGGTCAGGAGTTCAAGACCAGCCTTGGCAACATGGCGAAACCCCATCTCTACAAAAATTATAAAAATTAGCTGGGCGTGGAGGCGCATACCTGTGGTCTCAGCTACGTGGGTGGGGGTGAGATGGGAGAATCACCTGAGCTCAGGTAGGTTGAAGCTGCAGCGGGCTGTGATTGTACCACTGCACTCCAGCCTGGGGAACAGAGTGAGACCTTGTCTCAATTTTAAAAAAAAAAAAAAAAAAAAAAACACAACCTGGTGCGGTGGCTCATGATCCCAGCACTTTGGGAGGCCAGGGTGGGTGGATCACCTGAGCTCAGGAGTTGGAGACCAGTCTGAGCAATATAGAGAGACCCTTGTCTCTATTTAAAAGTATATGTGTGTGTGTGTGTATGTGTGTATGTGTGTATTTACACATACACACATAGCTGATTAAAAGCATCTCCACCGAAGACTGAAACCACATGGTTCTGAACTACAGCTGATGTGATTCAATGATAAATTTTAAGAACTAAGGGGCTGGATAGACTGTATAAACCCCCAGACAATCTTCATCAACCTTTAATTCCCTAAACCAGGTATTTATAAGCATCACGAACACAATGAATGAGTTTGTGGTTGTTTCCTCTACTGTTTGCTCCACAAACAGCATTTGTGATGCCAGTTCCCCACCACTCCATTTGCTTTACCTTTAGCTAAGCCAGGGTAGGGTCAATGTACAGGGAGGTGATCACGCCTCTTCTCCACCATCCCCTTTCTTCTCTTGCAGGGAACACTTGTAATGTCAAGTTCTTTCCTTTTCTCCTTCTCGAGGCCTAGTGGGCCCATCTAAGAACAGCTCTCTGTCACCCAGTACTGCCTTCAGGTAAGTGGAGCAGCTCAGGCCTCACTCAAAATTTCTAAGTCCCTCCCTTCCTACCCACTCCCCCAGGTGCCCTGAAGGATTCTAGGATTCGTTTCCATGGAGTTGTTATGGGGCCCGGCTGGGTCCAGGTTCCGGGAAAATGTCAGGGCAGTTGGATCTTTCCTTCTGGCTGGCAGGATATTTCTTCCATGGGATGGCATGGGATTGCGCTGATGGAATGGTATTGACAAGCTGATTCAAGGTGACTCTCGCTTTCATCAGACACAGGGAGTGTGCAGGGCTCTGCACTATTAGTGACCCCCACAGACCACTGGGCATAAGCTGCCTGTGTGGGCCTGTGTATCAGCTCTCTCCCGCTTCCTTTCTCCTCCCCACAAGAAATAATCTCACCCTGGGGCATCCCTGAGTCCATACCCAGGCAGTTTCTTTGTCTGCTCTATTCCAACTCACACCTAGTGATCTCAAGAGGAGAAATGTTTCCCTTTTTCTTCCTTCAATCTATTCCATTGGTGAGCAAAATCCCAAACCCTAATCACATCTGATTATCAGTGGAGCTAATGAAGCCTAAGAGAAGGAAGAGAAAGCCAAAGCGTAAAAGTTAAATGAACCACGCTCAAGATCTGGGACCATCCCCATCCAAAGCCCTTAGAATATCTCATCTCATCCTCGCAAAGTCACTACCTACCTTCACTTCTAATAAAAGTTGCTCACCCCTACCACCAGCATTCATGATCATTACAATGTCTTATTTAGTTCTGTAGTTTTCCCATTTAAGCACTGATGGTGAAAAAGACGGTTTCATACTTGCATGAAGTCCAAATGGGCAGTATTTCAACTACATATGGAGTTAAACAAGTTTCAAGGATTAACTAAATCACGCTGCCATCATGTATAATCGCATTATTTTTATGAGAAAATGCTTCCCAGTTCCAATAATCACTTTATTATTGAGCTTCTGGTACAGAAAGCTAGGCTCTTCCTATCCAGCATCACCTATACATGCAAAACAGCAAGAACTGGGAGCACTGACCACCACTGACAATGCCTAATGCCTGGACTTCTAAAGAGGGGTAGCTTCTTCCAAAAATGGCCACTTTTTTTTTTTTTTTTTTTTTTTTGAGATGGAGTCTCGATCTGTGGCCCAGGCTGGAGTGTAGTGGCACAATATCAGCTCACTACAAGCTCCGCCTCCCAGGTTAAAGCGATTCTCCTGCCTCAGCCTCCCGAGTAGCTGCTATTACAGGCGCCCACCACCACACCCAGCTAATTTTTTATATTTTTAGTAGAGACGGGGTGTCACCGTGTTGGCCAGGATGGTCTTGATCTCCTGACCTTGTGATCCGCCCACCTCAGCCTCCCAAAGTGCTGAGATTACAGGCATGAGCCACTGCGCCCGGCCTAAAAATGGTCACTTCTGTATTCATTTGAAATATTGGTGCAACAAGTATTATTACAACAAAAATGCCTCTATGTGCAAACACCACACACAAAGATGTATACACACGCCCTGCAAAGAACTCCAAAGTGTGAGAGTTGGTTCAAGTATTAAAGTACTGTTCGGTAGGACAGGGTCAGAGTTTGTATGCTGGGATTTGTACTCAGGAGCACTGGGTTGTAAGATCCCTCTGGAGACATGATACAGGCATTGGAAAAAGTTATATTCTTTTCTTTGTAGATTATTTAGGATATTTAAGCCTTTTATTAAAAATATTGCTTGTACTTTTGATCATGAAAATGTAGACATGTATTCGTATAAAATCAAAATTACTATTGATGGGTTAAATAGAAAATGAGGATAGAAATGCAGTGAGTTGGCCAGGTATGGTGGCTCACACCTGTAATCTCAGCATTTTGGTAGGCCTGGACTGGAGGATCGCTTGAGGCCAGGAGTTCAAGACCAGCGTGGACAGCACAGCAAGACCCCATCTCTATGATAAAGTACAATAATAAAATAAAATAAAAATACAGTGAATTAAGACACAGGCATCCTCAGTTCCAGACCAGCTCTTCCACTGACTGTGTGGCCGAGGGTAAGTTACTTTACCATGCTGAACCTCATAATACTCTGTGGAAGGGAAGGATCAGGCCAGATTTATATTAAAGGGCCCTTGCAGGCTGAATGTCCAGGATTTCATCCCTCAACCAGTCCTGAGTCACTCTACACTGTCATCTTGTCCACGCAGGCCCTAGAGCACCAGTCCTAGAGCTGGGAACCTCCTACCTGTTTCCTAGGTGAGAGAATAATCCACTTCCCGCGGAGGCAGACGTCTGCACACGCTCACCTCCCTCTTCTATTCCCAAACATTTGGTGGCCTCCTGTGTACACAAGCTCACGGGCTTCGTGATGCTGAGTATAAACAGAGTGAGGTCCAGACCCCGAAACTATGAGGAAATAGACGATGGTATCATAACAACAAGCAGAAAGCTCGGGGAGTGTGTCCAAACCACACAGCAAATCCACAGAGTAGTGTTCACTCCCTGCAGGAGGAGCTGGGGCGTCACAGGCTGGTCATTCTCTCTGTCCCTGCCTGCCCACTCTGTACCCCTGGAGGTCCAGATAGCAGGCCTGGCGTGAAAGTGAGGGATTTGTCCTCAGCGTCCACCCACTTGAAGCAGAGAGTGCTGGGCAGTCCCTGAGAATGTTTGCTGGTGGCAGTTCTTGGCCACACAACAGTTAGAAAAAAGCCCCTCCTAAGTACTGGTATTCATAGCACAGAAATGCAATCTCCAGGATAAAATAGGAAGGGAGGAGAGTTGTGTGGGGCGCTATGGATGGGGAGGAGGGCCTCCGGATGGTTGTGTTACATTTTTACAATTCTAACAAGTTGTGGATGTGTTTCTGCCACATACATCTAGAGGTTAAACCAGGATACACCAAGAACACAGCACTAGGTCTGCATTGTGGGCTTGGGAAATGATTCTGCCCCTAGATTATCCGCTCTGAGAGGGCAGGGGCTTCGCCGGCCTGGCCCACTGTTGTGGGCATGGCTGTACATCCAGGAGGTCTTCAATACATATTTGTTGTAAGCTTGTTAATCAACCGAAAAGCAAGTAGACTTTGAGTGAAAGGAAGTTTATTTTAAATGAGTAGTGAATTGGAAGATCAAGCAAGGGAAAAGGAAATTGCAGTAGGACCAGGCACAGTGTCTCACGCCTATAATCCCAGCACTTTGGGAGGCCAAGGCGGGTGGATCGCCTGAGCTCAGGAGTTGAAGACCAGCCTGGCCGATAGGGTGAAACCCCACCTCTACCTAAAAGACAAAAAATTAACCAGACGTAGTGGTACATGCCTGTGGTCCCAGCTACTTGTGGAGGCTGAGGTAGGAGGATCACTTGAGCCTGGAAGGCAGGGGTTGCGGTGAACTGAGATCGCACCACCGCACTCCAACCTGGGTGACAGAGTGAGACCCCATCACAGAAAAAAAAAAAAAAAAAAGGAAACTACAGACAAAATTGGGAAGGAGAGGTGGGAAGTGGGGCTGCATTCCATAGCAGGTCAATGTTGCTGCCTTTCCAGAACCACAGAAATTCATCCCGGAAATCATGTTAGCCACTCGAGGCTACTGTTTGCCCCTAAAGTTTTAAATATATCATATGTATCACCATTATATATGATATATTTAAAACTTTGTAATTTTATATTAGCTACATTAGGCTATATTAGCTCTTGGGGTGGGACATAGTGAAATGTTTCTCTTGTCATCTAAAAAGGCCAAGGAAAGGAGCCTCTTATTCACTGAGAGCTGGGCATAGCACCCTAGTTCTCCCCGGGGCAACTTCTGGCCAGGTCAAAGCCCTCATTCCCTCTGAATCGGAGGCAGTAGAGGCCAGGAGCAAGCGTGGAGGAGGAGAGGAAAGGAGGCCAAAAAGGCCCTCTCCCCACAGCCACTGCCCTCAAATCCCCTACCCCAATGTCCCTCCAGATCCTCCATGGATGGTTCTCTCCTCTGACGTGTTGCTAATTTCTGAAAAGAAGGTCCTGGGAGCTGTGATTGTCCTGTACCCCCAAAGACGTACACACTAAGGAAGCTGTGAACCTGCCGCAGTCAGATGGTGCCCTTAACAACAGCCAGGGTGAAACCCCCTGAACACCTGGCTTTGTGAATTTCACAGCCTGTTAACCGTGGTGGGTCTTTCCTTAGAACTTCTTACATCTGCTAGGAGAATGGGGGCGGGCAGGGAGCTCAGGCCTCCACTCTACTCCCCGAAATTGGTTCTAGGACCCAGTGTGGACAAACCACAGGCCTTTGAGGATTCAGTGAGATAATGTATAGGCAAAAATTGCACAGTGCCTGGGAAACAGGCATGCATTTTTTTTTTTTTTTTTTTTTTGAGATGGAGTATTGCTGTCGCCCAGGCTGGAGTGCAGTGGTGCGATCTCAACTCACTGCAACCTCCACCTCCCTGGCTCAAGCAATTCCCCTGCCTCAGCCTCCTGAGCTAAGCAGGGTCGGGCCTGGTTAGTACTTGGATGGGAAACAGGCATGCATTCCGCAAATATTTACTGGTATTTACTATGTACCAAGTACTGTTCCAGGCACTAGGGATACTACTCTGAACCAAGTGAAATTCTGTTCTTCCGGAGCTTCCATTCCACTGAGAGAGGCAGATTACACATAAACAATATATGTCAGATGCTAAGGGAAAATAATCAAGGAGGGCGAGGGGATGAGAGGCCACCGTCTAGGCCGGAGAGCCAGGTAAGGCCTCCCTGAAGGAGGCCACGGAGCAATGGCCACCAGCCCCTCCAGAGGTGAGAGGGCTCATTTGAGTAGGAGGTTCACTGGGAAGCCTGGCTGTGTCTTAACACAGAGCAGGAGGTGATGGGGAAGGGAGGAGAGGGTGGGTTGCCATTATCCATCTCCACCTTAAAGAGAGTTGGTGTGGTTCGAATGAATTTCCCAGAAGCCCCTCCCTCGCCCTCTGCAAAGGAGTCACTGGTTGTCCTGAGGGCTGCTTATCAAAGATGGTTTCCAGCTGCCTCAGACCAACAGCAGTCCCCGACATGTGTGCTTCCGAGGGGCTCCTTTCCCAACAGCCAGTGCTGCCTCAGTTTCCCCTGGGTTGTCAGTCTATGGAAGTCTGAAAATTAAATGATTCAGATCAAATTCTTGATCTGGCACTTATTGGCATGTGTCTTTGAGTGGGAAAGTTTCTTAACCTATGCCTGGGGCACAGAGGTTCTTGCCTGTAATCTCAGCACTTTGAGAGGCTGAGGCGAGAGGATCGCTTGAAGGCAGGAGCTCAACACCAGCCTGGGCAACATGGTAAAATCCCATCTCTACAAACAAAAAAATTCTTAACCTCTGTGAGTGTGCCTCAGTTTTCTCCCCTGCAATGTGGAAATTAGTGCCAATGCCTACCTTGGCATTGGCCATGAGGATAATAAAATGGGCTCATCCAGAAAAGCACTAAACACAGAGCCAGGCACACATAATTGCCTCAAAAAATGTTTGTGACAGACCGCAGGTCACATCCTTTATCCCTCTGTATACTAGACTCTTGTCCTTTTACGCTCTCTGATGTCAAGGCAGCTGCAGCTGTGAGATTTTCCACCCCTTCCCCAAAGCTGAGATCTAAAGACTGTTCATGGTACATTTCTGTACTAGAGGAACTGGAAAGCATATGATTGGAGAACCTGATGGAGACCCCATCCTTCTGGACAAGCATTGACACTCAGGCATATCTGCTGTTGTTGCTATCCAGCTTCCATTCATGCTATCTCCAGGAATGATTCCCTGATTTCCCCTAAAGAACATGGTATCCCACTCCCATTCCCAAAGCTTCAGATGGAGGCCTCTCCTGGCTCCAGAGTGGAGCACAAACCTGGGACCCAACCAATCAACACACTCCATTCTCCTCACCGCAGCGATTAGTTTGAGGATAGAATCACAGTCCATATGAATCAATGACAGCCAGGCCTGAACTTTGGTCTGTGGGGAAAGAGAGGCTCTTTTTCCTACTGAATTGGATCTTAGAAGACTTTACTTGGAGCCACTATGAATGTCTTCATTTTTAAAATCAGCATGCCCCCATTACTGTGTGAATTTTAAGAAAGGATGAAAGCTCAGAGCCAAAGGATTATTTGATATAACATATGTGAAAGCTTTTTGTACAAGCAAAATTCTATGCAAAATGTCAGAGCTCCTAAAGTCAAGCTATAAAATAAGACTGAGCTACCTTCACCGAGTCTTTTACTCTGCACCAGGTGTTTTATATGCACTATTGAATGTTACTGAATTGAATACTACCAATGGTCCTTTGAGGTAGGAATTATTTGAGGCCCATTTTACAGATAAAGTACAGCTTCGTAAAACTAAGTATACCGGAACCCACATGGCGGGTCTCTGGTAGAACAGCCTGCCTATGTTATATACCCATACGACCAAAGGAACTGCGGAGTTTAACTTGTGTAACCTCACCAGATTCTGCATACAAGATGAAGTCACATTCGCTGTTATACCCAAATTTAGCTAAGTCACGCAATTATACCCAAGTTCAGCTGAGTCCTGGCCCCTTTATGCTCACAGGGATCTCATGCAACCCCTCCTTTGCTCTTCTCTCTCCCCTATTGCAGGCCCCAGACACCAGAATACCAAAGCAACTCCCCTATTCCCCACCCCCTGGTGCAAATCACTCAAAGCAATGCCTGGAGAGCTCAGTTTCCAGCCATAGCAAAGAAAGATCACCCAGCTACAATGATACAATCACCTGCCAATCACAAGGCAGCAGCTCTATCGTGTTGTAGAAAAGGTTGGTTTCTCCTCTTATCTCCTCCCTATTTCCACCCTCACCTGGCCTTTTCTCTCCATTCATCTTGGTCCTTGGAGAAGGAAGGTCCTTTCTGAGTCTCTTCAATATCCGAAGTCTAATCTCTTCTGTATGTGATCCCCACCTCCTACTGGAATCTTCTTCCACCCTTGGCTGATGTGTCTCTACAGGCATCTCCTCCTACTGTTCAGATGGCACCTTCACCAGCTCCTCCTCCCCCTCCTGCCATCTTCTAACTCTGGAAAGTCACCAGGACTCAATCCTGGATGCCACACTTTTCCCTTCATAAGCTCTTCCTCAAGTAGGCCATTTCTCTTACGGCTTCAGTGACCACTTCTGTGAGGACAAATTCTAACCAAATCTCAGGTCTGGCCCACAGAACATCCACTTGGATATATCCCTGTCACCTTAAAACCTTCAAGCTTAGAAGTGTCCCAAGAACTCCCTGACAATTGGTTCTCTCTCTCCTAACTTATCTGTGCCTGTGAGCACATCTGTTTTTTTTTTTTTCCACCTTAGGGGAGGAAAATTGCAGCCAAGCCTCTGCCATAACTAGCAATACTTAGCTCTACTCTCTGCCTCCCCACATTAAAATGAGTTGTCCCATAGTGGGGTAGTTAATGACTACTCTGTGACAACCAAAAATCTCAGTGGCTTAACACAATACAGGTTAATTTCTCACTTCTGTCACAGACTGATAAGAAACCAAAGGTGAGGAATTCTGCTCCATATAGTCATTCAGGGACCCAAGCCCTTTCCCTGGTGGCTCTGTCATCTCCTAAGGCCTGGAATCCCCCACTGCATCCTCAGTGTACAGCCAGCGGATGAAAGACCAGAGTGATGGATCACAGGGGACACTTTTAGGAACCAGGACTAGAGGTGGTATATGGCACTTTCACCTGCATCCCACTGGTCAGAACTGAGTCACATGCCCCCACCAAACTACAGGAGAGGCTGGGAAATGTAATCTAGCCATGTGCCCAAAAGGTGAAGGAAATAGAGGTTGGTGAACACATAGCAATCACCTCTCAGCCTGGAGTGCTCAGTCTGCGACCTAACCCCTCAGTAAGTCCCATATCTTAAAGCATTTCAGCCGTCTCTCAACCAACCAGCCCAACCACAACTGCTCAACCTGCCCCTAATTATCAGCTTAATGACATTGACTCTCACACAATTGCTAGTCTTCATTCATCCAATAAACAGTTACTGAGTACTTATCATCATCCACCACTTATTATGCTATACACCAGAGATGCAAAGGCAAGTAAAAAAAGTGGTCCCTGCCCTCAAGAAGATCCCATCTTGTATGACCTCAATCAAACCTAAGGAAAACTTTTACTTTATTATTATTTCACCATTTAAAATCGTTTTCTTGTCTGGATGTGGTCACTTAATGCCTGTAACCCCAGCAGTTTGGGAGGCCAAGGTGGGCAGATCATTTGAGGTCAGGAATTTGAGACCAGCCTGGCCAACATGGTGAAACCCTATCTCTACTAAAAATACAAAACTTAGCCAGCCATGGTGGTGGGCACCTATAATCCCAGCTACTCAGGAGGCTGAGGCAGGAGAATCGCTTGAACCCGGGAGATGGAGGTTGCAGTGAGCTGAGACAGTACCACTGCATTCCAGTCTGAGAGACAGAGACTCTGTCTCAAAAAAAAACCAAAAAGACAAAAAACCTTTTCTTTGTCAAATATACAGGAAGGTGCCTTAAAATAAGAACCTCACACAAATGTTAATTGCTTGTTATTGGGGAACAGGGAGTACCACCCAGGGCATGGTCTCGGCTCCCCAGTATAAGTAATCATGCCTCTTCCTTTGCCAGTTAACTCCTGGAATTATCCTCTGCCATGCTCCTCCCAGACTGACATGTGGGGAAGGCTGGCATCTCCATGTTTCTAGCCTCTCTTCTGGTTACCTGGTAAAGTATCTGGCTGTGGATCCGCTCCACCCCCACACCAGCCCCAGGGCAGCTACCAAGAGGCCCAGGCAGCAGGTGCTTATCTCCAGAACCATCAGGTATTTCCTGGTGAGGTCTGAGGATTTTTAATGGTGGTGCCTGGTTTCCTCAATCTCCAACCAGGCACCATGAATGAAGAAGTGGGTAGGTTCTGCTGTCTGTACAACATCAAACATGCCCCAGATGCTCTTCAGAGGATAAATCCATCAGAAGTTTTTGATTGTCCAGGATTAACTCCCTTAATCATGTGGGACAACTCCCCATTGTGCGGTATGGGAGAAATGCAGTCCCTCCCCATCTCCAACCACCTCCAGAAATGGAAAGGAAGTGAGGAGGTTCTCTTTTTGACCTCTGCCATGCTGAGCAGGCCTGGGCACGTGACCTAGGCTAAGCTAATCAGTCCCTCCTACCAGGGATTTTGAGGCTGGAATGAGTGACCGAAGCAAAGGGCCAGCTCAGGGGCATTTGAGGAAGAGGTAGTATGTCTGATGGCAGTGGGGACAGTGCTCTGGAAGCCAGGAGCAGGGGCAGCAATTTGGGGTCAGGCTAACCCAGATAAAAGACCTTTGTGCTTTGTGCCTCACTCCTGGCCACTTTCCAAGCCTGCTTTTCTAACCCCCATCAACTCCATGAACCCCTGATGGCCTTCCTATAATTTCTCTTTTTCCCTTATAGCCAAAACCTCTGACTGATATGATGCCAAACCACCTCCGAGTCAAGGCCACATGGGATGGAGCACACAGACAGACCAAAATCGCCTACGCCAACCCACCACCACACCTGGCCTAAATAAATCCATCTACCTCCTGCCCAAGCAGAGCTCTGAGAGGTCATCTCCAAGCATCACAAGAGCTGAAAAGAGGATGCTGCTGTCAAGGGTCAGGGTCAATTCCAGGAGTGGAGTTGAGGTGATGCTGCTGTTCATCGTGAAAGTCTCTAAAAACAATTGCAACAAGATCCCGCAGAATTTCAGAGGACTTCAGGCTCCTCAGAGGATGGACTCTTCAGAAACAGAACAGTTGAAACTCACCTGGTTAAATTCAGTCCCAGCAATGAAGAGGGCACCTTGGGTACTGGGGGCTACTTTAGGGAAATTTTGAAACTCCTTTTTACATCTCCCAAAGAATGCAAAAACCCACTTTGGATCCTTTAATGCCATCTGACAGGTAATATGTCTTAGTCCACTTTCTGATGTTATAACAGAATATCACAGACTGGGTAATGTATAAACAATAGAAGCTTATTTGGTTATGGTTCTGGAGGTTGGGAAGTCCATGAGCATGATGCCAGCATCTTGCAAGGGCCTTCATGCTGCATCATCCCATGGCAGAAGATGGAAGGACAAGTGAGCATGCAAGATAGAGAGAAGGAGGGAGCAAACTTATCCTTTTATCAGGAACCCACCTCCATGATAACTAACCCAACCCTATGATAAGGCATGAATCCATTCAGGAGGGCAGAGCCCTCATGATGTAATCACCTACTATTAGGCCCCACCTCCCAACACTGTTGCAATAGAGACTAAGTTTCCAACACATGAGCTTTGGGGGACACGTTCAAATCACAGCAGCTGGTTGTGGAGTACAGGCTTTAAAATACACAGAGGCCAGCTGTGGTGGCTCATACCTGTAATCCCAGCACTTTGGGAAGCTGAGGCAGGAGAATCACTTGAGGCCAGGAGTTTGAAATCAACCTGGGCAACACAGCAAGACCCTGTCTCTACAAAAAAAATTAAAATAATAATAATAAAATGCAACCTCCCCCAGCAATGGTATGAACACCTTCATAGTTCTAAATCAGTCTGTACTTCTCCCTCATTCTCCCCTGAACACATACCTGATTTGGAATCTTGACACATATAAAAGTTCTCTCCCTGCACCAGTTATCCCATCCCTCTGGTTAAGGGTTTCCCCAGTTATTGGCTAAGAACAACTACCATCTAATCTCACTCTCCGAGGCATGGACCCATGAGGCATGTGTTAGTCAGGATTCTCCAGAGAAACAGAACCAATAGGATGTAGCTATAAAGAGATTGAGACTTATTATGAGTAATTGGCAGCCTTGGCAACATAGTGAGACCCTGTCTCTACAAAAAAAGTAAAAGTTAACCAGGCATAGTGGTGCATGCTTTTAGTCCCAGGTCCTTGGGAGACTAAGGTGTGACGATCACTTGAGCTCAGGAAGTTGAGGCTGCAGTGAGCCATGAACACATCACTGCATTCTAGTCTGGACAACAGAGCAAAACCTTGTCACAAAAAAAAAAAAAAAAGGAAAGAAAGAAAGAAAGAAATTGGCTCATACAATTATGGAGACTGCCAGGTCCCAAGATCTGCAATTGGCAGTCTTGAGATCCAGGAGAGCTGATAGTGTAGATCCAGTCTGAGGGCCTGCAGGCTCAAGACCCAGAAAGAGCTGATGTTGCAGTTTGAGTCCAAAGGCAAGAAAAAACCCAAAAACCAATGTTCCTGCTTAAAGACTGTCAATAAAAGGAATTTCCTCTTCTTCCAGGGAGGGTCAGCCTTTTGTTCTATTCAGGTCTCCAACTGACAGGAGGAAGCCCACCCACATTAGGGAAAACCATCTGCTTTACTCAGTTATCGACTGAAATGTGGAAGACTTATCCAATGTAGAAGACTTATCCAAAGACACCCTCAAATATCCAAAGACACCCTCACAGAAACACCCAAAATAATGTTTACCAAATATCTGGGCACCCCATAGCTCAGCCAAGTTGACACATACAACCAACCATCACAGATCTTAATAAATGTTTGCCCTTAGATAACTCCTTTTCCAGCTATCACCCCCTGCCAACATACACACACTCTCTCCTCAGAAGAAGAACTACGGTGGAAATTCTATAAATCCCCTAACAATAGGAAACTGGGCAACTATGCTATGTCCTGGCCAGATGAGCAACTCCTGAAGAAATTATCATTCTTCTTACTAAGCCATGGTCTCATCTCCTGCCCATATTCCACCAATGCCCAGTCTCATCCCTCTGACCTTTCCTTCATACTCCTGCATCCACTACCTGGTCCCAACTCTTATCACCTCAAGCCTAAACTACTGTGATTGCCTCTGAATGGGTCTCTCTATCTTCCCTTTCCCCAATGTATCCTCCACACTGCCACCAGGTTATAGAATCTCGGTGAACAAACAAAACACACTCTTCCAGTTCTGAGTTCACAAAATTATTTAATGATTCTTCATTGACTATAAAATTCAATTCAGTACAACAAACACTGTTTTAGCATCTGCTGTGCACCAGGTCTAGGACCACCACAGTGAGTAGGCTGTGGCTTTCCCATCAATGGACTCACTCAATATCTCTAGAAAGAGGCAGACAAATACAGTCCTAGGCAAAAATAAATAAAAATCCCAAATCTTTTTTTTTTTTTTTGAGACAGAGTCTCACTCTGTCACCCAGGCTGGAGTGCAGTGGTACAATCTCAGCTCACCACAACCTCAGCCTCCTGGGTTCAAGTGATTCTCCTGCCTCAGCCTCCTGAGTAGCTGGGATTACAGGCATATGCCACCACGCCCAGCTAATTTTTTATATTTTTAGTGAGATGGGGTTTCACCATGTTGGTCAGGCTGGTCTCGAACTCCTGACCTCGTGATCCATATGCCTCGGCCTCCCAAAGTGTTGGGGTTACAGGCATGAGCCACCATGCCTGGCCAAAATCCCAAATCTTTTAACCAAGAGAGGCTGATATCCATTGTTTTTATCTACCCAGTATCCATTTTCCCTTATCCTGGCAACAGCATCTGGTCTTCCATTGGGGAATATCCTAATTTGGATTCCCCAAAAGCAGACCTTTAGACAGATTCAAGTGGGAGAGTTTATTGGGGAGGAAATTCCCGGAAATACCAGTAGGGAAGTAGGAAAGTGAGATGGAGAAGGAAGGAAGTCAATGCAAAGTGTATCATCATTCAAGTGACCACACTGAGCAACTGGAACTTAATCCTACGGGGCAACTCTGAGAAACACTGTAGAACATGAGTCACAGAGTCATCTCACCCGAGACAAAAAAACTGGGATATTTATCCTCCAACTCCATCAGCCATTGGCCAAGGACTGCCCTTAGGAGGTGTTAACTCCCTGGCACTTCTGGCCTTTCTTGAATGTGTTCAGAGTGGACTCTGGTGGTGAGAGAAAGCCCTCAGGGAAAGACATGAGGGTGTTAACAGTAGAAAATTAAGCCAGCATCCTCTGAAATGGTAAGGACCAAGGGGATAAGGATGGGGTACTGGCAGCATCTGCTAGTGGCCATTCCTCCATATGGTTGGGGTGGAGATGAACTTGACCTCTTGGGCCATGTCCCAGACCTGGTCAGTGAGAAAGCCCACATCCCTCTGGCCATGGTTGTAGTTCCAGCAGGGTTAGAGGATAGTTGTTCATGACCCAGACTGAGCCAACCAACCAGCCTCTGTCCTAAGAATTCGGAGAATTCTTCTGGAAATATTTGGCAAGAGATTGCTGAAATGAGATGATGTAAGCCTAGAGTTGCCAGGGACCACCACATGGAGAAAGCCTCCTGGGAAATGAAACCAATGCAGATGAGCCAGAGCTGACAGAAGGAGAGACTGAGCCCTGATGACATCTTTTGAGAACATGGACCCACCTATGTGTCATACTTATGCCCTTGGGCTTTTTAATGAGATGCAATGATAAATTCCATTTTATCTTAAGTAAATTTGAGTTGGATTTCTACCACTTGAAACTAAAACAGTCCTGACTAATTCATGAGGCAACCAAGATCCTCCAAAATATGGTCCCAATTCAAATTTTTGTTGTTGTCATCTACAATTCTTCTATTCAAACCTTGCACTGCTTCTAGACTTAGAATTGACCGTCCACCCCCATGGAGCTCATTTATAGTCACACCCTCTATCCGCTCCAGGCATTGCTCACCTCATTTCTATCCCCTAGGACTGCTTTTTCCTCTTCACTGTCTGTCTGCATCCTACCCATTGTTCAAGACCCACCTCTGGTCCTGCCTCTTCCAAAAAGCCATCCTAACTACCCCAAACCACAGCTCTGCACTGAGGAATATGATCACCTATCCATGCCATTCATTTGGTGCTCATCATATAGGACTTGGCATGTTTATAATGATGGCATTAGTGTGTTTTCATGGCTCCCCATCCAGACCAGAGGCCATGTGTGTAACTATTTGTGTCTTTCATGATGCCCAGAATTGACTAGTACTGTAAATATGCAAAACAATACCATGGTTGACTCAAATCTTTTTGAAAGAATCTTAAAAATAAATAAATGGTAATAACAGTTTTGCTTGGTTGAGTGAAGAACCTAGAACACAAGCATTTCTTACTTCTCCATTTTGCCTAAGATGAACTGAGCTTAATGCTATTGAGGGAAGTCCACCAGGGACTCATCACTTCACCCACACAGTGGGGCACTTTCCACAGACGACTTTTTCCTGAGCATCTCAGGCCACAGTTCACAGACTTCTTGTAGTAGATATATGTCATTCTTGACTTCCAAAAGCATAATCTCTCCACATTTTAAGGATATTCACATTGAATTTGTGTCTCTCTGCATATATGTGTGTAGACATTTCTCAGCTTTGCTTGCTGCCAGGTACAGACACGTGGCTTAGGTTTTGCCACTTAGATGCACCCACATGAGACTTTGATTTGGAAGTGAGCTACATGAGGAAACAGAAGGTGTGCAGGCCCAGATGGTAGCAAGTGCAGCAGGTTTCTGGGGCTGAAGGTGGCAGTGGCAGCTCTTTGCCTGCAGCAGAGACAACCACGGTTCATGGTTGGCAGTGGTAACAGCTCCTTACCAGCCCAATCCTGCAGTGTGTCTCTAGGAACTGTTCATGCAATTTTGGCTTAGAGCTTGTTCCTTCAGCCCTTCTGACAATTCTGTGATCTTCCCAATATCCCCAAATAAACCCCTTCTTAAACTTGCTAGAGTGAACTCTATTGACTGCAAATGTGCACTCTAACCAATGTAACCCTGATGTCCACCATTTGGCCAGGGAGCTTTCTCCATGGCCAGCTTATGTCCCAGACATAAACTGAAGTTGTGCAACCTCACCTGTGTGATGACCAGCTTTAATTCTTCCATAGGTCAAAGGCCCTGGAGCCTCTGGGTTTATCTGCTATTGTACTCTTGGAGAAAAGAGAAGAGGTTGAGCAGCAAGACCCGATGGCCATGGAAAATTCCTGGTATTCTGGGTTCCTGGTATTCTGGAAGGTTTTCCTAGTCTGATTAGGGATTCTGGCTGGGCGTGGTGGCTCACACCTGCTATCCCAACACTCTGGGAGGATCGCTTGAGCCCAAGGGTTCAAGAGCAGCCTGGGCACATAGTGAGACCTTGTCTCTACAAAAAAAAATTTTTAAATTAGCTAAGTGTAGTGACCTGACCCTTGCACCTATAGCCCCCGCTACTCAGGAGGTTGAGGCAGGAGGATCACTTGAGTCCGGGAGGCAGAGGTTGCACTGAGCTGAGATGGCACCACTACACTCCAGCCTGGGTGACAGAGCAAAACCTTGTCTTAAACTGAATTAAATTTAATTTAAAAGGGATTCTCCCATTTACCCTAAAGGTGACTTTTAGTTGACTGGAAGGTTTCACTAAATAAATGTAGAATTGCTTTATGTCTCCTAAAGACTTTCATGGCACCAGACATTAAAGATTTTAAAAATACTCAACTCTCTCTCCCAACATGAGGCTGCCTCTGACTCTACACACCAAGTTCCTCTCCTTCAGGTTCCTCTTGTTGGCTTCTGACTCAGCTAATTTTCCCCTTCTTTAGGCCTCTTGAAGACTTTTCTCAGCTCCCCATACCCTGCTCCTGCATAAATGCCTAAATCATATTTTCCCTTGTAGTGCTCAGTCACTTCCCAATAAAACTTGACCATGAGTCTGTGAGGTCTGGGGGTCTGGAGTTGGTGCTGGGTCTGAGCTTCAGCCTTCATAAATATCTTTCTCTTTTGCCTGACCCTGAATTCTGGGGAAAATCTTTCCTCCTTGTTTCTCACTCTCTACTCTAGCTGGCTCCAGACTATGCCAAGGGATTCCCCAATCAGCGAATTGGGCTGCTTGTCCAAACTTTACGGCCTCCTTTAAGGGTGCCACTGAAGACAAAGATAATGGGATCATAGGGATTCCCTGATCTCCTAGTGTGGAAGCCTGTGCATGCTGGGTTTATTTCTATGTGATCACCAAAGATATTCCACAGAAATCCTCCCCAATCACCCTGCTTGTCATTCATTCATCAAACATTTATTCCCTGCAGAAATTGCTCTGGACTGAAACTCTATAGGAGGGTAGGTTCGGGATGGCTTGCCAGGGCCTCTCATAGACAGACTTTCAGAGACAAGTCCTTGCCAACAGCTTAAGGGGAAACGAGGTCCCAGGAGGCCCCCGGCTGTCTGATCATGTGACCTTCCTGGCTTCGTTACAAGGACATCCTGTTCCTCTTGGAGTGATGGCTCTATTGAGGAAGTGACTGTGTCATATCTGGGACAGGAAAAAAGCTATTTCAAGTCCTGAAGTAATCACTCGGTTAGGTTGTGCGGTCTCTTCAGAAACTGCCTGGACAGTGGAGAAAGACCAGTCCTGAGGGAAGGTAAATGGAAGTCCGTGTCGCTAGGGCAAAGGAAGGCCTGCTAGAAGAAGGGCAGGGGTTGTCATGTCAGTCCTCCATTTGTGATACATTTCTGGCCAGTCATGAAGAAACGGCATGGGGAGGAACAATACACATGACCCCCAAACCAACACGCAGCAGTCTCTCCACACTTCTGGGTAAACAGGGATGAAGGAGAACATCCTCACGTTCATGGCCTCCTTGGGTTTTAAAAGTACATTGAGAAACAGGATGGTACCTAATGACCCACGAAGGTTTCTCCTTGGCTGGCTGACTTTCCCCATGTGCAACGAGAGATTTAGGAGATTTGTTTATATATTTTCTTTTTTTTTTTCTTTTTTTTTTTTCTTTTCTTTTTTTTTTTTTTAGGCCGGGTCTCGCCCCGTCACCCCGGCTGGGGTG
>NC_045439.1:31197630-31281798 GCF_002776525.5 Piliocolobus tephrosceles
CGGAGTCTCGCTCTGTCACCCAGGCTGGAGTGCACTGGCCGGATCTCGGCTCACTGCAAGCTCTGCCTCCCGGATTCACGCCATTCTCCTGCCTCAGCCTCCTGAGTAGCTGGGACTACAGGCGCCCGCCACCTCCCGCGGCTAGTTTTTTTTATTTTTTTCAGTAGAGACGGGGTTTCACCGTGTTAGCCAGGATGGTCTCAATCTCCTGACCTCGTGATCCGCCCATCTCGGCCTCCCAAAGTGCTGGGATTACAGGCTTGAGCCACCGCGCCCGGCTTGTTTATGTATTTTCATCAAGAATTCTGGGAATCAGACCCAAAACGTATTATTTCCTCATCACTTGGCTAGACTGGGGAAAATAATGGTTATATTCAGAAAGCTCATGGACCCACACATACTGATCACTCAATGTTTTGACTACCAGTGTTAAGGAAATAAGAGAAAGGGAGAAGACCTTTATCCTGAAAATATCACCTATGTCTTCAGGGCCAAGCCATTTACCTGGACCTGCCTAGCATATTGTAGGTGTTCAACATGTACTTGTTGGGTGAGTAGGTTCATGTTTATGTTTAGAATGTTTGCATCCTTCTACATTCTCAGTTTCCTCAAGAACAGAAGCCATGTATCTGCTTGAGTCCCAGAGTAGTAGAAGGAATCTTGGGCCTGGATGTGCTTCTCATCAATCAGTTGAACATGTTCATCTTTATTTGCCTGATAAATTTTTTAAAAAAAAGAGAGAGAGAGGCAATCAAAGGCAGAAGGGTAACAAGTCTTAACACAAGTCTATAGGACTCTGTGTTTACCTCTAAGAAACCCTGGCTTCATCCAAGCAATCTCTCTTCATTATCGTGCAAAATCAAGAAAATAATAATAGTAACATTGCTCCCAGATATTCCAGGGCAACACTGTTTTAGGCATCTAGGTTGGAGATGGCAGATATTTGGCATACTTGCAACTATCTGATATTCTGTGTCCCTGACATCACAAATCAATGATTCTAATCATCACTAATCACTAATCATCACTATCCCACTGACCCTCAGAGTTTTTCTTAACATTGCATTCCAGGCAGCCACTACCAATCAACTAGAAATCACACATGAAAAGAATGTAGCTTGTTATCTCTGCTCTAGTTCATGATGGTGTGTGATACTTTTATATCCTAAACCAATCTGAAAATCCTCACAGATACTCTTGATAATAAGTATACATTGCAATTACAGAATTACAGATCTAAAAGAGACCTTAGAAATCATCAATTTTAATCCAAAATGCAAGATGATCCTGGAGCATCTTGTATGGCAGATGGGATGCTGAAGTCCACAGAGGGTAAGCAACTTGCCCTAATTTAGAGTGTTAGTTAATGCCATTAGCAGTCCCTTACATCTGTATAGTGCTTTAGAGATGACAGTGTACTTTTACCTGAAGGACCTCATTTGATTCTTCCTTCATTCATCCAATAAATATTTATTGAATTCCTACTGTGTTCTATGTACTATGCTGGAGATTAGGAAACCAGCAGTTAGAAAGGAAAGAAAAAAGCTTTGATTCCTTTCTTACAGTTAAGTAAAGAGCCTTAAAATAACTCCATGACCTGAACAGGATAGACATTACTATCCTCAGCTTTGCAGATGCTAGAGGGTGACAACTAAGAGAGGACATGACACGCTTAAAAATGGCAGTTCTGGAATTCACAGCGTCCCTCAAGTCGCCACTTTTAGATGAGATCATTACTGTTGCAACATGTGGGAAGCAAATTTCCAGACCCATCAGGCATTTCTTAATTAGCTCTCTGACCACTTCAGAATGCTTAAGGTATGAAAGAACCTCTCTGTTTAGGGAATGATGGCAAATTCTCCCAGCCCTGTCAAAACAATTTTAAAGGGTCTCTGCAAACCTGCCACCCCTTTACCCTGTAGTCCATGCAGTGTGGTGGGAAGATCACAGATATGGGAGCACAGAGTCCTGAATCCTATTCCCACCCATGGCTCTAACCAACTAGTTCATCTTGGACAAGGTACATCACCTCTCTAGGACTCAGTTTCCCCATCCATAAGGAAAGTGAGTTGAGCCATGAGATCTCTAAGCTTCCTTCCCACTGACATCTGATAATTCTGCCTGACCAAAAAAGACAGAGCTTCCCAGTCATACTTCACCTTCTCCTTTCACCAGACATTCTCTGCAACAGCTGGCTTTGCAGCCCAAACCCACCAAGAAAACAGCAACTCTAGGAAAGGTGGTGTGGTCCAGCAAAGCCCAAAGTAGTTCTAATCATGATCCAGCTGATCATGTGACCTGAGACAACCAGTTCAATCTTCACATATCATGGTTTCTTCTTCCCCCATCCAACAATGATATGATAAAAGAAGCCAGACGTAGAAATGTTTTGGAAATATTAAGATGTGCCCATCAAGAAGGAAAAAAAAGAAATTGACCTAAGAAACTTTGGAAAATGATGGGTTTTTTTCTTTTTTATTTCACTGTCACAAATTTCACACATCATGGAAAATGATGTGTTTGACTGGAATCTGTAAAGCTAAAAAAAAGCTCTGCAAAAAGAACTCTGCAAAATCACTATACTCTAGTTGATAAATTTATTTTTCATAGGGAACTAGATTGGTGATTCTGAAACTACTTCACATGTATACTAGGGTTGAACAAATATGTAAATAAATTATAGATATGGGAGTCAGGTTTCTCACCATCAGAGAAAAAAGTGACAATGAGAAAAGGGGGAAGGTTAGAATGAAACCTGCAGGGGTTGGATTCCAGTCAGAGATAATACAAACTTTTTTTTTTTTTTTTTTTTTGAGCCAGAGTTTCACTCTTGTTGCCCAGGCTGGAGTGCAATGGCACGATCTCAGCTCACTGCAACTTCTGCCTCCCGGGTTCAAGTGATTCTTCTCCTCAGCCTCCCAAGTAGCTGGGACTACAGGCATGTGCCACCACGCCTAGCTAATTTTTTGTATTTTTAGTAGAGACAGAGTTTCACCATGTTGATCAAGTTGGTCTCAAACTCCTGACCTCAGGTGATCCACCCACCTTGGCATCCCAAAATGCTGGGATTACAGGTGTGAGCCACTGCACCTGGTACAAACTCTTTTTAAAAGTATATATACAGATAGACAGATATACAAATAAATATAGATATGCACATATTCATGGGTTAGTATACATACATATATACCTAAATATATGTAAATATTCCTAACTGTTCACTGAGAGGGCCTAGAAGCAATGACACCCCAGTAGCAATGAGCACACCCAACACTCAGAAACATGGTTTCTAAATATCATTCTCTGATTAAGGGAACCAGGGCTCCTTGGAGAAATAACTGATTCTAGGGCTAAAGCAGTGAAAACACAAGGTGAGTTTGGAGCACCTTGTAATGCCAGAAAGTAAGGAAATGGAAAAAAATGGGGGCCTCAAAACTATGTACGTCCATTATGCATTATTTTTTTTTAATGTGGGCATGTCAAAAGGAACCAGGAGTTCCCAGTGAGCAAGGTTGGAACAATTTGAGCAACAAACTAATGAAAGGATTGGATGACATACAACCATGATGATTCTTATAACCCAAAGAACAAAATAAATATCCATGAGTCCATGCCAAGATAAATAAATTAATATATGAACTACAGAGAAATTTTCTTTTCTACAAATTTTCTTTTCTTTGCAGTGACTAACTCACAGGTCACTGCAGCCTTGACCTCCCAGTCTCAAGCCATCCTCCCACTTTAGCCACCCAAATAGCTGGGACTACAGGTGCGTGCCACTATACCCAGCTAATGTTTTGTATTTATTGTAGAGACAGAGTTTTGCCATGTTGCTCAGGCTGGTCTTGAACTCCTGGGCTCAAGTGACCCATCCATCTTGGCCTCCCAAAGTGCTGGGATTACAGGTGTGAGCCACCACACCCAGCCTGAGACAAATTTTCTTTATAGATTAAATTCCAAAATACATATGTACATTCTCCCTTCTCCAGGAAGTAGAGTTTTATTTCCTTCCCTTTGAATATGGGCTAGACTTAGTGACCCACTTCTAATAAGTAGAATTTAGGAAAGGAAAAACAGTAACTTCATAGTGGAGAAACTTGGCAGAGCCACCTTAACCATGCAAACAAAGGTAACATCACCATTGATAAGTCATGTTGACATCATGTACCTCCTTGTGACATGCAAAGGAAAAAGGACTTTTCTTCTAAAAAAAATCCATAACCCTGGTCTAGTTATGAGAAAACATTAGATGAACCCAAGCACTTAATAAAATACCTGAAAGTATCAAGGTTATGAAAAATAAGGAACAGCTAAGAAACTTTTCACAGACGAGAGGAGAGACATGACAAGTAAATGCAATATGGTACCCTGGATTATATCCTGGGACAGGAAAAGGACATTAGTGGAAAAACTGGAGAAATCCATAGTCTGTAGTTTAGTTATAGTATTGTACCAGTGTTCATTTCTTAGCAAGGAAATGTTACCTGTAAGAAAGGATCACTACACCTGCTTTTCTTTTTTTTTTTTAGACAGAGTCTCATTCTGTCACCCAGGCTGGAGTGCAATGGCACAATCTTGGCTTACTGCAACCTCTACCTCCTGAGTTCAAGAGATTCTCCTGCCTCAGCCTTCTGAGTAGCTGGAATTACAGGCGCATGCCACCATGCCCAGCTAATTTTTGTATTTTTAGTAGAAACAGGGTTTTGCCGCATTGGCCAGGCTGGTCTCAAACTCCCAACCTCAGGTGGTCTGTCTGCCTTGGCCTCCCAGAGTGCTGACAGTACAGGCTTGAGCCACCGCACCTGGCCTACACCTGTATTTTGAGGGAAGGATGGAAATCTAGACCACTAACTACAGGGTGCCTGTCCCACTGGCCAGGGACCAGATATGCCACTGTTTGAAACAAACTCAAGGATAGGGGCCTGACTGAGCATTGATGGCCATGAGGGTAGGGAGTGGGAAATCACTTCTGTTGTGCCCCTCAGTTCTTACCTCTGGGCAGAGTCATTCCATGGGAGCTGTTCCTCTGAAAGGGGCCTGGTTTGTGATCAGAATCTATTGTCAGAAAGAAAGAAAGTCCCTTCTCCCACGCAAATGCCAGGCAGGGGGTGGTGCCAAATGATCACAGGACCCTCATTTTCTGCAACAGTGATTGCTTTGTGTAAAGGGGGCAAGATGCCAGGGCAACTGCTGGGGAAACTGCCGGCTGCCCAGCATTGCAAGCCTCCAGGCGTTTGGGGAATTTCAGACTTAGGCCAGTGGAAGAAGGAGAACTTCACCACGTGGACTCCACCATCTTCTAGGGGTACTTGTCAGGGAAATAATGGGGAGATGCTGCTCCTTCCTGTTTCGCAGACGCAGCAGCAATACTTGTGGCATAAGAGCAAAGCCCCTCCAGAGGGGACAATTTTAAAGCTAAGTGTCCCTGGCATGAGTTACCAGGTTAGCCAAACTTTACAAAGACAGGGTTAATTCTTTCAAGTATTTAACTTTAGTGATTTGGTTTTGATCAAATCACTAAAATCATTAAAAAGATCAAATCTTTTTTTTTTTTTTTTTTTTTAATGAATCGGAGTCTCGCTCTGTCACCCGAGCTGGAGTACAGTGGCGTAATCTCGGCTCACTGCAACCTCCACCTCCCAGGTTCAAGCAATTCTCCTGCCTCAGCCTCCTGAGTAGCTGAGACTACAGGCACCCGCCATCACACCTGGCTAATTTTTATGTTTTTTAGTAGAGACGGGGTTTCACCATATTGGCCAGGCTTGTCTTGAACTCCTGACCTCAAGTAATCTACCTGCCTCAGCCTCCCAAAGTGCTGAGATTACAGGCATGAGCCACCGTGTTGATCAAAATATTTTTTAAAACTTGTTACTCCTTCATCCATTAAACAGAGCTTGCAAAATATAAATGAACGTTTCCTGGGTGGTTGAAGGTCATTATTGTGAGCATCACTTATGCCGAGTGCTGCAAAGTGAAACCAGAGACTCAGAAATGCATTCAGCGTTTGGGACATTTTGCTGAATGGGTCGTGATCTCAGCAACAGCTCTGAAATTTGCTTTCTCGAAAGAATCCCTGACATCAGCTCATTTTTCTACTTTAGAAAAGTGCAGTGCATGTTCCCTGTTCTTCGCAAAGGCAAAACAGAATCCTGGCCCCAGAAGCTATGTGACCTTGGCCAAGTGATGTCATCTCTTAGTGGCTCTGATTCTTCATCTGCAAAATCCGGAATAGCGTTATTAGATAATGCATGTTTAGAACATGCCTTCGATGCATTAGAGCCGGGCTTGGAACAGCGTTCAGCATGTCAGAAGTGCTCTGGGGGGTAACCACCGTTATTACCGTTTGCAGATGAAGACAAGTCCCAGGTCTGGTTCGTTCAGTCTGCGTCTTTACACAGTAATCTCACCAACATTGACTTGTTGTCTGGGAAGCAACAACGCCAGTGACCTCTTCTGGGTCTCGTGGCCGCCAGCCATTGTGCCCATTCTAATCAAGGAGGCTTACCTCCAATTTATGCCTTTTCTAGTAAGAAAGGATAGAAAGAATTTCCCTGAGTCAAGTCCTTGCCAGACTAGGGGCCTCTTGCAATCCGTGCCACGAAGTCCCGGAAGGAAGCTCTGCAAATGTGCGCTCGGGGCTTGTCAAATGAGCAGATGGGCGGTTAAGTAACTAAGTAACAGGGGAGTCAGGCGCTGAGGGGAACAGCATCTCTAACCACGGCAGCTCTGTTCTCCTCTGGGCGCTGCCACTGAGTTATTACATCAGTACTTGGCTGAGATGGGACTGGAAGAACCCAGGAGGGCACGGGCCCAGGTCTTCATGTAGAACAAGGGGCCCTGGTCCCTCGGGGTATTCAGGGCGCCGACCACCACGGCGTCATTGCCCTTTTCCCCTAAAGCCCTGGAGGAAGGCACTCTGGCCTGAAGTTCGCCTGTTCGCTGGTGATACCATCCGCGGCAGGGTTTCCAGCTGGGAAGGAGTTGGACATGACTGTACCCACAACAGCTGTGCCCGGCACTGCTTGGGGCTGTCCCCATCCCTACCCACACCCCGGGGGCTCCGGAAACCCCCATAACCCCCGCAGATTTACCAAATCTAGGGACCCTCTTACCCCACCTCCCCTCCTCCTCAGGTCACCCACACACACTCACATTTCCTGCCCTGCCAAAAATAAAGCTGGAGGGAGCTGGGGGTGCGCTTGCCACCAGACCCTCCGGGGAGACTGCTGCCTCTCTGCACCCCTCCAGTGAGAAGAACACCCGCTTCATTTCTGCTGCCTTCCTCCTCCTTTGCTTTGGTGGATGTCACCCTGGCTCTGCCAAGGCCCTGGTGGAGGTTGCTCTCAAGGCATGGGCTGGAACCTTGCCCTTCTTCTGCCAAAGACACATGGCCCTCCTTCCTTGTAAAAGCAGTTATAGGGCTGGGTGCAGTGGCTCATGCCTGTAATCCCAGCACTTTGGGAGGCCGAGGCGGGCAGATCACCTGAAGTTGAGTTTGAGACCAGCCTGACCAACATGGAGAAACCCTGTCTCTACTAAAAATACAAATAATAATAATAATAATAATAATAATAATCCGGGCCTAGTGGCGCATGCATGTAATCCCAGCTACTCAGGAGGCTGAGGCAGGAGAACGGCTTGAACCAGGGAGGCAGAGGTTGCAGTGAGCCGAGAGATCGCACCACTGCACTCCAGCCTGGGCAACAAGAGAGAAACTCCGTCTCAAAAAAAAAAAAAGCAGTTTATACATTCATATATAGCGCCTGTCCCTAACCTCAATCCACCAATAGAGCAACTCCCTGAGAGGATGAGCAAGAGGTCAGGCTTGTTTGGGGGAGCCCCTCTCCTGGAAATCTGGAGGGGGGCAGAAGCAGTGCCCCTGACATCTAGCGGGTTGTAGGTGCTCAGTCATTATTCATATTTGCTCTCCTCTTCCTCATTTTCTTCCTCAATATCAGCTCCTCCTTCTCCTTACACCTCTCTCTCCTTCCTGCTCCATCCCTTCTTCACTTTATCTCCTTTGGACGACTGCCTCCTGCCTGCTGGAGCACTGAGTGGGGCTGAGGAAGCTCCCTCTGCACCCCGCATCCCCTTCTTTTGGCTGCTAAAACTGTGACCCAGCCTCCTACACCACAACCCTGCTTGTCCCTAATTCACTCTAGCTCCTTCTCCACCCTATCACCCTGGCTTATGCCGTGTGGTCTTGTTGAAGACATCGGATCTATACCAACCTGGACATCCATAATTGCTTCCTGAAACACATTTATGCAGGATCTCAGGATTTTGTGGCTTTACCAAACACCTCCCCTGAGTTTTCAAAGCACCACCTGATAAATTAGGGTTCATGTTGTTGCAGGTGACAATGATATTACAGTTGTATTTTTAAAATTCTTATCTATTAGAGATACATTCTTTGATATATTTCCAGGTGAAATGATATGGTGTCATGAGTTTGCTTCAAAGTAATATGGGAGGAGATTAAGCAGATGGGGCATGGATAGGGAAGGAATGGCCTTAGGTCAATATTTCTTGGGACTAAGTAATGAGTAGATGAGGGTTCATTATACTCTTCTGTCTACTGCCTTCATAATATAAAGTTAAATTAGTTCCCCAGCCATCCAAAAAGGGAGAAAAGAATTAATGAACAAACATTGGCAAAACGTTAGAAATTATTGAACCTGGGTGATAAATACATATGGATTTGTTGCGTTAGTTTTTCTACATTTTTATGTCTTGAAAAAACGATTAAAATGACTTTTAAAATGTTTATTTTAATTTAATTTAATTTATTTATTTATTTTGGCCTGGTGAAGTGACTCATGCCTGTAATCCCAACACTTTGGGAGGTTGAGGTGGGTGGATCACTTGAGGTCGGCAGTTTGAGACCAGCCTGGCCAACATGGCAAAACCCCGTCTCTACTAAAAATAGAAAAATTAGCTGGGTATGGTGGCGGGTGCCTGTAATCCCAGCTACTTGGGAGGCTGAGGTGAGAGGATCTCCTGAACCTGGGAGGCAGAGGTTGCAGTGAGCAGAGATCATGCCACTGCCCTCAAGCCTGGGTGACAGAGTGAGACTGCATCTCAAAAAAGCAAAAACAAACAAAAAGTAATAATTAAATAAAATGTTTACTTTCTTTTTTAATGCCACCTTATCACAAACCCTTCATCTGTGCAAAGCTAGGCCATTGGTATCCAACATGCACTCACAGATGTTACTGGACAAGTATTTCGTCAAAGATCTCAAGTGCTTCTGCTGCCTCTTCCTTAGATGAGCACACTGAAATGCTCCAGAAAACAGGACTTCTTGGCTGGGCAGTGCTGCTTTGGTATCTCCATGCCTTTGCACTTGCTGTGCCCTCCACATAGACTGGCCTTCCCCAGTCCACTGGCCAAGGTCTTACTCAGTTTCAGCCCCTCTTCTCCAAAGCTTTCTCTGGCCCTCCCAGGCCTTGTGCCACCACTAAGCCCTGTACATACATACCTCTGTGTTATACAGTTCACCTTGAAACCCAATTGTTGCTTGCATGCCTAGCCCCCACCCCACACTCACCTCTTAACTACTCGAGAGCAGGGAATTTTTATTTATTTATTGTTTATTTATTTATTTATTTTTGAGATGAGGTCTCGCTCTGTTGGCCAGGCTGGAGTACAGTGATGCAATTATATCTCACTGCCACTTCAAACTCCTGGGCTCAAGGGATCCTCCCGCTTCAGCTTCCTAAATAGCCACATGCACATGCCACCACATCCAGCTAATTTTTAAAAATTTTTTATAGAGACAGGTTCTCACCATCCTACAAGCCTACATCCAGGCTTGTCCTGAACTCCTGGACTCATGCAGTCCTTCTGCCTTGGCCTCCCAAAGTCCTGGGATTACAGGCATGAGCCACCATGCCTGGCCCAGGGATAATTTTTCATTCAACTTTCCATCATTAGGACTTCAAATACCACCTGTATGATCATGACGCCCGAATCAACATCACCAGCCTCACACTCCCCAGCACCAGATGCTTATAGCCAAATGCCTTCTGAACTTCTCCCCTGTGTGTTCTACAGACCCCTGAAATTCACTGTGTCCAAAACTGAACGCTTTGTCTTTCCCCTAAACTTACTCCTTCTGCCATGCCTGAGCAGGTAAACAGAACCCTCCACTCCGTCGCTCGACCCACAAATCCCAGGTCTACCCTTCACCCCTCTTCTCCTGCACTTCAGCTATTGATTTCACTTCCTACATCAACCTTGAATGTTCTCACCTCCCTCATCCCTGCAGCCCCTTCCTTGCTCAGGGCACTGTTGCCTCTCTCCTAATGACTGCAAAAGCTTCTTCGCTGTTCTCCAATCTTGCCCCCTCCATCCCAAGTCTCCACATGAAAGCCTGATCTTTCTAAAATGCCAATATTATCCTATCATATCCTAACAAAATTATTCCATGTCACCCTAAAGTTCAAATTCTTCAACATTGAACATGGCTTACAAAGCCCCTTTGTGACTGACCTCAACTCACCTCACTCCCTATCATTTCTCTCTCCAACCCTGCCTACTAATCCCCAACACACACACACACACACACACACACACACACACAAAATAAGCTCTAGCCACTTGGAAGGACTTGCAGTTTCCCAGCATGCCTTACTCTTTCTGTGGCACAGACAGCACTGCTCACCAAATATCACATGGGCTCCCCTACATTCCTAGCCCTGTAGCTAGAAACTGGATCACTGGCTCTGGACAATGGGTCACGAGCAGAAGTTGTATGATCACTCCAAGGCTAAATCATTCTCTCTCTCTCTCTCTTTTTTTTTTCTTTTTTTTCACAGAGTCTCACTCTGTCGCCTGGTCTGGAGTGCAGTGGCATGATCTCGGCTCACTGCAATCTCCGCCTCCCAGGTTCAAGCAATTCTCCCCACTCAGTTTCCTGAGTAGCTGAGATTACAGGCACGTATGACCATGCCCGGCTAATTTTTGTATTTTTGGTCGAGATGGGGTTTTGCCATGTTGTCCAGGCTGGTCTCGAACTCCCGACCTCAAGTGATCCACCCACTTCGGTTTCCCAAAGTGCTGGGATTACAGGAGTGAGCCACCGCGCCCGGCCTCTCTCTCTCTCTGTCTCTGTCTCTTCCTCCCCAGCCACATGTTGAGATGATAGAGTCTTGAGGCGAAAGCATCCTGGATCACTGAATCACCCCATGGAGGGCAGTGGCTCTGAATGCACATCAGACTTCCTGCGAGTGAGAGTAAACTTTTTTCACGTTAAGCCACTGAGAGTTTGCAGCTTTTTCTTTTACTACAGCATAACTCAGTCTCCTCCAGCACATGATTTCTCCTCTGCCTGGAACAACTCTCCGTCCCACCTTTCTGTCTATCTCCTCACCTGGGCAGTTTCTGCTTATGTCAGGCTTAGCTTAGTTGCTGCTTCCTCCTGAACTCCCAAGTTCTAGCTCTGGGGCTCTTACTAAGAACTTTCTTAGCACCCTAGGAGATCCCTCTGAGCACTTTGCACCCTACATTATAACGGGCCATTCATTTGCCTCTTATTCCTCACCGGGTCTGAGATGGGAGGGCTCATGCCTCTTTCTCCTTCACAGCTGTACCCCCAGCCCCTGCTACAGGGCCTGTATGTAGGGTATCCAACAGACGTTTGCCAAATGAACAGATAAACTTTGTATTCACAGGACCTTGCTTCTAGCTCAATAAATATTTAAAAAATGAATAAATGAATGACTTAACCTCTAAAATTAAAAAACGGAAAAAAAAAAGATTTGGGTTCTAAAAAGTAGCCCAATACTCATAAACAGCCTTGAATTATAAAACTATACTGTGTACAAATTAGTGCGCCCACCCCTCAGTTCTGCCCTACACCAAAGGTCAGCTATTTCACTTCAGTAGGTCAATTAGCCCCTCTTTTAGTGGTGAACTATTAGAATTGAGGAATTGGAGGGTGGAAAGTTCTGCTTTTTGATGACTTATGCTCAGCTGGAGAAACTAAATACAGTACAAAAGCTGAAAATCCACAGCCAAGTTCTTACTCTACAGCTCCCTCACTTTTTTCATGTTTGTTTAACTTTTTCTCCCCATTACCTATTGGGACGTCAGTAGAACCTGAACTGGGCATTAAAACAGCAGCTAAGTAAATAAGGCAAGCCTTTTAAACTCTGGTGCCATTCAAGGCCACAGCTGTTCCACAAAGCCACTGACACTGCTGTCGAGTCAGGTGGCTGGGAGGGGATGGGAGGGGCTACACGGCCCCTGTCCTTAGCTGTCAGATGCCTGTGGAGGCACTCCGACCATTCGGCTTCTCCATGTGTCATTTTCAGCAAAGCCAAGAGCTTGGATCTCTGGGGACCTGGGGCAGGCTGCTGTGATTTTCCCCAAGAGTTCCAGCTCCATCCGGGTGAAACCTTGAGAAATCAGACAGGAAAGAGCCATCAATCCAATGCAATTCAAGGCAGCAAAGATGTATTGAGCATTCACATACCTGAGTCCCTGGAAGGAATGTCAAGGAAGCATGTGTCCCAAATGGTGCCTTTAAGGGTCTTTCTCATTTTCTCACACAAAAAAAGACAGAGTTAAGCACGTGAGACAAAAAACAAGAGGACAGCATAAGGCAGTGGATAATCAAGTACCACATTATGCTGTTCAGGCTTTACAAGAGGTTAAAAAGGGGAAAGAGTGACATGATTAAGACAAGGCAAAGAGGGCCTCATTATAATATTGGACGTTGGATGCCTATTCTGTGCCAGGCCCTACATACATACATTACTGCTTAATTTTTTTTTTTTTTTTTTTTGATGGAGTCTCTCTCTGTCACCCAGGATGGAGTGCAGTGGGACAATCTCAGCTCACTGCAACCTCCACCTCCCAGGTTCAAGTGAGATTCTCCTGCCTCAGCCTCCCGAGTAGCTGCAACTACAGGCACGTGCCACCATGCCCAGCTAATTTTTTTTTTTTTTGTATTTTTGGTAGAGATGGGGTTTCACCGTGCTGGCCAGGTTGGTCTCAAACGCCTGAGCTCGTGATCCGCCCGCCTCAGCTTCCCAAAGTTCTGGGATTACAGGCGTGACCCACCTCCCCCGGCCTTTTTTTTTCTTTCTTTCTTTCTTTTTTTTGAGATGGTGTCTTGCTCTGTCACCCAGGCTGGAGTGCAGTGGTGCTATCTCAGCTCACTGCAACTTCCGCCTCCCGGGTTCAAGCAATTCTCCTGCCTCAGCCTCCTGAGTAGCTGGCACTACAGGTGTGCACTACCATGCCTGGCTAATTTTTGTATTTTTAGTAGAGATGGGTTTTCACCATGTTGGTCAGGCTGATCTTGAACTCCTGACCTTGTGATCCACCCACCTTGGCCTCCCAAAGTGCTGGGATTACAAGCATGAGCCACCGTGCCTGGCCCACTGCTTAATCTTTACAAACCCCACGAGGTAGGATCAGAGAGGCTAAATAACATGCCCAAGGTGGTAAAGCTGGTGGACTGCAGAGCCAGGATTTTAACCCAACTTTTACCTCAAAACCTGCGTTCTAGACCACCTCGTCTATACCCTCTCATAACGAGTCTTATTTTTTAGGACTGAGAGCCTGAGCTGAAACCTTCACATATCTTGTTTTTAGCCTCCACACTGTCTTTAGGAGGGAGATAGGATTACTGCCACTTGACACTTGGAAAACACGGCACTCAGAGAAGTGAACGCGCCAACAGGGAAGGAGGGGAACTGAGAGATCCTAACTGTAATACAACTCTATTTCATTTCAATTCGGGTATCCTGTGTCTTTTTTCCTGTCACTAATTTTCATTTGAACCAAAAAGATTTTGGAGGTGGAAATGTGACATTTTAGGAGTTGGGTACATCTAAAGATCAACCATTCCTTAAAGACAAATTAATAAACAATCTTCCTGCGACTCCACTGACCAAGGTCATAATTGCTGTGGCCCCCAGAAGTGCCTTGGAGGAGCCTTCGGAGGCAAGCTTTGTGCTATGTGCTGTTGCAGTTTCTTGATACTTTCCATTGGCAGCAATATTTATTTGACAGTGCGTGTAAAACACTCCTCCTATATGACAAGCACAGTGCTGACCCTTCCCCTCCTCACACAAATCTCATTTGATAGAGGAGAAAACTGAGGGCCAAGGAGGTCTGGTTACCAGCTTGAGATCACGTAACTAGTCAGTTGTAGAACACAGGTTTCCTGCCTCCAAGACCAGAACATGTTTTTACATCTTCCTCAGGCAAAATTTTACGTGGATTAGGCAGCAGACCACTCCTTAAAGCAATTTTTTTTTTTTTTTTTTTTTTTTGGAGACATAGTCTCGCTCTGTTGCCCAGGCACTGCAGGCAAGATCTGGGCTCACTGCAACCTCTGCCTCGCTGGGTTCAAGCGATTCTCATTTCTCAGCCTCCTGAGCAGCTGGGATTACAGGTGTCCGCCACCACACCTGGCTAAATTTTTTTGTATTTTTAGTAGAGACGGGGTTCCACCATGTTGGCCAGGTCAGTCTTGAACACCTGACCTCAGGTAAGCCGCCCACCTCGGCCTCCCAAAGTGCGGGAATTACAGGCATGAGCCACTGCACCTGGCCCTTAAAGCAATTTTTGAATAAGTTTTTTTTTTTTTTAAGTTTTAAACCGATAAATGTGTATTTTTTTCATATAAAAATATAAGAATAGGTATGTGTCCACTCATTGACTACCCTAGGAACTTTTGACAAGTAACATAGCCTCTCTGAGCCTCAAAGTTTTCACCTATAAAACAATGAACAATAGGACACCGCTCATACCACAGAAGTGTTATGAAGGTTAAATATCATGCCTGGCACATTGTAAGTCTTAGTAAGTGACACTCATTAGCAGTGGCAATATTTGTTCATTGCCTACTATTTTCCAGGCCTTATGCTGTGTATTATCAAATAGCATGTGTACAGCCTGGCCAACATGGTGAAACCCTTTCCCTACTAAAAATACAAAAATTAGCCAGGTGTGGTGGCACAGCCTGTCCTCTCAGCTACCCGGGAAGTTGACGCAGGAGAATCGCTTGAACCCAGGAGGCAGAGGTTGCAGTAAGCCAAGATCATGCCACTGCACTCCAGCCTGGGCAACAGAGTGAGACCCTGTCTCAAAATAAAATAAAATAAAATAAGCATGTATAATAAGATCCTAACAGGTGTATGTGGAAAAATCTATATGGATATGGAAATGAATGGATGAATAGTTAGATACGACTGAAAAAAAGCTGGAATGATGAAAACAGAAATACAGTGATTATGGGAGGTTTTATTTATTTTTGTGTCTTTATACAGTTCCCATATTTTTCTATAACGAACATGGATGAATTACTTTTATAATCAAAACAAAGAAAATCTTAGAAAATCTATTGGAATTTCAATTCATTTTGGAATGGGAGAAATGCTTTATTTAAAGAAGCAGTAAAAGTATAAAACCTTTCAGAAGGTGCACTGGCTTAATAGCCCCAAGAGGGAAAAAGTAGCTATTTCCCAGCAAAGCCAAGCAAACCCAGCTGACTTTGCTGGCAGTTGCTGACACCTGGTTCTAGAACAAGGATCTTAGAGTTAAAATGCAAAGAATTTTTGGTGGCAGCCATCTGTCTGGTGGTCATCTGAGGGAGACAGTTACTCAACTCTCATTTCTAGTTGTTGAGAGGCCAAGCCTGGCTAGGACTCAGAGCGCTTCTGCATCCCAGCCACCTTCCACCATGACATGTGCATTGTTCCCCGATGGAGACCTCACACTGAAGCAGGTGCAGCGGCAGCAAGTGGCTGCCAGCAGCTCTCCCTACCTCCCCACCTGAGAAGGCAGAGCCAGGTGCTAAGCAAGGACCCAGCTGGGCCAAGAGCATAGGACAGGGTGTTTAGAAAGCAGCTTCCGCAGATAGAAGCAGTCGGGTCTGGGAAGCAGGCTAAAGGAGGAGGAAGAGGAATAGCAGTACACGGGGGAGGAAGCCAAGTACCTTCTGTTTCCCAAGGACTTTCTCGTCCAATCCTCCACCACTGACTCAGGGATCACTGGTAGCTCCATTGTGCAGAGGAAGGGGGACAGAGAAATTAAGAGCCTTGCTCAAGCCCCACGGCTGGAGTGAAGAGAAAAGCTATCATATGTGTGCTTTATTTTGGACACCACCGAAGCAAATGTTTCAAGAGCAGTGAGGACCACAGCACATTGGAGAGCCCCAGCTACAACAGAGCTAGTTCTCAGCTCAGCGATTGTGCCATGCTAGGATGCAGGCCCATGGTTGCCAGATCCTCTAGACTTTTCTGTGAGGTGTCTCGATTTCTGAATGTTGGTTTACTTTTTAAAATATTAGGCTGGGGCCAGGCACGGTGCCTCATGCCTGTAATCCCAGCACTTTGGGAGGCTGAGACAGGCGGATCACTTGAGATCAGGAGTTCAAGACCAACCTGGTCAACATGGTGACACCACTATCTCTACCAAACAATACAAAACTTAGCCAGGCGTGGTGGTGTATGCACCTGTAATCCCAGCTACTTGGGAGGCTAAGGTAGGAGAATCGCTTGAACCTGGGAGGTGAAGGTTGCAGTGAGCTGAAATCACACCACTGCACTCCAGCCTGGGTGACAGAGTGAGACCCTCACTCAAAAAAGTAATAAATAAATAAAGTATTCGATTGGTACAAAAGTAACTGCAGTTTTTGCTATTAAAATAATTGAAGAGGTGTTCTCTCTGACCTGCAGATGCCTTTATTTCATTAGGTTAGTTATTATACTGGCCAAGTGTGGCCAGTCAATGTGTGTCCTCAGCCTCAGGGGCTGCCTGGATTGCTGACTTGCCTGGTGGAGCTTGTGTGTGCTGCCTGGCCATGGTTCTGGAGTTTCAGGCTCCCATGGAGTAGAGGCGACACTTCCCAATGGGCTGGGGAGCTAACTCCAGAAAAATCAGAAAAGCTATACGGGATTTCAGATTACCAGCCAGGGAAGAACACAGACCGGAATCAGATTAGATTTGGGGAACCAGAGAGCTGTATTTGGTATCGAGTTTCTCTGACAACACATCCTTTCTTCTCTTAGGCTGTGAGTAAGCAGACACCCATTAAGCGATGACTATACATCCACTTAAATTGTTCCAGATCCTGGGGATAGAGTGAGGAACAGAACAGAAAGAATCCCTGCTGTGATGGAATTTACAATTTCATGGGAAGAGACAGAAACTAAACAAGTGCCTGATCCCACAGAGGGTGAAAAGTGCTGTAAGGAAACATTAACCAGGATGAGGAAGGCGGGGCGGGCTGGATAGTGATGGCCTCGCTGAGCAGGTGGGATTTGGACAGAGACCTGACTTCAATAGCAGGCCGTGTAGATTTCTGGGGAAGAGCAGCCTAGGCACAGGAATAGTAGGTGCAGAAGCCCTGAGGGGAGGATGCATGACCTGCTGCAGGAACAGCCATGAGCCAGGACAGCTGGAGCAGGGAGGGGTGGGAGTGAGAGAAGGTGAGGTCAGAAGAGGGGAGCAGATAAAGAAGGGGGCCTGGTCTTGCAGGGCTGTGTTGGCCATGCTCAAGACAGGTTCTGGGGATAGACAGTAATGAGATCTGCCCCTGCCCTCAAGGGGCGTACAGCCTGACCCTGTACCGGGCTGTATCCCATTCTCACCTACCTACCTGTACTACCTGTGTGTACTCAGCACCCTAAATTCTCACACTCTCAGTGGCTCACAGCCCTCGGGTTGCAGGTGGGACCGTGCAGCTGGGGGGCCCCATTCAGCACTGGGGCATTCCCTGGGTCTGGAGAGAGGAGCAGAAATAAAGAAAAGCCTGTGCTGGCTACCCGTTCTAGGGCCAATCACACGGGACCCCAGGGTTCAGTGGCCACCCCTGCTTCACAGACTGACAGAGGGCAGGAATTGGGGCCTTCCCATTGGACCTGGAGGATTTTGTATTAGCATATCCATGCAATGGGGATTTACTGAGTAATTCCTGAGCACTGGGCCCTGTACTAGTGATTGGGGGATCCACAGGTGAATAAGATGAGCTGCAGATGACCCTCCCCACAGAGAGCAACAGTCCTGAGCGGGACACAGGCAAGCAAACAGGCCATTAGAGCACAGCAGGTAAGCTCCATGATGGAAACAGAACAGTAGACTCTGGGCAGTGGTGTGCTAGTAAATGTTTAACAACCAGCTCTCCAGCACTGTACCTGTGTATGTCCGTATGCTCATGGATTTTACTGACCTAAAGGATTATAGCATATAATTTATAAATAATCACAAAATATACAACAGGGTTTATCGTAAATTCCACATAATCAATTGACTTTCACAGTATGCAAATTTCGCTAAACATTTGGTCGGTGGACAAGCTATCATTATAATTTATGAGCAGGTATTGTTCTAACAGGATATTGTTTGATATTATCTATGTTAAGACAAAAGCAAAATTTAAGTGAATGTCAGAACTTTACTTGTCAATGCTTCTTTGCTGAATTGGATAACAGTTTTTGGAAACTGAAAGAGTATTTCCTCAATTGTTTCATGCTATTCACAATGTAACAGCTACTTGTAAGTTTAATCTGCATCATTAACATTTTCTCCACTACTTCCTTAAGTTTAGATAATCAATGCAACAACAAATCAATCTCTGATTTATGGCCTTTGCCAGTCTTCATGGTGTGAATACTCCCAAAAGCTACCACTGAACACAAATTTGGAAAGAGATGTACAGTATCCTACAAGTTATATAGTGCTTCCACCACGTGGATACAAGGGCTCTAAATGATCTCAATGGTGTAAGTGATAGGAAAATGCAGTAAAGTAATTAGGAAGTGATGAGCTTTAAGTATTTGTTAGCTGAATATTTAATAATGGCGAAATTTAACAACCAGCTTGCAAAATTCTTGAAAATTTAACTATCATCTCTTGAGAGGTACACTGGTGAGGGCTCTGGGGCACAGTAGTAAGGCACTAACCTAAACTCTAGGGGGTCAGGGCAGCTGAAACCAAAGGGGCAGGGCACATGGGACCAGATGTCCAGGCAAAGGAAACATCATATAATGCAGTAGAGTAAACTTTAGAGGGGTCAGGGCAGCTGAGACCAAAGGGCCAGGCCAAATGGGACCAGATGTCCAGGCAAAGGAAACAATATATAATGTAGTAGAGAATATGTTATCCCTGGGCCAGCTGCGGTGGTTCATGCCTATAATCCCAACACTTTGGGAGGTTGAGGTAGGTAGATACCCTGAGGTCAGGAGTTCGAGACCAGCCTAACCAATGTGGTGAAACCCGTCTCTACTAAAAATACAAAATCAGCAATGTGTGGTGGCGCATGTCTGTAATCCCAGCTATTTGGGAGGCTGAGGCAGGAGAATCGCTTGAACCCAGAAGGCGCAGGTTGTAGTGAGCTAAGATCTCGCCACTGCACTCCAGCCTGGATAAGAGCGAAACTCCATCTCAAATAATAACAATAATAAATAAAAATTTAAAAAGAGAATATGTTGTCTCAGCAGCTGAGATACTCAGAGAGAGTAGGTTCTTTTTCAAGAAAAGGCCTTGAATTTGGGCAAATGCTGAACTGCTAGGTCCAGGGTGTCTGGTGACCCTGAGACTTTACAAGAAGGGGGAAATTACTGCGCGTAGTACAATAACTTCCGTTACTTGAGGGAGGGAGGAGGACAGAGAGCTCTCCAGGGAATCCGGGTGGGGAAAGAGGAGGAGGGAAAGGAAAGAGAGAGCTGAGTGCTGGGCACTACACAGTGGAACCCCAGCCTGGAAAAACTCCTCCCTCAAACTTTGGGAAAAGCTGCACCACAAAGAGGAAGTCACTTGAAGGGTTAAATTTCTTGCAAAAAATGCAGCAAAGGGGCCAAGGGTTGTGTTGGAGCTGCTGCACACACAGGCTCAAAAGTGAGAGGCGTGGGGTACCCTGAGAGCTAAAAATGGTTCAATCCCAAGCCCCAGGTGTGAGGTGGGGAGTGGGGGACAGACAGAGCCTCCAGAAGCCAGCTGGACAGTGACGGGTCCTGCCCTGTGCAGATCAAGGCCCCACATACTTCTGTCCCAAGCACAGTTCTGGGTCTCTTTGTCTCTCCTCTGTGGTTACCCCAGGTGTGGGCACCCAGTAGCTAACCCCCACATCAGAGTCAGATGTCCCTGCTGGACGGATCTTGATCCCCCGTTCTTGACCCCAAACAATCTTCCCAAGGACACAGAGGCTGTGGCATGACGGGACTCAGGCAAAGCTGCCTCTGAGGAGGCCATGAACACCTGCTCCTTTGCCAACAACTACCTTAAATGGGTATCAGGGGCTCCCAGTTGAGGACAGCCAAGATTTTCCCCCAGCTGCGGCATGTCCTCTCTTGGACCCTTGAAGTTCACCCCATGGTGACACAGCTGGCTCTGGGCAGTGACTAACTAGGGTTTGGACAAGTCTTTCCATGGTGCGGCAATGAAGCTTTGGAAAAATCCCACTGCTTCTGCCAGGGGGAGTTTTCTTCCTCCATCTGCAGTTGGCTCACCCTAAAGCCACAGAATCCTCACCTTCCTCTTCCCCATTTTCTAAAGCCCCTAGACATCCTGCCCCTGTAGGAAAAGGAGAACAGCTCCTGCAAGGTCCAGGACCCAGCTATTAGGGACTCTGTCGTTCTGCTCCTAGGCTCCTATACATCTCCTGCCTTCCAGGGACTAGAGGCACAAGGCCTGACACTCTGTATTCCCATCCCCAGAAGCCCATAGTCCAGTGAGCTTGGAGGACAGACAAGGAAATTAAAAGCTGCAATTCAACATGACACATGCTGTAGTAGAAATAAGCCCAGAATCCTCTGGGGGGATGGGGAAGGGGCCTCTAATCCAGCCTGGGCGGGTTTGGAAAGGCTGCCCAGTGCTGATGGCAGGTGATGTAGAATTAGATGCTCAGTCGAGTTAGCCTAGCTGAGAAGCAGTGACAGGACATTTGAGAGAGATGGGATAGCATGTGCTGAGACGTGGGAGAATGAGATACATTCAGGGTCTTATGAGTTGGTTGGTATGGAGAACTATATTAATGTTTACATTCTGGCTGGGTGCGGTGGCTCACGCCTGTAATCCCAGCACTTTGGGAGGCCAAGGCAGACAGATCACTTGAGGTCAGGAGTTTGAGACCAGCTTGGCCAACATGGTGAAACCCCATCTTTACTAAAAATACAAAAATATTAGCTGGTCATGGTGGCAGGTGCCTGTAACCCCAGCTGCCCAGGAGGCTGAGGCAGGAGAATTGCTTGAGCCCAGGAGGCAGAGGTTGCAGTGAGCCGAGATCGTGCCACTGCACTCCAGTCTGGGCGACAGAGCAAGACTCTGTCTCAAAAATAAAAAATAATAATAAATAATAAAGTTTAAAAAGTTGACATTTCTACACCTTGACTAATTCAGTCATGGTCATGGAACTTAATTGGCCAGTGAAATTTGAACAGCAGTGACACTCATGTCATTTCCAGAAAAAAATGCATGCTTCAAGAGCCAGTGTCCTCTTCCCCACCTCTGCAAAAGTGGGAGCTCATGTCAAGAGAGAGCTTCCATCAGCCTAGATCCCTGATTGCCAATACTGCATAAAGACCCCTGCTGGTCTGCAGTGGACACATAGTGTGAGCAAGAAATGAACTTGGTAGCTCATTTGTTATTGCAGCATAGCCTAGCCTGGTCCTAACTGATACCATTGGCATGGCTAAAATAGAGGCTTGTATTGGGGAATGTCAGGCGGTAAGCCCACAGATATATGCAGCCCACCAGTTTCCCTATTGCTGTTTCTCCAGATCTTAGATAACAGCACAGGTTGTAATTCAGTGGGTTAGAATTCCAGCTCTGTTATTTACTAACTCTCTGACCTTGGGCAGTTGAGTTAATCTCCTTACTCCTAATTTTATCTATCTGCAAATTGAGAATAACAATGAAAATAATATTGCCTACTTCATAGGGCTGTTACATTTGAATAAATAAATGATGAACCTTCTCGGTCCCCAAGTATGATCCTTGGACCACCTGTTCCCGGTTACCTGTGGGCTTATTTAAAATGCAAACTCCCCCACCCCCATACCTACCCCAGGGTGAATCAGATACAGGTCTCAGAAGTCTGCACTTTTAGAAAGCACTCCAGGCAGTGTTTTGCATGCTGAAGTTAAAGAACTACTGCCCTCAAGGTTTTGATGGACAATCAAACCTCCACACTGAGGAAGGATCATTGACTGGAGGCTGGATTTGCCTGATGCCAAGAATCTTCAGCCTGCAGCTGACCAGGTGGTCATAGCACCGCCAATAAAAGCCTGAGGTTTCAAAGTCCAGCATGACTTAGAGATCAGGTAACCCCGAACATGGAGCCAGCTCAGTGTGCACAATTCTGGCAGTATTCAGCCCTTTGCAGCCTGCCTAGATCGGCTGCAGAACTTTTTATGAAGTGTTCTCTGAGGGAGAGCCTTCAGCAATGCAGCCCTCCCCACTCTTCCAATTCCCGGTTCTGGCTTGGTGAGGCTTCCCACCTGAGGACATGGAACTGGTTCCTTTTCCTTCAGAACGAAGCTGATAGCTGCAAAAACTAGACCCTGATAAGTAGTCTTCTTACCAAAGGCCTCAGAGGAGAAAGATGCTTCAAGTGTATTACTGCACAGACCGGTCCCAGCTACTCTCCTTGCCAGCAGCTCCTCCCAGCACATGCCATGGTCATCTGACTCTTCCTACACACTGCTCCAAATCCCACACATGCTCAAGAACACACCGTGGCTCCCTATGGCTTCCTGGCCATGGAATTGGCCAATGAAATTTGAACAGCAGTGACACCCATGTCATTTCCAGGAAAAAAAAAAAAAAATGCATGCCTCAAGAGCCAGTGTCCTCTTCCCCGCCTCTGCAATAGTGGAAGCTCTGTCAAGTGACAGCTTCCGTCAGCTTTGATCCCCGATTGCCAATACTGCATAAAGGGCCCAGCTGGTCTGCCATGGACATACAGTGTGAACAAGAAATGGACTTGGTGGCTCATTTGTTACTGCAGTGTGGCCTAGCCTGGTCCTAACTGATACCATCAGTGTGGCAAATTTATTCTCAATTTACACTTGGTTTTCATGGGTCTTTCTCTCGCTTTCAGACATCTCCAAGCTATATTGCATCTTGCCTTTCCAGTGCTTAATGTCACCACTTTCCCAGCCATGTTCTCGCTTCTCTCCCTTGCCCCTATAACTTACCTGAGAGGGCAGTTCAGGCCAATCCCCTGTAAGGGATGCTGCTGGTGTCCTACCAAGACTCCCTTTACCATATCCTAAAACAAAGTACAAAGGCTGGCCCTCTTGCCTCAAGGAAGCCCCAATAAATGGCGCCTTCCATACCCCCAGGGCTCCCAGGTGGGACCAGGCTGAGATTATTCTGCAGCTGAGCCTCATCCTTGGTTCACTTCTTCCCCCTTCCTATCTCGTTTTACCCACCTCCTCCAGACCACCTTCTCCAGAGAGAGCTTCCTTATCAACCACTGGCACAAGGATCCCTATCTCTGGCCTTGCTCCCAGGAAGGCTGATCTAAGACTCCCCTGTCCCTTGGAAAATTACCTTGAAGCAATGGTAGTAGACTCCATCTACACTTTCAGGTAGGCTACCCCAGAGGTCACAGAAGGCTTGAAGACCAATTAAGGTACTTATTTAATCTACTTTAAACACACAGCAGGCTGGGCGTGGTGGGCTCACGCCTGTAATCCCAGCACTTTGGGAAGCTGAGGCAGGTGGATCACGAGGTCAGGACCATCCTGGCTAACACGGTGAAACCCTGTCTCTACTAAAAATACAAAAAAAAAAAAAAATTAGCCAGACGTGGTGGCAGACGCCTGTAGTCTCAGCTACTTGGGAGGCTGAGGAAGGAGAAAGGCATGAACCCGGGAGGCGGAGCTTACAGTGAGCCGAGATTGCGCCACTGCACTCCAGCCTGGGTGACAGAGCAAGACTCCATCTCAAAAAAAAAATGAAAAATAAATAAATAAATAAACACACAGCAAGAAGCAAGGGCAAAAACATAGAAAAGGTGAACACACCTAGGATAGTTGCAAGCAGGTGAAATGATCACCTACCTGAATGCTTGGTTATGTAACATTCTCCTGTCTGATTCTCTGTCTGCCACATCAGCCTTCCCACCTGACACTGTGGCTACAAAGATGGAAACTGAGGGCATGCAAAGGGAATTGCTGGACAGAGGTGTGTGGAGTCAGCATACAAACTGGCTCTACTGGGGAGTTGGGGGCAGGTACATCCGGTCACACCGCAGCACCCCAATTAACCTGCTGAGCACCCATGGGTCTTACCTATGTTTCTGGGACATTAAGAGTGTCACCACTGGGTGGGCAATTTAGAAATGGCATTGCTTTGATCTAGAGAAGACATGATCTATGCCTTATAAATATTTAGGGTTTACCTGGTCTTTTTTTTTTTTTTTTTTTTTTTTAAACAGTCTTGCTCTGTCACCCAGGCCAAAGTGCAATGGCATAATCTCAGCTCACTGCAACCTCCACGTCCCAGGTTAAAGTGATCCTCCTGCCTCAGCCTCCCAAGTAGCTGGGGTTACAGGCATGTGCCACCACGTCAGGCTAATTTTTGTATTTTTAGTAGAGATGGTGTTTCGTCTTGTTGGCCAGACTGGTCTCGAACTCCTGGCCTCATGTGACCAACCCACCTTCGCCTCTCAAAGTGTTTGATTACAGGCGTGAGCCACTGTGCCCAGCCGACTTGGTCTTTTTATTCCTCTGTCTATGACTAACATTCCCATTTCTTTTATCATTTTATCTGTACTCAACCCCGAAATTCCACTTATTCTGTATCTATCTCATAAGCTACTTGCCTCTGTACTTAATTTTTCTCATTTTCTGTAGCAGAAGCAAATATTCTTCAAGAATACAACAAACACAAGGCACTCCTCTTTTCCAGAATTACCATCTCCTACCCATAGGTCCTCACAGCTTTTCACATCACCCCTAATATAAAACCACATTCTTTAGTATCAGAACTAGGATTCAGCCGAGGCCTGGGCACTGGTCTGTCTGCCTCCAAATCTCATGCATTCTCCATGGTGCCACGCAGCCTGCTGTTGAGGAACATGGCAGGGGTAGCGACCCTGTCATTTTTCTCTCTCTATTTTATGCTCTCTCTCTCTCTCATACACACACACACACACACACACACACACACACACAGTTTGTCTATGGTGGGCCCTCCAGTGACACTCGTGGGGTTCAGTTGAAATCCACCAGCACCAAAGAAAGAGCAGAGCCAGGCTGCTTTCCTGCGTCACCACCCTTTGGCTTAAAAAGCTGGAGGGCAGAAATAGACTTCCTCCTCTAGCAAAGCTCTGAACAAGGTCTGTGCTAAGTCCTGGTTGGATTCGCCAGGGTTTAGGTTCAGATTGTGAACACCAGGGTTGATGTCTCCCCAGATTTGGGAAAGCTAAATCTTGTCCCCACGTCACTATAAAACCAGGAACCTCTGTCCCTTTCTGTCCAACCAACTCCTCACAGCACTAAAGCTGACCTTTATATGTGAAAGTTGCTGGCCAAATTCCCAGAATAGCCACAGCAGGAAACTGAATAGCAAGATAAAAGTGTAACCATGTATTGTACCCTTCATAGCGGAGGGAGAGAATGATACAACCATCAGGTCCAACCCAGACAGAAGCCACCAGAGACAGAGATTTGAGAAGGACTCCTCTGCTCTATTTAATAACTCTTCCCACTCCTCAAAAGGCACAGGGGCTGGGTGCAGTGGCTCACGCCTGTAATCCCAGTACTTTGGGAGGCCGAGGCAGGAGGATCCCTTGAACTCAGGAGTTAGAGACCAGACTGTGTGACAAAAGGAGACCTCATCTGTACTAAAAAAAAAAAAAAATTTTTTTAATTATTCAGGTGTGGTGGTGCATGCCTGTGGTCCTAGCTACTCAGCAGGCTGAAGCAGGAGGATCACTTAAGCCCAGGTGGTCGAGGCTGCAGTGAGCTGTGATTGTGCCACTGCATTCCAGCCCGGGAGACAAAGCGAGATCCTGGCTCAAAAAAAAAAAAAAAAAAAAGAGAGACAGGGTCTTTGTTCTAGACTTTCTGTATTGCCCACATCATCAGCCCTCCCAGTTAGTAGGGAAACCTTTTGCCTTTGCCCTCTTTCTCTTACTGTGTCTATTACTTAGAATGCTTCTGGATGATGATGATAATGATGATGATGATGATGATGATGACGATGATGATAGTAGCTAACACTTATTGGGTCATAATTTGGGTTACCGGGAAGTGGACTCTGAGAACAGCATTTGCGTTATACAGTCGGGATCAACACTTGTAGAAAGGGAGGGGAAAAAAAGTAGGATTCAGCAAAGGGAGAATTTTTAGAGGAGACAAATCGATGAAACGAGTTTGCCTCCACGTGTTTCCCCAGTGTGTAGTTGAGACTATTGTCTGAGCCAACACATACTCATATTGTTCCCAGGTTCTCCCATCATGTAATGAGAATAATTCTATCATTTCTCACAAGGTGAGAAGGGCACAAATGAAGAAAAGACCAAAACACAAAAGCCAGTCTGCCTGGGTTCAAATCCCAGCTCCCCGCTCGTACCATCTATGGGATCTAGGGCAAGATGCCTGATCCTTCTGAGCCTCCATTTCCTCATCCACTAAATGAGAATACTGTTACTAGCTACTGCACAAGGTTGTTGTGGAGATGAGTGAGGGATTATATGTGAAACACTGAGTGGAATGCCTGGCTCGCAGGCAGCACTAAGTGTTGGCTGTGGGAATGTACGGTCTTCAGTATTGAAGAAGCCACTCATCATGCAACTCTCCTTCACTTACACAACCACACACACACAACACCCATGTTACGCACATACACACACAACACATGAAGCATACAGCACATACTCAACAAAACATACACAGCACGCATACATAAAACAGCAAAGCATTGTTTCATAAGTTGTTCTTTTTTGTTGTTGTTGTTGTGATAGAGTCTCACTCTGTTGCCCAGTCTGGAGTGCAGTGGTGCAATCTTCGCTCACTGCAAGCTCCGCCTCCCGGGTTCATACCATTCTCCTGCCTCAGCCTCCCAAGTAGCTGGGACCACAGGCGCCCGCCACCACGCCCGGCTAATTTTTTTGTATTTTTAGTAGAGACGGGGTTTCACCGTGTTAGCCAGGATGGTCTCCATCTCCTGACCTCATGATCCGCCTGCCTTGGCTTCCCAATTTTTTGTTTTGTTCTTTTTGTTTGTTTTTGAGAAGGAGTCTCATGCCATCGCCCAGGCTAGAGTACAGTGGCATGATCTCAGCTCACTCACTGCACCCTCCACCTCTGCCTCCTGAGTTCAAGCTATTCTCCTGCCTCAGCCTCCTGAGGAGCTGGGACTACAGGTGTGCACCACCATGCCTGGCTAATTTTTGTATTTTTAGCAGAGACAGGGGTTTCACCATGTTGACCAGGCTGGTCTTGAACTCCTGACCTCAAGTAATCCATCTGCCTCAGCCTCCCAAAATGCTGGGATTACAGGTGTGAGCCACCGTGCCTGGCCTCATACTCTGTTCTGTGTGTACTTTGTGGTTTCATTCCATTTTAAAGCCAACTCCCTGCTAATAGACAGCCATGATGCTCATTGTTCTTCCCCATTGCATGTCATTGTGACATCATGCAATGTCATGATAAGGCAATTTACCAATTGCAGGTTCTAATTGCTCTCAGAGCATAATATTCATTAGCAATTTTGTTTCATAAGCTTCTTAGCAATAACGTTTCCTCCAGTGCAGTGTAGCATTCAAAGGTGGAAATTTGGAGTCAGATGGACTTGGGCTGAAATCCTGACGTCACTGCTTATCAACTTTGTGACTTGGGGCAAGCTGCTAAACTTTTCTAGCTGTAACATTATTCTTGTTTTATCAATCAGGAAACAAAGAACCAGAAAGACCAAATCAGTAATCATGAGTCTCATATTGCTATCTATAAAAAAGCTACACCTTAATCCCAGCACTTTGGGAGGCCCAGGCGGGCAGATCACAAGGTCAGGAGATCAAGACCATCCTGGCTAACTTGGTGAAACCCCGTCTTTACTAAAAATACAAAAAAATTAGCCGGGTGTGGTGGCAGGCACCTGTAGTCCCAGCTACTCGGGAGGCTGAGGCAGGAGAATGGCGGAACCTGGGAGGTGGAGCTTGCAGTGAGTGGAGATCGTGCCACTGCACTCCAGCCTGGGCGACAGAGGCAGACTCCGTCTCAAAAAAAAAAAAAAAAAAAGCTACACCTTGCAAGGAATCAAAAGATAAGATGTGTATCACATTTAAATTGGTGCTTGCCACATGCTAATATATGCTAATAAAACATTTTGTAATGATAAAAGTGATGGTAGTGATGAATGGCCTATTTCTTTATTTAATTTAATTTTATTTGAGTCCCATGCCTGGAGACTCCAGGTCCCATAAGTTTCCACCCAGCATTGTGTTGTAACTGTACCATTTCCCTTCATGAAATTTGAGAGGTGATGTTTTGACATTATTTCATTTTGTTTCATTTCCTCTTGATGGGTGGGCTTAACCTGTTTCTCAATTTGGGCAGAGCAAACGGGAGAAGTATTTTAAATTGCCATGATAGTCCAAGTTGGTCTTACCTTCAGGCCCCTGAGCATGAGCCCAAAATTCTCTCCAACTCTCCTACGGTATTTGGGTATTTTCCAATTCCTCGAAAAGCCAAATATAAATAACCCTTTCCTTAGTTTCCTCCAAAACTCTCCCTTTCTCCTTTCCTTTTGCCCCTTGGCATTTGGGTACCATAACAATGAATTTTGAAATAATACTTTAATCACATTTTATATTCGTGGCCAGGCTCAGTGGCTCATACCTATAATCCCAACACTTTGGGAGGCCCCATCTCAAATTAAAAAAAAAAAAATTACATTCTTATGGTGCATTTCTGTTCACTAAATGCGTTCATATCCACTGTTCACAATTGGCAGTAAGGAAGATAATGTAAGTTCCACTTGATGGACGACACAGCTGAGGTTCAAAGACATGAACCCACGTGCCCTAGGTGCTGGCCTTCAAGCCAACACCACTATCTCCTGGTGTGACAAGAAGACAGTCTTTCCTGACAGACACGTTTATTTTTATCACGGTAAAATATATATAACAAAGTGTACTGTTTGAACCTTTTAAAGTCTACAGTTCCGTGGCATTAAGTACATTCGCATTGTTGTGCAACTGTCATCACCATCATCTCCAGAATGTTTCATCTTCCCAAACTGAAACTTCATACTCATTACTCACTCCCCATTTTCCCCTCCCCTCGGCCTCTGGCAGTCGCCCCTCTACTTCCTGTCTGTTTAAACTTGACTACTCTAGGAAGCTCATATGAGTAGAATCATCAGCTATTTTTCCTTCTGTGTGACAGACACTTTTGCAGCAAGATTTCTGGAGACGCCAAGATTCTTTCTTCCACTGCATTTGTTTTGGCTCATGTTGCCCATTGGCCAGAAAAAGTGTCTATATCCTAAAGCGGCCCACCTTCATGGACCTGAACGCCATTCAGGCACAGTCGGGCTTTCATAGACAAGCCCTGCAAAGCAGTTGTTTTCAAACATGTTACATTGAATGTTGTTCATTCTTCTTGTCTTGCAGGTAATTACTTGAGTTGTCATCATCAGAGTAGAGAGAGAAAAAAAAAAGTACTCCTGGAGAAGAATATAAGGCATTTCCGTGTTCCACCTCTGAGGTTCCCAAAGCTCTCTCTCTCCTCCATTGGTGTGTGTGTGTCTGTGTGTGTGCGTGTGTGTGTATGTGTGTGTGTGTGTGTGGTTTAGGGGAGTTTTTTATTTTAAAACACTCTGTGATTTACTTCAATTCATCTTTTGCCCAGAAAGCCAACACAGCTGCAAATCCGTTCTGCCCAGAAAGCCTTCTAGCCTTCCCAGAGGCCTCTTTGCCTGTTCAGTGTACACTTCCGTCCCTCTGAGGCCCGCTTCTCCCAGCCCACTGCCCCCTGGGGTGCCTGCCCAGCTCCTGAGAGAAGGCGCTGCTCCGTGGAAGTGGCCGAGCCTTCTCTGTGGGTTTCTGTAACTTGGAGAAGCGCAGGCTCCCCTGGGGCACCCCTGCGCCTCCCCCTCCCCTCCTTGGGCTTCCCCCTCAGAAAGCTGGCTCTGCTGCCCGCTGGTAAACGGACTGGCTGTCACCATGGCAACAGCCTGGCCTGGAGCCGGATGACGCCAGACCTGACTCCCCTTCCCAACCTCACCCAAGTCTGTTTGTTTGGGCTCCAGCTGCTTTTGTTGGGCTTTGTTTTGCTTGTCAGTTTGAAGCCGCTACTTTGCTAATTGGCTGCAGGGGGCTGAGATCCGAATCCCTGGGATACCGAGAAGTCCCGCTCCCTGCCTGGGCAGGATTTCCTGGCACTTTGGAGTATTTCCCCCATCACAGTAACAAGGTCTAAAGGAGTCCTGTTTGATGAACACACACTTGCCCTTTAGGCAAGGCAGAGCCCATAGAAAGACTGAGCATCAGATAATCTGGTAAATGCCCCAATCCGCACACCCAATTTCAGTCAAGAACCCTATCACTAAACCATGCTGGGTTCCAGAATGCCACACTTACGACCAAAGACCAGCCTGTTATTTGATAAAACAAAAGAAGCACACCATGTCAGAGAGCAGTCCAGGTGTGCAGAAAAATCCAAAATAAATCAATCCAGGAAGAAAAACAAACAAGTATGTGGATGTCAAGGAATAACTTAGGTGAATGTGGTGAGAGACATCCAAGTAATTTTCACCTCAAATTTTGGGGTGGTTTTGCTGCTTTTATTCAGATAACTGTAGAAGCAATAATCCAGAATATTGTTTGTGACTAATTTGAAAACATGGCGTCTACCCTTCTGCTATTTCATCGGGTTTTTATCTCCCAAATAATCAATTTTAATATCTTACTTGGTCCCCAATAATCCTGAATTTACCCCCAGGACTATCAGGGACCAAGCAAGTTATTGCTGTGCTTTAAATTTTTGTTTTGTTTTGTTTCACTCTGTCGCCCAGGCTGGAGTGCAATGGTGCGATCTCGGCCCACTGCAGCCTCCGCCTTCTGCCTCAGCCTCCCAAGTAGCTGGGATTACAGGCACCCGCCACCACGCCCAGCTAATTTTTGTATTTTTAGTAGAGATGTTGGCCAGGCTGGTCTCAAACTCCTGTCCTCAATGGATCCGCCCATCTCGGCCTCCCAAAGTGTTGGGATTACAGGCGTGAGCCACCACACCCAGCCATCTGCTTTGAAATATAAAAAATATGTTTCTGGCCTGGTGCAGTAGCTCACGCCTGTAATCCTAGCACTTTGGGAGGCCGAGGCAGACGATTGCCTGAGCTCAGGAATTCAAGACTAGCCTGGGCAACATGATGAAACCCCATCTCTACTAAAATACAAAAGAAATTAGCTGGACGTGGCGGTGTGCACCTGTAGTCTCAGCTACTCAGTAGGCTGACGAAGGAGAATTGCTTGAACTCGGGAGGCGGAGGTTGCAGTGAGCCAAGATTGTGCCATTGCACTCCAGCACTCCAGCCTTGGCAACAGAGCAGACTCTGACTCTCAAAAACAAACAAACAAGCAACAAAAAAAAAAGATGTTTCTTATGCATCAACCTTTGAAGCTGTGTAAAAGCGGCCTCAGCTCCTCATCTGTAAAATGGGGATAAATAATACCCATAGCCAGGTTATAAAGGGCTTAGCTCAATTTGCGTACTTACTGAGCTACTATCATCATCAACTCCCACCTATGCCTTTTTTCTGATGATTCCAACATTTTTCATAAGAACTGCATCATAGGCTGGGTGCGGTGGCTCATGCCTGTAATCCCAGCACAATGGGAGGCCAAGGCGGGCTGATCACCTGAGGTCAGGAGTTCGAGCCCAGCCTGGCCAATATGACAAAATCCTGTCTCTACTAAAAATACAAAAATTAGCCAGCAAGGCGGTGGGTGCCAATAATTCCAGTTACTCGGGAGGCTGAGGCAGGAGAATCGCTTGAACCCTGGGGGGGCAGAGGTTGCAGTGAGCTGAGATCACACCACTTCACTCCAGCCTAGGCAAAAGAGCAAAACTCTGAAAAAAGAAAAAGAAAGAAGGAAAGAAGGAAAGAAAAGAAAGGAAAGGAAGGAAGGAAGGAAGGAGGGAGGGAGGGGGAGAGAGAGAGAGGAAGGAAGGAAGGAAGGAAGGAAGGAAGGAAGGAAGGAAGGAAGGAAGGAAAAGAAAGGAAAGAAAGGGAAAGAAAAGGAAAGGAAGAGAGAGAGATCGCATCATTGCCAGGCACAGTAGCTCTTGCCTGTAATGCCAGCACTTTGGAAGGCCGAGGCAGGCAGATCACCTGATGTCGGGAGTTCAAGACCAGCCTGACCAACATGGAGAAACCCCGTCTCTACTAAAAATACAAAATGAGCTGGGCATGGTGGAGCATGCCTGTAATCCCAGTTACTCGGGAGGCTGAGGCAGGAGAATTGCTTGAATCCGGGAGGCGGAGGTTACAGTGAGCTGAGATCGCGCCATTGCACTCCAGCCTGGGCAACAAGAGTGAAACTCCATCTCAAAAAAAAAAGAAAAAGGTCAGGCGCAGTGGCTCAAACCTGTAATCCCAGCACTTTGGGACGCCGAGACGGGTGGATCACAAGGTCAGGAGATCAAGACCATCCTGGCTAACACAGTGAAACCCCGTCTCTACTAAAAAAACGCAAAAAGCTAGCTGGGCGTGGTGGCGGGTGCCTGTAGTCCCAGCTACTTGGGAGGCTGAGGCAGGAGAATGGCATAAAGCTCCTGGGAGGCGGAGCTTGCAGTGAGCTGAGATGCAGCCACTGCACTCCAGCCTGGGTGACAGAGTGAGACTCCGTCTCAAAAAAAAAAAAAAAAAAGAAAAGAAAATCACATAATTGAGTCACTTAGCACATATTTACTAAACACCCTAATGGGTCAGCACTGTGCCAGGCACTAGGGATAAAAATGATAGGCAAGAAAGACCTTGATAGGCAAGGTCAGCACTGTGCCAGGCACTAGGGATAAAATGATAGGCAAGACAGTCCCTGCCCTTTGGGAGCCTCTGGACTAGTAAGAGAGACAGACATTGGTCAAATAACCACACACAATGTAAAATTACTTCTGTGCCATGTGAGTGAAGCCATCTCAGATGCCCCCGCCCCAGACCAGTTCATCCTGCTGCTGAATACCACGGAGGATCTCAGTCATTGCTATAATGAGCAGAAAAATTCCCAGCCAAGTCCTGCCTTCATCCCTGATCTGCAGAATCATGAACTATAGGAAGTCAGTGTCAGTTTTAAGCCTCTCCAAAGTAAAAATAATTGCATCTCTCTTCGGTGCCTAAAGCATTAAGAGGACAATTTTTTAAAAGAGGAAATAAACTACATTTTAGTCCTTTTTTCTAGTTAGGAAGCCAGAGCTGAGGTAGGTTTAGCTATAAGAATGCAATGATTTGACCTGCTAAATCCTAAACCCTAAAGTGAAGTCCATCTGCCATCCTGCAGAAACGTCCTGGCGGTTTCCTTCACACCTTGTTTTGCTGAAGAGCGCCCTCTTCTGGCTCGGGACCCTTCTCCAGCCACGACGTCTCTTGCGGCGGCAGCTTTTGGGATTGTAGGCTACGACGTCCGTTCCTCCACCAAACCTGTACTGAGCGCTGAGGCCCTGGCAACGCAGCCTGAATCAGACACCAGCTCCCCCACCCTTGGGGCTGACAGTCATTTGAACTGAGTCTCTGAGATTGCAGGGCAAGCACCGTGACTCTTGTTTGACACAGAAGGAACTGAGACAGGGAAGGTGGCTAAAACTTTGCCATGTTATTGATGATTTGCGGCTGGATTTTAGGGCTTAGGGAGACAAAGAACCTTCCACTGAACGTTAGATTGGGCCCACGTTTCTCACTCTCCAAAACCCACCCTGCTGGTCACCCTCTGGTTCCAGACCTCAAGTCTCCTCCATCTTGGGAAGTCTCCTCATGACGCTCCAAATGTGCCGTTCTTATTGTCACCTCCGCACTTCCCAAATACTTTTCCCTGCCACCTGCCACTTCATCTCTGTAATGAATCTTCTCCAAAGCCCACCCTCAGCTTCCCTATTCCCTAAGATCCTGTAGACCCCACTGGAGGGTCCCCTGGTGTCCCTGATACTGTGGACTGTAATATACATTTAGAAACAATGTATGGAAGCATTTGGAAAAATATACCTCGTTGTATATGCTGGCTCATGGAGGGCAGAGAGTAGTTCCTACCTGACAGGGCTGTTCTTTGACTTAAATGATGAGTTTGAAGCACTTGGCACACAGTAAACACTCAGCACATGATACATGTTAACATGTTCAATGTGGTCACCTGCTTAAAAAGCACATGGTCCTCAAAGCATCTGGTATCATCTTGAGCATATCATAAAGAGATGGAGCCCTGCCACCGTGTGGAGAGCAGGGCTCACGCAGGAGGCACCGTGCCCAAGACCCAGGGTATGTTTAGGAATACACAAACATGTTTTCATTTCTTTTGAAAATCAGAAGAAAAAAAGTAACTTTTACATTGAAAACAATTTTGGTTGTTTTGTTTTGTTTTGCAGTTAAGAGTCTCCTTCTATCCCCCAGGCTGGAGTGTAGTGGTGTGATCTCCTTGGCTCACGGCAGCCTCCTCCTCCCAAGTTCAAGCGATTCTTATGCTTCAGCCTCCTGAGGAGCTGGGATTATAGGCGCCCGCCACCATGGTCGGCTAATTTTTGTATTTTTAGTAGAGAAAGGGTTTCACCATGTTGGCCAGGCTGGTCTCAAACTCCTGACCTGAGGTGATCCACCCGCCCTGGCTTCCCAAAGTATGGGGATTATAGGCATGAGCCACCGTGCCCGGCCTGAAAAAAGTTTTAATATATAGTATTAATATATTTTTCTTTATGCCAATGCAGTCATAAAATATAATTTTATAATTATATTAATTGTTAATCAATATAATTATTAATTAACTTGACAATTAATTGTCAAGTGATTTTTGACAAGGGTGCCAAGACCATTCAGTGGGGAAAGGACAGTCTTTTCAACAAATGGTGCTGGGAAAACTGGATATCCACGTGTAAACGAAGTTGGACCCTTGGCTAACACCATATGCACCATATGCAAAGATTAACTCAAAATGCATCAAAGACCCAAATGTAAGACCTAAAGCTGTAAAACTCACAGAAGAAAACACGGGAGACAAGCTTCACAACATTAGATTTGGCAATGATCTTTTTGGATATGATACTTTTATTGCATAGGCAATAAAAGAAAAAATAGACAAATTAGACTTCGTGAAAATTTTTAAATTTTGTGCAAGAAAAGACACTAGCAACAGAGTGAAAAGGCAACCCACAAGATGAGATAAAACGTTTGCAAATCATATAGCTGATAAAGGATTAATATCCAGAATATATAAAGAACTCCTAAAACTCAACAACAAAAAAGCAAACAGCCCAGTTCAAAAATGGGCAAAAGAGTTGAATAGACATTTCTCCAAAGAAGATATATAAATGGCTAATAAATAAGCACAAAAGATGTTCAACATCACTAGTCGTTAGGGAAATGGAGATCAAAACTACAATGAGATGCCACCTCACACCCATTGGGATGGCTACTATTAAAAAAAAGAGAAGAAAAAAAAAAAGAAAGACCGGGCACGGTGGCTCACGCCTATAATCCCAGCACTTTTGGGAGGCTGAGGTGGGTGGATCACCTGAAGTTGGGAGTTCGAGACCAGCCTGACCAACATGGAGAAACCCCATCTCTACTAAAAATACAAAATTAGCCGGGCATGGTGGAGCATGCCTGTAATCCCAGTTACTCGGGAGGCTGAGGCAGGAGAATCGCTTGAACCTGGGAGGCAGAGGTTGCAGTGAGCCAAGATCGTGCCATTGCACTCTAGCCTGGGCAACAAGAGCAAAACTCCATTTCAAAAACAAAAACACCATACACGCACACACAAGCTAGGTGCAGTAGCTCATGCCTGTAATCCCAACACTTTGGGAGTCTGAGGCAGGAGGATTGCTTGAGCCCAGGAATTTGAGAGCAGCCAAAGCAACATAGTGAGACCCCATCTCTATTTTAAAAAAAAAGAATTAAATTAAATTAAAATTAGCCAGATGTGGTGGTCCATGCTTATAGTTCCAGCTACTCGGGAGGCCGAAGTGGGAGAATCACTTGAGCCCAGGAATTCAAGGCTACAGTGAGCCATGAGCATAACACTGCACTCCAGCCTGGGCAACAGAGCAAGGCTCTCTTAAAAAAGAACCACACACACACAGAAAATAACAAACATTGTCAAGGATGTAGCAAAATTGGAACTCTATGCACTGTTGGTGAGAATGTAAAATGGCACAGCTGCTGTGGAAAACAGTGTGGGGGTTTCTTTTAAAATTAAAAATAAAATTACTATATGACCCAAAAATTCCACCCCGGGTGTATACCCCCAAAAATTTAAAGCAGGTCTCAAAGAGATATGTGTACACCCATGTTCATGGCAGCATTATTCATAATAGCTGAAATGTACAAGCAACCCAAATGTCCATCAATGATGAATGGATAAGCAAAACGTGGCATATATGTATAATGGAATATTATTCAGCCTTAAAAAGGAAAGACATTCCAACACACACTGCAGCCTGAATGAAGCTTGAGGGCATTATACTACGTGATACAAGCAGTCAGAAAAGGATACCCACGTTATGATTCCACTTATATGAGGTCCCTTAAAATCATGGGGAGAGAAAGTAAAATGGTGGATGCCAGGGGCTGGGGAGAGGGAAGAATAAGAAATTATTGTTTAATGGGTACAGAGTTTCAGTTTTAGGAGATAGAGTTCTAGAGACAGATAGTGGGATGGTGGTGACAGCTGCACGACATTGTGAATGTATTTAATACCACTGACCTGGACACTTTAAAAAAATGGTTAAGATGGTAAATGTTCTGTGTATTTTACCACAATTTATAAAAAATTGGGGGTGGGGAAAGAAGCCTGGGCACAGCGGCTAACACCTGTAGTCCTAGCACTTTGGGAGGCCAAGGAAGGCAGAGTGTTTAGCCCAGGAGCTGGAGACAAGGTTTTGTACAAAACTATGTCTGTACAAAAAAATATAAAAATTAGCCAGGCGTGGTGGTACACACTTAGAGTCGCAGCCACCAGGCCCAATCAGGAAATTTATTCTTTTTTTTTTCTTTTACTTCTTTTTTGAGACAGTCTTGCTTTGTCACTCAGGCTGGAGTGCAATGGCGCCATCTTGGCTCACTGCAACCTCCGCCTCCCAGGTTCAAGCGGTTCTCCACCTCAGCCTCTCGAGTAGCTGGTATTACAGGCACCTGCCACCACACCCGGTTAATTTTTGTATTTTTAGGAGAGACAGGGTTTCACTATGTTGGCCAGGCTGGTCTTGAACTCCTGACCTCGTGATCCGCCCGACTCGGCCTCCCAAAGTGCTGGGATTACAGGCGTGAGCCACCACACCCGCCCCAATTTATTCTTAAGAATACACTCAGGCTGGGCGCGGTGGCTCGTCTCTACTAAAAATACAAAAAATTAGCCAGGCGTGGTGGCACGTGCCACCACGTGCCACCACGTGGGCGCAGTGGCTCACGCCTGTAATCCCAGCACTTTGGGAGGCCAAGACAGACGGATCACTTGTGGTCGGGAGTTTGAGACCAGGCTGGGCAACATGGTGAAACCCCATCTTTACAAAAATTACAAAAATTGGCCAGATGTGGTAGTGTGCACCTGTAATACCAGCTACTCAGGAGGCTGAAGCAGGAGAATCGCTTGAACCAGGGAAGTGGAGGTGGTGGTGAGCCAAGATGGTACCACTGCACTCCAGCCCGGGGGACAGAGCAAGACTGTCCCAGCTACTCCGGAGGCTGAGGCAGGAGAATGGCGTGAACCCGGGAGGTGGAGCTTGCAGTGAGCCAAGATCGCGCCACTGCACTCCAGCCTGGGCAACAGAGCGAGACTCCGTCTTGGGGAAGAAAAAAAAGAATACACTCGGTAGGCCGGGCGTGGTGGTTTATGCCTGTAATCTCAGCACTTTGGGAGGCAGAGGCGTGTGGGTCGCTTGAGCTCAGGAATTCGGAACCAGTTTGGGCAACATGGCAAAACCCCGTCTCTACAAAAAATAAAGTTAAATTAAAATGAAGAATAAATGTCCTAATGCTATCGGAATACGTATGCCCATTTGCTTTTAGAGAAGATCCTATTCCCCAAGAGCGTTGTGTGTTTTACAGTTCAGGCACGGTGTCTTTATCCCCTCGGTCGAAGATTGTCATATCCTTTAGTGGTCAAGAGGGGGCGCATCGACTCAGCCTAAAGCGTGGAACTCACACTGGAGTGGAGATCACAGATGCCAAAGTCTGAAAGCCTTGGTCCTGGAACTAGCATTATGGACTTCACCTGGAAGCTTGTTAGGGCCGCAGAATCTCTATCCTACCCCAGATCTGCATCAGAATTTGCACCTTAAGAAGATCCCCGGTCGAAGGACAGGCGCGGTGGCTCAGGTCTGGAATCCCAGCACTTTGGCAGGCTGAGGCGGGCGGATCAGGAGTTCCTGCTGGTCAAGGAGTTCAAGACACAGCCTGGCCAACATGATGAAACCTCGTCTCTACTAAAAGTACAAAAATCAGCCGGGTATGCTGGTGTGTGCCTGTAATCCCAGATACTTGGGAGGCTGAGGCAGGAGAACGGCTTGAACCCGGGAGGCAGAGGTTGCAGTAAGCCGAGATCACGCCACTGCACTCCAGCCTGGGCAACAGAGTGAGACTTGGTCTCAAAAATAAATAAATAAATAAAAATAAAAATAAAAATAAAAGAAAATCCCCCGGGGTAATTTATAGACACATTAAAGTTTGAGAACTACTGGTTGAAACTGTCTAGTCGTAGAAAGGGAAGCTTCTTCCTCAAGAGAAAAGAGCATAGGAAAGGAGCTGGCTGAGGCTTCCCTCGAAGCCCCCAAATGTCCTGTTCCTTCAACCAAGCAACCAGCATCAGTCAAGATGGAATTGAAGCCATAGGAGAAGGTGTAAAAGCATTTCATTGGTCACAAACGCATAGGCTTGGCCGGGCGCAGTGGCTCACGCCTGTAATCCCAGCACTTTGGGAGGCCAAGACAGATGGATCACTTGTGGTCGGGAGTTTGAGACCAGGCTGGGCAACATGGTGAAACCCCATCTTTACAAAAATTACAAAAATTGGCCAGATGTGGTAGTGTGCACCTGTAATACCAGCTACTCAGGAGGCTGAGGCAGGAGAATCGCTTGAACCAGGGAAGTGGAGGTGGCGGTGAGCCAAGATGGTACCACTGCACTCCAGTCCGGGGGACAGAGCAAGACTCAGTCTCAAAAAAAAAAACAAAAAAAAAAAGCATAGGCTTTTTCCATTTCGATAAATGCTTATTGAGTGCTACTATGTGCTGGGCATCAGGGATACAATTGTGAGCAAAAATCAGACCCTGTTCCTGCCCTCATGGAGCTTTCAGCCTAGTGGGGACACCAAGTGTGTGTAATCCCACAATCACACATAAGTACAAACCTTGACCTTGCTCTGCAGGTACAGAGAGAGGGCCACGACAGAGTAAAGAGAAAGGGGTGTGGATGAGGGGCTGCTTTATATGGAATGGTCAGAGAAATCCTCAGAAGTCTTGCGAAGATTTTGTTTTGTTTTGTTTTCAGAGTTGAGGTCTCGCTTTGTCATCCAGGCTGGAGTAAAGTGGTGCCATCATGGCTCATTGCAGCCTCCACCTCCAAGCCTCAAGCAATCCTCCCACCTCAGCCTCCCAACTAGCTGGGACCACAGGTGTGCACCACCACGTCTAGATAATTTTGTCTATTTGTTGTAGAGATGAGATCTCACTGTGTTGCCCAGGCTGGTCTTGAACTCCTCAGCTCAAGTGATCCTCCTGTCTCGGCCTCCCAAAGTGCTGGGATTACAGGGGTGAGCCACCAGGCCTGACCAGGAAGTCAGCTTTAAGCTAGAGATCTGAAGGATGCGTGGGAGTTAACCAGGAAAGAGTAGAGTTCCTGTGTGGGGGGTTGGCGGGGGGAAAGAATGTACAAAGGTCACACAACAGAGAGGAACATGCTCACTCAAGGAACTGAGAGAAGACAGGCATGGAGTGATGCAAGATGAGGCTTAGAGGAGGGCAGGAAGGGGCAGCCTCAATGGGGCCAGGGACCAGAGGACACAGGCTCATCCAGACCTGACAGTGGTAGCCCCCCAGTTCCCAAAGTGACTAGTGCATGGTTCTGCCTCCTGGGGACCCTGCACCAAATGGCCCATGTGGACGTCCCACCTCTGTCCTTCCAGTTCCCATTCTCTTCCCATCCTCCCCTGCTCTCCCCGCTACTAATCCTCTCTTCACCCTGTCACCGTCAGCTCCTCTATTGCTTATCCTCTTCTTGCTTGCCCTCCCCAGCATCTTCCTTTTTTTTTTTTTTTTGAGGCAGCATTTCACTCTGTTGCCCCCAGGTTGGAGTGCAGTGGCATGATTGTGGCTCACTGCAGCCTCAAACTCCCAGGCTCGGTTGATCCTCTCAGCTCAGCCTCTCAAGTAGCTGGGACTACGGGTGCACACCACCCTGCCAAGCTAAATTTTTTTGTATTTTCTGCAAAGATGGGGTTTTGCCATGTTGCCTAGGCTGGTCTTGAACTGCTGAACTCAAGCGATCCACCAGCCTCGGTCTCCCAAAGTGCTAGAATTACCAGCATGAGCCACTGCACCCAGCCTCATTTACCATCTCCACCTGCTCCCAACTTTTCCAGGAAATCAGACGTCAATCTCCAAGCCAACTTCTTCCCCTGAAAAGAAGACACTCTTTAAGTTAGACACAACCAGCATTCATTGAGAGCTCACCATGTGCTGGGCCCGGCATCACTTTCCACATTTTTTTCATTTAACCCTGACAGCAATCTTATCCAATAGCTACTATCGTTCCAGTTTTACACTTAAGGAAATTGAAGTGAAGAGAGAGTAAGTAATTTTCTCAAGATTACACAGCTAGAAACTGGTTGAACCAAGACTACCCTCCTGTGTGATAACAGGGACTGCACATTGTCCTGTTTGACAGTGTACTGACTGCACAACTGCATTTCGAAAGCCTTCAAAATGTGCACACCCTTTGGCCCACTTCTGAAAAAGTCATCTTAGATGTGTACGGAGGACCTTGCAGCATTTCTATAATAGCACGGAATTAGAAACAATCCAAAGGTTCAACAATATAGGGTTGGTTAAATTGTGGGTCATTTAGAACTAGAAATCTATGTAACTTATTTTTGTTTGTTTGTTTTTGTTTTTGAGACAGAGTCTCGCACTGTCGCCTGGGCTGGAGTGCAGTGACAGGATCTCAGCTCACTGCAACCTCTGCCTCCCAGGTTCAAGCGATTCTCCTGTCTCAACCTCCCAAGTAGCTAGGATTACAGGTGCATGTCACCATGCCGGGCTAATTTTTTGTGTTTTTAGTAGAGACAGGGCTTCACTGTTGGCCAGGCTGGTCTCGAACTTCTGACCTTATGATCCGCCCACCTTGGCCTCCCAAAGTGCTGGGATTACAGGCGTGAGCCACCACACCCAGCCTCATGACTATTAAAGTGATCATGTAAAAAAAAATTTGATGTCCATGAACTACCATGTAGAAGAAGCAAAATTACAATACTTGTAATTACAAGTATTACAGCATGGTCCTGTTTTGCAAAAACTACAGTATGTAAATTGAAGTATAAAACTAACATGCAGAGAGGACCGCTTGTGGCCAGGAGTTTGAGACCAGCCTGGCCAACATAGTGAGACCCCCCCATCTCTATAAAAAATAAAAAATTAGCCCAGAGTGGTGGCATGTGCTTCTAGTCTCAGCTGCTCAGGAGGCTGAAGTGGGAGGGTCACTTGAGCCTAGGAGTTGAAGGCTGCAGTGAGCTAGGATGGTGCCACTGCACTATTCCAGCCTAGGTGACAGAGCAATATCCTGTCCAAAAAATAAATAAAAAATACAACTAGTGTGTGTATTGGAAAGGTAGAATTTAAAATGTTGACAGTGGTTATTCCTGTGATGGGACTACAGTCAATTTTTATTTTCTCTATTTTTTAAGGATCTGAATTTTCAAAGGTTTCTACCAGGAGCATGTATTTCTTTTGGGAAAAGTTTTTTTAAAATAAGTGAAGAGGTGTTGGAAACTTCCCATGTATTATGTTGTTATCTGTTTTAAAAACAAACATACTACTCTGCTGAGAATGTTTTGAAAATATTTTTTTCCTATTACAAAAGCAATATGTACTTGCCAAAAAAGACAATCAGACAGTACAGACAAGCAAAAAGAAGAAAATAAAAACACATTCCCTCCCACCCAGGAACAGCCAATATTAGCACCTTCACGACTCTTCATAAGCTATGGGGTTTTGTTTTGTTTTGTTTTGTTTTGTTTTTTTAAGAAATGGTGTCTCACTATGCTGGCCAGGTTGGTCTTAAACTCCTGGCCTCAAGTGATCCTCCCACCTCAGCCTCCCACAGTGCTGGGATGAGCCACCAAGCCTGGTCCTTTTTTTTTTTAAGATAGCTTCAACCTGGCCGGGCACGGTGGCTCAAGCCTGTAATCCCAGCACTTTGGGAGGCCGAGACGGGCGGATCACGAGGTCAGGAGATCGAGACCATCCTGGCTAACACGGTGAAACCCTGTCTCTACTAAAAACTACAAAAAACTAGCCGGGAGAGGTGGCGGCGCCTGTAGTCCCAGCTACCCAGGAGGCTGAGGCAGGAGAGAATGGTGTGAACCCGGGAGGCGGAGCTTGCAGTGAGCTGGGGTCCGGCCACAGCACTCCAGCCTGGGTAACAGAAGGAGACTCCGCCTCAAAAAAAAAAAAAAAAAAAGATAGCTTCAACCTTCAAGTTCTGCTGCAGGGGCTACTCAGGGCCCACCCTGTTGCCATCACTGGAAATATGAGTTTGGAAGGAGGTTTGCAGCTTCCTCTGTGATCCCCAGTTCCTAAGATGGTTTTCCTAAGATGAGGCTGTGTTTGGGATCCCCAAATCACAGCTAGTGGTAACAGTGATAGACACCCTGGCCCTGGCCTGTTTCGGAGCACGAAACTCCTCATGTGTCATGGGGCCCCGGAGCTGTCAAGTATGAGGACCTTAAGAGTAATTCCTCACACGTTTGGGATTGCGACACCCTATCACTGATTTTGCAACCCTCCTTCCCCTTTCAAAAAGGACTGAAGGAATACATGCAGCATTTGCGTATTCTGTTGAGTACTTTTCCACACATGGAGTTGAAGGGAATTAAGATTAATTCGGCTGCAAGACTACCATAACCCTCCTTCCCCCACCCCTCAGATAATTGCAGGCAATCAGTCAGGGGTGTCCTCAGTTGGAGTGAAGGATGGCAGCTTTGAGGAGCCATGAAGGCAAGTTCTGCCATGAGGAAGGCCACCCCAGGCCTGGGAGTCCACCTTCCAGGGCCAGATATCCCTGGGCCATTCTGACACTCCCCCAAACCCCATGCACACACAACAAGAGGCTTCCAAGGCCCACCCACACCCTCTCTACTAAAGTCTCCCCTCCTGGGAAGGAGAGCAGGAGAGGCCTCCAGCTCCTGGCATCCAGCCCCAGTGGGTCCACGCCCTCAGCACAGCCCTGGAGCAGAAAATGTTCTTAGAGCTGATGTGTAAGTCGGACCGTTTCTGTTTCCTCAAATGGGGTGATATTTACTCCTGGCGCAGACCCAGGCCCACCCTCCCACCAAGCTCCACAAGTTGAGCTAGTCTAGTTGCTATTTGATATATTCAATCTTTCTGGAAACTTCAATGACCTTGGAAACTCTATTCTCCTTTACATGTGACTGCTCTTGTCCACAATAATAACTATAGTTTCTGTTTATTACGCTCCTTCTGTGCCAGGCACATTACAAACATGCAATACCTACAACAGTCTTTTGAAATAGACACAATTATTCCCATTTCACAGATAAGAACACTGAGGTTCCGAGAAGTTATCTGTGCAAAGTCACACAACTACCGACAGAGATAGGAGTCAACCCAGACCTGCCTGACCCCGAAGCTTATGCACCGCCCTGAAAGGTCACTGCTAGAGGGAACCAAGAGCACATATAATCAACCCCCATTCCATTGACAAGACAGCTAAGCTGGAAAATTCATTTACAAACAGTTACATGGTACTTATGAGGTGCAAGATGCTGCTTTAGCACTTTACAAATACCAACCAATTCACCCTCATTGTATCACTATGAGATGGGCACTTTTTTTTTTTTTTTAGAGACAGAGTCTGCTCAGTCACCCAGGCTGGACTGCAGTGGTGCGATCTTGGCTCACTGCGACCTCCGCCTTCTGAGTTCAAGCGATTCTCCTGCCTCAGCCTCCAGAGTAGCTGGGACTACAGGCGCCCGCCACCACACGCAGCTAATTTTGGTATTTATAGTAGAGCTGGGGTTTCACCATGTTGTCCAGGCTGGTCTCGAGCTCCTGACCTCTGGTGATCTTCCCACCTTGGCCCCGCAAAGTGCTGGGATTACAGGCAGGAGTCACCATGCCCGGCCTTTTTTTACAGATGAGAAAACTGAGGCACAGAGAGAAGAGTAAACTTGTCCAGGGACACACAGCAAGTGGTAGAGTCTGGATATGAAGTTAACCTTAGAGCTACATCTTCTATCCCAGAAGCAGAGGCCCATCTCTCCTAAGTCTTTGTCCTTTGACCTGTCTACACCACTGCCACCCTCCTCATCTTTCTGAGAGTCCTCTTCAAATTTCAGACTTCCTCATCCCACTCTGGGTGATGTTACTGTTCTCTTGTGAAATTGCTTTGTGAAACGACTTATTGTGCAAGGCCATATTTGATTAGATCACTATCCAGAGTCCCTAAAGGACTAAGAGTTCTTTAGGAAGGTTTATGGAAGCAAAAGCTCAGGCTTGTTTCTGTGGAAACTAATCAATTAATTCAATAAACAAGGGCTTATTGAGAGCAGTTTGTGTCCCCAGCCCTGTGCTGGGCACCCTAGGGTCTGTGAACAAAAAAGATGTACAGACTTGGACCCCAATAAAGAAACACAGTATATAAGTGCACACTGGGTGCGGAGCCTGTGTACAGCCATATTTCAAAAGACGTATAGGATGGCTGGACGCAGTGGCTCATGCCTGTAACCCCAGCACTTTGGGAGGCCAAGGCGGGTGGATCACTTGAGGTCAGGAGTTCGAGACCAGCCTGACAAACATGATGAAACCCCATCTCTACTAAAAATACAAAAAATCAGCCGGGTATGGTGGCGGGTGGCTGTAATCCCAGCTACTTGGGAGGCTGAGGCAGAATTACTTGAACCCGGGAGGCGGAGGTTGCAGTGAGCGGAGATTGCGACACTGCAGTCCAGCCTGGGTGACACAGTGAGACTCCAGCTCAAAGATAAAAAACAAAAAAGACACATAGGAAAGGAAAGTCAGGAAAAGTGTTTAGGCAAGGGGTGGAATTTGAAATAGGCTTTTTTTTTTTTTTGAGACGGAGTCTCACTTTGTCACCCAAGCTGGAGTGCAGTGGCCTGATATCAGCTCACTGCAACCTCCATCTCCTGGGTTCAAGTGATTCTCCTGCCTCAGCTTCCCAAGTAGCTGGGATTACAGGCATCTGACACCATGCCCAGCTAAATTTTGTATTTTTAGCAAAGACAGGGTTTCAACATGTTGGCCAGGCTGGTCTCAAACACCTGACCTCAAGTGATCCGTCTGCCTCAGCTTCCCAAAGTGCTGGGGTTACAGGGGTAAGCCACCGCACCTGACCTGAATTTGAAAGAAGGGGCAGGGTTCGGATAGCAGGAAGAGAAAGAGCAGACTGCAACAGAACCAACAGGCATGTTTTCTGCATCCAAATCGACCCGATCCTCAGAAAGAAACCAAAGAGAGAAAAGGCTACAATGGTTCGTGTGTTTGGTTTGGCTTGGGGTTGTCAAGTTTTGCTTGTTCCACCAGAGTGAATACAGAAAAACTCCCTTACTGGCAGCACGGCAAGGAGGCTTCTGGATGAGAAGGGCGCGCTGCCTCACACGTGCACTAGGAGGCAGAGCTGCCGCGGGGCTGCTGTAACTCCAAGAACAACCAGGGAGCAAGGGGAAGGAGCCCAGCCCCTTCCTCAAATCCGCGCGCGGGCTGCAGGGCGAGAGGGCAGTTGGAAAGCAGTCGCCTTCTTAGTCCGAGTTGCCTTCATTTTCAACCTAGAAGTTAGGGAAGAAACACCCCCAGTTAAGAGGAAGTTGGGTGAGACTGAAAGGGGAAAGACAGAGCAGCATTAAAGAGGCACTCTTCCGCACCCTAGCAAGGAACCTCCGTGTGCCTTGAGAAGACTTCCAAACAGCAGAAAAGGGTTAGGGCTACTCATGCCTCCTGCTGTAGTCTTGGCTGAGAAAAGTTTAATGCAAGCCTTGGGTAACTATGAAAAGTGACCAACTGCTAGACGAAGACTAGATTCAGAACAGCCAACTCCCGTTCCCGGGACAGGGGTGACCATTCCAGCCTTCTAAGGAGGAATATTTGAGGCTTTGGGAAGTACACAATTATTGGCCATCCCCCTAGGCCCTGGCGTCATGGTGAGGGCTGCGTGTGGCAGCAGACATGACAATGGCATTCTTTAAGAGCCCTGAAGTCAATATTTAGCCTAAATGTACAACCCACCAGCTGAGCCAGGCAACAGGGTTCTGAAGCACAGGAAGTTAGAAGCACCTAGGCGATGTGGAACACTATTTGAAGCTAGATATCCTGACTTTTATCAGTTTCTAACTAGCTGTGCAAGTTTGGATGGTTGAACCAACTTTTCTGAGCTTTAATTTCCCTGTTGGCGAAATAGGTTAAATTAGATTAAGTCTCCGATGTGCCTTCCAGCTCTGAAACTCTAGAAAACACACTCCTTCAGCCAGAGGAACTGGGGAACCTAGGGGGCAGGAATGGGGGTGGGAGGATGGTGACAGGCATCTTGAGGGATTAACCCCACGCTTCTCCTCGCAATTGCAATCGGCTCCCCAGCAGTGGCCACTGCGGCACTGCCTGCCCCACCCCCGCCCTCCCGGCCCGGCGGTACACACCCACGGCTCCCTCAGAGACTTCTGGAATCTTGCTGGATTTCTCCCAGGAATGCTTATTGCCCTTTAGATCTGCAAATCGCTTTACATCAGCAACCCTGCCGCGCGATTATTAATCATCGCAATATTCTCTCCCATCCCCTACCCTCCCCGCCCCCGCCCCCTGGCCTGGAAGAGGAATGGCAGGGGTCCGGATTTATGAACGTGATTCGTATTATTCATTCAATAATCAGTTAACTAAAGTTCATTAAGAGCCTAATAGGAGCAAGGTGCAGAGACACACAAATCCAATCACCACAGGGGGCAGAACTGTAGGGGTCGATGCTCAAGGAACTTCACTGATATTCCAGTTATGTCCTGGGGAGGGGGTGGTTAGAGGGTGATGGAAAAGCTCCCCTCACAAGTCTGATGACAAGGCTGCAACCATTGTGGACCACCCCAACGGTTCATTTTATCAGGCCAGGAAAAGGCAAGTGGCCTTCCCAAGGTCACTTATCCCCCGAGGGGCAACGCTGACCCCAGAACCGCAGTCTTCAAAGCTTTCCACTGCGCCATGAAGGAAAATTTTGAGTTGAAGCCTATAAAATACAGCGTTGGGCGAGGGATGGCATGATTTCCGGGCACAGAGTGAGAAAATCGTGATCCCAGATCACCCACCCACAACAAACCAGACAGCCCCAAATCTCGACTGCGGCCTCAACCAGCAGACGCACAGGAATGCTGGAAACAGCTCATCCATCAGTCGCGGCGTCCTCTCTCTGGGCCCCCAGCGCCCCTGCCCTCGCCTCCGCCCAGGTGGGTCCCGGGGCAGGGGGCGGGGGTCTCGGGGCTCGGAGCCTTTGCCCAGCATTCCAGGGGGCGGGGCAGGAACCGGGGGCGGGCCGCGGCGGGAGTCCCGCCCTCAGCCTACCCCGGGCCGGCTGCGCAGTGGCTGAGCCAAATATGGGCAGAGCGGAAGCGGAGGGCCGACGTCACGGCGCCGGGTGGGGGCCGAGCTGCGGGGCGGTGACGGGAGTCGCTGACGGCGCCTACGTGTCACCGTGGAAACCAAACAGTAAACAGAGGATTCGCGAGCTCCTGGCACCGCCTGGCCCTGCGACCTGGCCTGGAGCGAAGGGCCGGAAGCTGGGAAGGGCCAGGAGAAACTTTGGCCTGGCCGACGAGGACAGGAGCGCGGCAAGGGTGTAGAGAGGGCGGTGAAGGGGACGCTGAGAGAGCACTCCCAAACGTCCCTCCCTGAGGTTCGTGGAAGCCGGCGCTCCCTCTGCCCAGGAGCCAGCAGGGGCTGGTCAGGAACGGAAGGAAGCCCTCCTGTCCCTACTTTTTCTTTTACTTTTTTTTTTTTTTTTTTTGAGATGGACTCTCGCTCGATCGCCCAGGCTGGAGTGCACTGGCGCGATCTCGGCTCACTGCAACCTCCGCCTCCCAGGTTCAAGCGATTCTCCCGCCTCAGGCTCCCAAGTAGCTGGAACTACAGGTGCGCGTCACCGTACCCGGCTAATTTTTTACATTTTTAGTAGAGATGGAATTTCACCACGTTGGCCAGGTTGGTCTCGAACTCCTTACCTCAGGTGATCTGCCCGCCTTGGCCTCTCAAAGTGCCAGGATTACCGCGACCGGCCTCTCCTGTCCCTTCTGAGGGCCTCCCTGCCTGCAAGGTTGTTGGGGATACTGATTTTGCTTTGTTTTTCCTTTATAATGGCTAAGAGTTCAGGCATTGAAGCCACACTGCCTAGACTCAAATTCCAGCGCTGCCACTCCAGTTGGATGATCTTGAGCAGATGTCTGGGTCCCAGGCTATATTATTATATACAAAAATAAGGATAATAGCAGGACCTACCTTTAAGAGTAGATGAGGACTTTTAAAATGAGTGTGTGTTTGGAACAGTGTCAAGCATGTTGTGAGCCCCAAGTTAGTGTTGAGTGTTTATTTTTATTTCCAGGCAGCATAAGAGACACTTACCTAGTATTAGTAGTGCAACTCCTAAATCATACTACTGATGTAATGTTTTTTTCTCGAGTCTTCTTTAGATTTAAAATAAACAAAAGGGGGCCAGGCGCTGTGGTCCACGCCTATAATCCCAGCACTTTGGGAGGCCAAGGCAGGAGGATCAGTTGAGCCTAGGAGTTCTAGACCAGCCTGGGCAACATAGGGAGACCCCAACTCTACAAAAATAAAAAAAATTAGCTGGGCATAATGGCACACACCTGTGATCCCAGCTACTTGGGAGGCTGAGGTGGGAAGATCTTGGGCCAGGGCAGTCGAGGCTGCAGTGAGCCTTGATTGCAGTCACTGCACTCCAGCCTGAGTGACATAGGGAGACCCTCTCTCAAAAATACATAAAATAAGCAAAAGGAGTTGTCTATTTTAAAGATAATTTTCAAATCTAGTAAAAATATTTGATGTATTAACTAAAATGTGCATTTGTCAAATAAAAACATGGCAAAGCACTGTATCACACTGCTCCACAGTTTTAAATTTGAAACACAAAAACTCCAAATGGTTACACGGAGCAGAAGCAACCCAAATTCAGTCTTCACAGTCATTGTGTTATCTCTGTTTTTTAAGTAATTTTTTAAAATGAAGCGTACGGATTACATTATTCAAACTCAATAGTAATCCCAGCAACTGTTTAGAACTTAAAACAACAAAAGATTTTTTCAGGAAGAAGTATTTTGTCACTGACAACATTAGAATTGCCAGCTCATAGTGTTTATTTAAAAGGCAGACTGCCCAAAGACCTGAAAGGCCCAGAGGTGTTCTATGTTCCGACGTGGCTGCTGGAAGCCGCCTTTGGTGAGTGTGACCAGTGCTGGCCTGGGTGCCCTACCTGGGAGCTCTCATCCCCTTCCCCCAACAGACCCGGATGGATAATCCCTGACATCGAGCTGATGAGCAAGGCCATGCTCCAACTGAAGGCTCTGGAGTCTTCAGACCTCACCGAGGTCGTGGCTTACAGCTCCTATTGGTACAAGCTCCAAACCAAGTGGTGCGCCAGTCCATGGCTGAGTGGCACTGCCAGTACCAGGAGCAAGGGATGCTCAAACTTGCAGAAGCCATGAATGCCCTCAAACTAGGCCCTTGGACGAAGCAAACCAGCTTCCACCCAATGTGATGAAGGCCAGGATGTAGAGATTAGGTTGTGGCCAGAGTCGGAGTGATTCCAGCTCGGTTTAAACTCTGCTCCAGCCTGATGAATTAAGAAAAAACCATCTGTTTGGGGATCTCTGCCCTCGCTCTGAGTCCTGTTGTGAATATCTTTTTTGAAGGTCGCCAATTAAAGAAGAAAGTTTTGGGGTTTTCTCATTTTTTCTTTATCAAGAATAAAGTTTTAAATAAGGAAAAAATTTTAAAAGGCAGACCCACTTTTTTTGGTTTTATTATTCGTTTGAAATTCTAAGCAGATAATGTGATCTCTTGTGGATAACAAATCCTAGGGTGACCCATAGTAATTCCTGCTTCCTGATGTCCATGCCTTTGTGTAATTCCCTCCATCTGAGTGCAGGTGGAACCTGAGACTTGCCTCTTAGCAACAGAAAATGCAAAGGTGACGGGATGTCTTTGTCTGTGTATGGCCCCATCTTGCTGACATGCACTGGAGAGGTTCTCCTTGCAGGCTTGATTATGTGAGCAGCTATGTTGAAGAAGTTTACAAGGCAGCCTCTAGAACCGAAGGATAGCCTTCAGCCAACAGCCAGCAAAACGCCGGAGCTCTTAGTTATACAGCCACAAGGAAATAAAGTCTGTGAACAACCTGAGTGAGCTTGGAGGTGGACTCTTCCCCACTTAAGCAGCCAGCTGAAAACACAGCTCAGCTGACACCTTGATTGCAGCCTTGCGAGACCTTGAATACAATACTTGTTCTATTCAGAAGATGGATGGAGTTTGCTAGATAAGCTTCTGGCTATACCTGGACTCCTGATTTACAGAAACTGTGAGATAATAAATGTGTGTTGTTTTAAGCTGCTAAGTTTGTGGTAAATTGTTATACAGAAATAGAACACAAATACATTCTCATTGCCTGTCCCTAGAACAGACTGCTCCCACCTCCCCATGCTTGGTACACTTCTGTGGCTCTGTACACACTGCTCAGGCCTCCCGTTTTGAAAAGGTTCTGTGAGAGGATTACAAGGAGTGTCAACTGCAGAGCCTGCCACAGTGTTGCTACCAGAACATCGAGCATCTAAGAATGATGTGTGCACTTTAGGGCATTTTCATAGCAGTCTCCTGATGTCACCAGAGTTTTGAAGATGGAAAGGGAGCTTAGAGATTTTTTGAATCCCAACCCTGATCTGGCATAGGAAACTGTCTCAGAGGGGTTGAAGTCTCACCCCAGGTCACATAAGCACATCTTTAAGGGCAGATGTTCACATTCTAGCAGTGCAGTTAAGCGCTTTGGGCTTTACAGTCACAAAGAGCTGGATTCAAATCTCGGATCTGCTGCTTACCAGTTGTGTGACCTTGGTCGGCTTATTTAACCTTTCCTAAATTGTTTTCCTTATCTGTAAAATGACGACACTCATCATATCTCCCTCATGGGATTGTTGTATGGACTAAATGAGAGCATTTATTAAACAAAATAATTATTGTATGCCCATTATGTGCCAGTTGCTAGAGGTACAATGATTAGCAAATCAGTCATTGATTTAGCATGGCCTGTAAAGTGCATAGCACAACCTGGCACAGAACAAGCACATGTGAAATACTGGGCATTATCAATATTTTCCTTAGGGCTCCAGGTTCTATCCCAACCATTTGCCTCCAGACAAGCTCTATAAACTCATATCATAGAACCCCTGTTGTGGTTCCAGCTGCCCACATCTCCCCCTGGATACTCCCCAGGCATTGTAAACTCAACATGTCCAACATAGAATTTACCTTTTTACCCCCAATCCTGCTCCTCTTCCTATAGTCACAAAGTCATTGGTAGAACCACAAGCCTCCCATGTTTCAAGCCTGGTAAACCTGACAGTGAGCTTGGGTTCCTCCCTATCCCTCACCTCTACCACCCACTCAATCACCGGGTCCTGACCCCCTAATTACCTCTCGTTCCCTCTCCATTCCCACCATCACTGCCTTGGTTCAGCCTACACATGACTGAGCTAAGTAAGCACCAGGCTTTTCATGATCTGGCCACAATGATCTCTTCTTGGCTGATCTTCAGCTCCATCTATTTGATGCTGCAACATTGATATAAGTGAAATTAAATGCATTTACGTGATATTCTGTAATTTACATCTCCACCTCGTCATCTCCCCCTCACTGCCGCCTCACACACTTGGTAGTTGAGCAAAACCAAATTCAGTGTTTTATGAGTCTGTGCCCTTGCACTGCTAATCCTCAGCCTAGAAGCTCTCCACCCTGCCACTTGCTCATCTGGCAAACTCCATACACCTTCGAAGCCTAGCTGAGAGGTCACCTTCCTCAGAGACCCTGAGGTCACCTTCCTCAGGTATTGCATTGTCACTACCTCTTCCATGCAACTCCTGGACCTGGTGTTAATTTCCATTGTTACAGTGTGTTATAAGGTTTGCGTTTACTAGTCTTGTCCCTTACTTGAACTCTTTGAGGACAGGATTGTCTCTTCCTCACACTGAATTCAATACCTGATACATAGCAGACACCCAGAAAATTTTTAATTAAATGAAATGAAGCCCATATTTGTTCCCCTGACCCCCATCTCCCTAAACTATAAAGATAAGAGAAGCAGTTAACTCTTATTATTATTATTATTATTTTCTGAGATGGAGTTTCACTCTTGTTGCCCAGGCTGGAGTGCAGTGGCGGCATCTCAGCTCACTGCAACCTCTACCTCCAGGGTTCAAGTGACTCTCCTGCCTCAGCCTCCCGAGTAGCTAGGATTACAGGTCCCACCACCGTGCCCGGCTAATTTTTGTATTTTTAGTAGAGACGAAGTTTAACCATGTTGGCCGGGCTGGTCTCAAGCTCCTGACCTCAGGTGATCCACCCACCTCCACCTCCCAAAGTGCTGGGATTATAGGCGTGAGTCACTGTGCCCAGCCAAAAACAGCTAACCCTTCTATCATACTTCTGTGTGCCCAGAATAATATTCCGTCTATACATACCAACTTATTTAATGTTCACAACAACCCCAAGAAGTGGATACGATTATTATCCCCATCTTACAGGAGGGGAAACTAAGGAGCAGAGAGGTTAAATAACTTGCCCAAGGTCTAAGAGTGAGGATTCAGGGTTAAGTCTATGCTTTGGACCACTGTGCTAAATTAGATCCAATTCTTGCCTGGGTGCGGTGGCTCACACCTGTAATCCCAGCACTTTGGGAGCTCGAGGTGGGCGGATCATTTGAGGTCACAAGTTCGAGACCAGCCTGGGAAACATGGTAAAAACCCATCTCTACTAAAATTACAAAAATCAGCCAGGCATGATGGCATGCGCCTGTAATCCCAGCTACTCGGTAGGCTGAGGCAGGAGAACCACTTGAATCCAGGAGGCGGAGGTTGCAGTGAGCCGAGATTGTGCCACTGTACTCCAGCATAGGTGACAAAATGAGACACTGTCTCAATACATACATACATACATACATACATACATACATACATACATACATACATTGGATCCAATTCCCCAAATTTAGATCAGTGTATTCTATTGTTTTGATAAATTTAGCTGTGATGTCACATAATTGACAAGAAGCCTAAAAACAAATCATTGCTTCCATAAATCTGACCAAAAATTGTTCCCCAAAGTAAGCATGGCAGCAACTGGAACCTGGGTCATTTACTCTTAGGACTAAGGTGTTGCCTTTTGCTCAGTCTAGACCCTTTAATAGCGGCCCCTTCATATGGGCCTGCTTCTAACATAACCAACAATTAAACCCCTGTGTTTTCTCAGACCTCCCAGTCACCTAATTGTACTAAACCCAATCACCATGAGCTGAAAGGGAAAAGGGCTTATTAAGAAGAGCTGGCTGGGCTCCGTGGCTCAAGCCTGTAATCCCAGCACTTCGGGAGGCTGAGGCAGGTGGATCACCTGAGGTCAGCAGTTCGAGACCAGCCTGGCCAACATGGTGAAACCCTGTCTCTACAAAAATACAAAAATTAACCAGGCGTGATAGCGGTTGCCTGGAATCCCAGATACTCTGGCGGCTGAGACGGGAGTGAGGCAGGAGAGTCGCTTGAACCCAGGAGGCAGAGGTTGCAGTGAGCCAGCCTGCGCAACAGAGTGAGACTCCATCTCAAACAAAAAAAAAAAAAAGAAAAGGGAGAGCTGATGGCCATAAGGTCACGCAGGCTCCAGAGCCTTTACTGCTCTGTGTCCTCTTAAGCAACTGAACAATGCTTGGGCAAAGGAAAGGCAGCTTAGTTTAGTCCAAAAATGGATGTGTGGAACCATGAAAATAAATTGTGTTGCAACGGAACTGGTTTATGTTTCTGTTGCTTTCTCCTGCATGCAAAGGAAATGGAAATCTATCCAACCATCCCCCTTCAGAGACTCTGCACTGATTCCTCAGGATTCGGTGTACCCTATTTCTACCTGCTTCTCCTCAGGTCTGGATGTATTCTTGGCAAATGATAATTATGATAATGATGTTGACATTGATAATGATAATGATAGTAGCTAACCCTTGTTCTTCTATTTTAATGCAGACTAAATTGTAGGTTTTACCTTTTAGCACACTGATTGCTAAGAACCAATGAACTCAAATGGATTTTTGTGATAGTCTGAAAGTTTTATATCAGTAAGAGTGAAAAACATAATTTTGTTTGTTTCTTTGAAAATGATTGTATCTAGATTTATATATGCATTCATTCTGCATTTAATGGTGAAACAATTTCTCAACCTATAATTAGCCTAGAGGTGTCATTGACCTACAGTTTACTTGTATTTTTTATACCCCTTAAAATTCTTTCCCAAGCTAGCTGGCTCCTCATCTTAATATTGTAGAATCCTTGAAAGCAATTTTTTAAACAAATGGGCATACTCTTCTACCCTGAAAATCTGTGAAGCATACAATACATCTTCACTTCAAGTTCTAGCTATGTTCCTGTCGATATTTTTGTAATTTTCATCTGCATTCATTCACTCATTCATCTTCATTTATTCAACATGCACTTGAGGGCCTAACAGACACTAGAGATACCGATGTGATCAAGACAGAAAAGGTTCCTGCTCACATGGAACTTACAGTTCAGGAATAAGAGACAAACAATTTTTTTTTCTTTTCTTTTCTTTTTTTTTTTTGAGACAGGGTCTTGCTCTGTCACCAACCGCCACCTCCTGGGTTCAAGCGATTCTCCTGCCTCAGCCTCCCAAGTAGCTGGGATTACAGGTGCGTACCACCACCCCTGGCTAATTTTTGCATTTTTTAGTACAGACAGGGTTTTGCCATGTTGGCCAGGCTGGTCTTGAACTCCTGACCTCAGGTGATCTGCCCACTTCAGCCTCCCAAAGTGCTGGGATTACAGGCGTGAGCCACTGCATTCGATGAGACAGACAATTTTTTAAAAGGAAAATAACACATAAATTAGATCTTGCAAGTAGGGATACAGGCTGTGAAAAAACAGAGCAGGATAACTAAATAGAGAGTCCTAGGGAGCAAGTATGTCCAGAAGTCACCCTAGATAGAATGACCAGGGAAAGCCCCTTGGAGGACATGTCCTTTGAGGAGAGTCCCAAATGACAGGATGCAGCCAGCCTGGGGAAAGAGGCCCCGGCAGATGGACTGCAAGTGCAGAGGCCTGCTGCAGGAGCACATGTTCTATGCGCCAGGAGTGGAAGGAAGGCTGGTGAGCAGAGTGCCTGTAGGGAAGAAGGAAAAGAGATGGAGTGGGAGAGGAATTAAGAGTCAACGATTTTTTTTTTTTTTTTGGTGGAGGAGTGGTGTTTAGGAGTAGAGGTTTAATAAGCAAAAGAAAGAGAAAGGAGAATAACTTTCTCTTCAGTAGAGAGACAGAGGTCCCCGACTGAGACTTCCTAAAAGTCAACTCTTCAAGATTAGTAGGAAACAGCACAATTTAAAGCACTCTGCTATTCAGCATTCCAGTGAGGCACATATCTCTTTTGTTTTTGTTTTTGTTTTTTTTTGTGAGGAGTTTGGTTACTCTATGTTTGGAGGAAGTCTCATACATCTACTCATACACTATTTAGAGATTAATTTTGTTTTAGCTTTTTTTCAACTGTAAAAACACTGAAACTTTAGATTGTTACCTTGAGATAATCATCTGAGAACTTTTACTGTGTCTCAATTTTTTTTGTCCATTAATTAAAGATAGCATAATTGATTTACTTTCATTCACACATGGGAATTGCTGTTAATACAAAATTACTGTTATTAGAACAAATTGTTAAATCCTACCCTTTAATTTTGATAATTACACAAGATGCAGTGATGTGCAAAGATGATGCACAATCTACAATCCACAGTTCTACAGAGATAAATATTTTTCCTCTTCCCTCTTCCCATCGAAAATTAATTTGGAGCCAGAAGCACAATGGCAGCTTTGAAGTTGAATTGGCAGAGGTCATCCAGCAAGACAGTGAAGGAATTCCAGGGTGCTAGGATGGGAATGGGGTATATTTTGCAGCCAGATATAAAAGATGTAAAATTCCCATTGCTTAATATGCTGACAGGGACCAGGAGAGGAGAAGTTAAAGAATATGTGTGGAATATATTTCTGTGTATGGAAATAGCACATAACTTATTCATCCACTGGGCAAAATATTAATTAACCTTGTACTATGTGCCAGGCACTGAGCCAGGTCTGGGGATCCTGGTGAGCTAAACTGGACATAATCCCCATGAGGAAATGACTTCTGCCTCCATCCCCTTCAATTATGTGTATATGTCTTTATCGGTGTTAAATAGTGGTGCCCTCAGGTAGTTTTTTTTTTTTTGAGATGAAGTTTCACTACACCCACCTTGGCCTCCCAAAGTGCTGGGATTACAGGCTTGAGCCATTGCACCGGGCAGGTAATTGTTTCATTGAGATTAATATGAGGCCATATCTTGTGGGTAGGAATCCAACAAAGTCTTTTTCAAAAGAAAGTCGAAGGCCAGGTGTGGTGGCTCACATCTGTAATCCCAGCACTTTGGGGACCAAGGCGGGGGGATCACTTGAGGTCGGAGGTTCCAGGCCAGCCTGGCCAACATGGTGAAACCCTGTCTCTACTAAAAATACAAAAATTAGCCAGGAGTGGTGGCGGGTGCCTGTAATTCCAGCTACTCAGGAGGCTGAGGCAGGAGAATCGCTTGAAGCCGGGAGGCAGAGGTTGCAGTGAGCCGAGATGGCAGCACTGCAGTCCAGCCTGTGCAACAGATCAAGACTGTGCCTAAAAAAAAAAAAAAAAAAAAAATCCCCAGAGTTAATAGTCCGTGAGAGTTGCCCAATCCTGAGGGAGTTAAAGGGGATTTGGAAGGAGCCATTTAGCTGGAGAAAGGAGGTAGGAGTTTCTTCTCTGAAGCCCATGAAAGTGGTCAGCAGGAAGCTTGGTGGGGTGTCAACCCTGGGGATCGGATGACTTCCGATTTCCTCTTTCTGGACCTTTAACGCCATCTTGATGAAGCAGCCTGGTCTCCACTGGGCTGTGTGGTAAGCTAGAGCAAGGGTCTGTGTCTGGGCCTTGGCCAGGCTGTCAAAGAAAGCGATGCTCAGCCTCTAGAGTAAGCGTGGGGTGACAGAGGCCATGATTGAAGTCCCCAGGAGCAGGTCAATGTCCGAAGGTCCAGCTACCCTTCTTCATCTGGGAAATCTTCTTCCTCTTCTTTCTTTGGTTGTTCTTATCGCACACCTAAGGGAGCTAGCTGGGTTCTTTTTTTTTTTTTTTTTTTTTTTGAGATAGGATTTTGCTGTGTCCCCCAGGCTGGAGTACAGTGGTGCAATCTCAGCTCACTGCAACCTCCCCTTCCCGGGCTCAAGTCATCCTCCCACCTCAGCCTCCTGAGTAGGGTAGCTGGGACAACAGAAGCACACTGGGTTTTGCCATGTTGCCCAGGCTGGTCTCAAACTCCTGTACTCAATTGATCCTCCTGTCTCAGCCTCCCGAAATGCTGGGATTACAGGTGTGAGCCACTGTGCCTGGCCCACCAGCTGGGTTCCTTACAGGGTAGATCGCCTTGTTGTTTCAGACCAGGTGTTTGTTAGTTATATTAATTCTGTATTTAGTTTAGGTATATTTAAAGGCTATAAAATATTTACCCTTTAAAGAGCAAACAGGGAGCGTAAGGCCACTGTCATTGCAGGACTAGCAGACACAGCAACCCAAGTGGTGTGTGATATAGGAGTGATCTAAAGAGCAGCAAGTTGCTTTTAAATGTCCATTTTTATGGGAGGGGCAGAAATATCATAGACAAGAACATCAACCTCAGTCCTTAACTCCAACATGTATACATGTTGTTGTACTCTTTTACTCTCAAAAGGAAAGGAGGGCTATTGCTCTCTCCCTTATTAATAAATGCATTGTGATTTCTGGCTTCTCTAATACCATATGCCCTTCATTCAGTTTATACTAGGGGAAAGAGGGAGAGAAAAAGTTGCTCAGAAATCGAAAGAGATCTCAAACAGCACAAAAAATGGTTGATTGTAAAACTGTCATTTTGAATTAAAACTTTTAACTCGACTGAATGTGACACCCCATAAGCCCCCAGTGATTTTCATTATCACCAAAGCATTAGAAGACTGGCGCTGAAGCTCTTCTTCCACCCAGCATGTGTGAAAATCTAGTGCATGGTGCCTGCATGATACTCGCGAGCAGGGGCAGAAGGGCAGTCTCCTTTCCTTGTGGTTTGTACGTGTGCATATGTATGTAAGTGCCCCATTACCACAGATGTCCCGGACAAAGGTCACGTTTTTCCTTAAGACGATAAAATTTCTAAGTTAAAGCTTGTTCAGAGTCATGTTGACTTCTTCTTGAGCTATTATGTAACTTTTTGTTTACAGAACAATCAACCATTATTTGTGCTGTTTGAGATCTCTTTCAATTTCTGAGCAACTTTTTCTCTCCCTCTTCCCCCTAGTATAAACTGAATGAAGGGCATATGGTATTAGAAAAACCAGAAACCACAATGCATTTATTAATAAGGGTTAGAGCAATAGCCCTCCTTTCAAGAATAAAAGAGTACAACAACATGTATACATGTTAGAGTTAAGGACTGAAAACTTTTTTTTTTTTTTTTAGACAGTTTCAATCTTGTTGCCCAGGCTGGAAAATGGTGCAATCTCAGTTCACTGCAACCTCTGCCTCCTGGTTCAAGTGATTCTCCTGCCTCAGCCTCTTGAGTAGCTAGGATTACAGGCATGTGCCACCACACCTGGCTAATTTTGTATTTTTAGTTTCTCCATGTTGGTCAGGCTTGGTCTCAAACTCCCGACCTCAGGTGATCCTCCTGCCTCGGCCTCCCAAAGTGCTGGGATTACAGGCATAAGCCACCACGCGCCCGGCCTGAAAAATTTTTTTAACCGAGTATCAAGAGGCATTTCAACCTGCTGGATATAACGAGCAGAAAGATTCTAATGCCAATAACGGAATATCAAGAAAGTTGTTTATTCTAACCATTCTTCAATTTGCTCATCTTTGAAGTAGAATAACCCTCCACATGATTTTGTGGAATAAAAAGTTAAAATAGTTTGTACAAAGCTAGGTTCTGTTTGCTTAAAGGGTTCCCTTAAGATCAAAACATCTAAATGTAATATTAGCACAACCAAATTAAGTATTTCCCCTGTGAGTACCGAAACAGAAAAGATGTATTCCCACAAAAGCTGCTACACAGCAGTTTCCCCTCCCCAGAAGCAGTAAAATCTTGGCATTCCAATGGAAGGAATGTATTTGTAAAATATTCTACAATCAGCTCTGTAGTTTCCTTGTCCTCTTTGATAAGGGATCAGACAGAGGGCGTGTCCCCCTCCAGCAGCTACCCTTCTTGACAAACTGGTCTCCACTAATACCTTTCAGAAACTTACAACACTTCCAGAATGAAAAGAGCACAGGGTTGGTCGCATTCAACTTAAATGCTTTTATTGACAATGTCTTGGAACAATAAGCAAACAATGCTTAAATTTTTCATTCAAATTCACTTTCCACATGTCAAAAGACCTCAAGGTAGAAAAAAATAAAATAAAAATATAAATATCTGAGAATCCATCTTAATAAATAAATTAAAAACACAATAAAACGTTTTCATGGAAAACTGTTAATGTCAGAACATTCAGACCACCTCAACAATGCATGATCAGTAACATTACAATGAACATTGATGTTGAAGAAAAACTACAGTACATGGATATAGCTATTTATTTCTATCTACCAGAAAATAAAGTCATATCTTTTCTTAGTTTAATATTGGTCATTTCTAATCAGAACACACTATTGCCAGGAACACAGTAGTTATTGTTAAAATCAGCTGCACTAGATACAATTTGAAAATATCCAGCACCAGGTTAATTCCAATAATGAACCCAATAGATTAGTTAATGCTATGAGAAGACTAAGGAGAAAGAGAAAAGAGACACAGACCCAGGCCTGGCTCAACATGCTACTAACTACCAGCTCTCTGAAGTGTCACTGGGACATACACACTCCATGCGTTTTGCTACATCTCCGGAAGAGGTAAGGACTTGAGTCCACACATGGATGCTTTCAAGTCCTTGAGGCCCACAGCCTGGTGTGTTTCACGCACAGATAAGGTCCTCCCTAGGTCTACAGGAACCCTCTAGGGAAGACGTGTTTCTCCTCTCTGTAATGCACCAGCTCGGGCAGTGGCACTTGTGGGTGCCGGCTGCCTCCCTTCCCTGCCTGCTCACAGGGCCAGCAGCGTGGGTGAGCTGAGCGAGTCAGAGGAGGGCTCATTGCTGCTGCTGCCCTTGCGGTGGGCAGCTGCGCAGCTGGGGAAGGAGTCAGCCTCAGGGTAGGTGAAGACGAAGGAAGACGTGTAAGCAGTGCAGCTGGGAGTACAGGTGACCACCGGAGTGCACAGGGGCTCCAGCTCTGTGGCCATGGGCCCCATCCCCAGGGAGCCACTGTGCAGGGGCTCCCAGTCTGCTGCATAGAAGGACCCAGATAGGTCCATGTCTGGCACGGAGCGGGCTGTCTCAGAGCCGCTGGGCCTGGATGATGCTGGGAACAGGAAGTCATCAAAGGGCTCGGCCTTCAGCTCCATGCTGCTGATGCTCTTGACAGGCTCCACTGAGGGCTTGGGCTCCGGGTCATTGAGGAGAGGCAGGGTGAAGGCCTCCTCAGACTCCGGGGTGGCAGCCTCTGGCAGGCCCCCAGTCAGATCAAGGGAAGCCACAGACATCTCTTCTGGGAAGCCCAGGTCATCAGGGATCTTGCAGGCAGGTCGGTGAGCTGCCAGGATGAATTCTAGTTTTTCCTTCTCCTTCAGCAGGTTGGCAATCTCGGTCTGCAAAGCAGACTTCTCATCTTCTAGTTGGTCTGTCTCCTGTATACAGAGGGATAAACGAAAGCATAAGAAACAGTTTTACTCAAGGGCCCTTATGCTCAATCTCCAACTTTCCCCTTAAGTTTTAAAAAGGAGCAACCCACAGAGTCGACCTACCGCTTGGAGTGTATCAGTCAGCTCCCTCCTCCGGTTGCGGCATTTGGCTGCAGCCATCTTATTCCTTTCCCTTCGGATTCTCCTTTTCTCTTCTTCTTCTGGAGATAACTAGAATAATCACAAAAAAAAAAAAAAAAAAAAGACCGACATTCAGTAAAAGTGTCTGCCATCACCTCCATTCACCCACCCCAGTAGAACTGGCTCCTGCAGCTTCCCTACTTCCTGGCACCCCACTGTGAAACCATTTCTAACCTGCAGTTGCAGACTAGGTGTGACTTGCATTTAAAATTAAGATCCTCAGCAAGAGAACAAAGAAGAGCCAGTCTAAAAGCATGCGGTAGGAAACTTAGGGAAGAAACTATGAGAGTACTTCTTAGGGTGAGACTCAGAGTCTGAGTTGGGATGGAATGGGCTTGGAGCCAGGGTTCCCAGTTAGGGATGTGCAGCCAGCCCCGTCAGGGGCTTAATCCTCTCTACTGTGCTCCTCCATCTCCAGGGCCGCTTCCCACCCAGCCCCCACCTTCCCAGGAAGGGTAGGCTAGAGTTCCTCACCTGTTCTACCTTGCCCCTCCTTCCAGTGCTCTGCGCTCGGCTTCCTGTCACGGTCTTCACAATGCCAGCCCTGGAGTAAGCCCCAGGGGAGGGAGTGGGGACTCCGAAGGGGTGAGGGGCTCTGGTCTGCGATGGGGCCACAGAGGAGACGAGGGCGGGCTGCACAAGCCACTGCAGGTCCGGACTGGTCGAGATGGCAGTGACCGTGGGAATGAAGTTGGCACTGGAGACGGCCAGGTCCGTGCAGAAGTCCTAGAACAAAACAGAAGGGGAAAGCCGACGTGAGCGAGCAGATTCCGGACACAGGTGGGGCGAGTTCCCGGTGCCGCATGCAGCAGCGAAGAGAAACGATCCTGCCACGGACGTTTCATCTTAAATGTCCCTCATCCTGGATGAAAGGTCTCCCCCTTTTCCTCCCAGGCATTCCGCAGCGCAGTGCCTGTCTCTTCCATCCTGCCGCTGCGTTCCCGTTATCCCTTCAGCATCACTCGCTTGAAAGGGGGTTTGTTATAAATATCCCTGACGTCTGCGCTGACGCAGGCGCCGCTCCGGAGTCTCCAGAATGAACTCTCTTTTTATCAATGAAACTGCCTTACACACCCGCCCGCTGCACCCTCCTCCCTCACCCCTCCTCCCTGCTCCAGGCTGCCGGGGGAGGGGGGATTGCCGCTTTCTGCCACCTCCCCGGAGAAGCCAGGCTCTAGTTAGCGAGTCTGTGCTTGGGACACGTCTGCCCCAGCTAATGTCAGAGATCCGTCCTGGAGTGCAAACCTGACGTTGCTCAGAACGAACCTGCCTCCGGAAGGGGGAACAAATTCTTACTATGGCAAGCTTGCGTACGCTCAGAGCCAAGTCCCGAGCCCCCAAGCCGGCACCGCTCCGGCCACTGCAGCGTCCCTCCAGGCACAAGGGAGCCCCCTACTCATCTCCTGGAGCGTCCCGCCCAGTGTCTCCTCCTCTGCGACCCCAAGCCCCCGGCCCCGCGGCGGTGGGAAGCCAGACTTACCTGCGCGTTGACAGGCGAGCCCATGCTGGAGAAGGAATCGGCGGGTGAGTGGTAGTAGGAGAGGCTATCTCCGGCCGGGGACGCGCTGCTGCAGCGCGAGGATGACGCCTCGTAGTCTGCGTTGAAGCCCGAGAACATCATCGTGGCGGTTAGGCAAAGCCGGGTGTGGGGCCGAGGGGCGGAGACAGGTGGGCGCTGTGGAGCAGAGCTGTGTAGGAACGCGGTCACTGCTCGTTCGCTGCGCCGCGGCCGCCGGCTCAGTCTCGGCTTCTCGGCTGCTCGCTGCAGATGCGGTTGGAGTACGAGGCGCCGCAGCCACTGCTTTTATAACAAGCGTTTTATGAATGAGTGTAAACGTCACGGGCTCAACCACGGTGGCGCCAGAGGGGTGGCGCGCGGGCCTGGGCGCCTCTGCCGCCGCGTGGCTGCCTCCCTAGCGCTCGCAGCTCCCTGCCTCCGCCTTGGCGCGTGTCCTAATCTCGTGAGCATTTCGCAGTTCCTGTCTGAGGGGTCTCGTGGGACCCCCAAGATGAGGGGCTTCGGGGATGGCTCCCCCCAGGGCTACAGGGAAAGGCCGTGGAAACCTGCTGACGCAGATGTCCTAATATGGACATCCTGTGTAAGGGGGGAGGGATTGACGGGAACTGCTCGCGGGCTGCAGCCAACAACGAGGGTGCAGCGCGGGGGGAGGCGGGGGCCGCGGCCGGGGGAGGGGAGGCGGGAACGGCGCAGAATGCGAGAGAACATTCGCACCTGGTTCAATGCGGACCCTTGTTCCCGAAGTCGGGGGGGATGGGGCAGAGAGCACCTCTTTACCCTTGTACGGAAACTGAAGACAGTTCTGAGGCTCAGGAATAGGAAAAACGGCCTCGGGTACACGGCACCGAGGACTTAAGCCTCGGCTCCCGAAGGAATGCGCCCCTACCCCCATCCCCAATTCTAGCCCTAATTCAGTGCAAAACGAGGAAGCAGACCCTCACCCCTCTCCTCCAGCCCCCGGGCTGGAGCAATACTAGCACTGTTCCTGCGTTTGGAAGCAGAAAGTGGATCCAAAATAAGAGAATACGATAACCTACTTTACGGTACTGGGTACTTTATTTATTTACTTATTTTTTTTAAGGAAGACAGCGCATTTATTTATTTATTTTTCTCGGCCATGTGTGGGAATATTAAGGAAACTGTCAAATCCCTGAGACACCAGCAGATAAACACTGTGCAACACCTACGTGCGAAGACATTTGAAGGGGGTGTCTGCCCGGTTCTGAGCTGGGCCCCAGGGGTAGGGAGTGCGGGGTGTGGTTATGTGGGCAGGGTGGTCAGTTCGGGATGACAAGGCGGGGTGTGCTTCCTGCGGGGAACTCAAATCTGAGCTGGGGGGCTGGTTCGGTCCCGCCAGGAAGCTGTGCTTACGGGAGCCCGCAGCGGGTGATTTTCCAGCGCGGACTTGGAGAGGGGAGGACAGGGGCTGGAAGGACGGTGTCCAGCAGCGCCCAGGCGGAATACCTCGACCGCTGGGACCCCAGGCGCGGCTCCACGTCCTGGAACACGGGGCTTTGGGGAGGCAAGGTGCTCCAGAGTGTGCCACGCCCCCCAGCCTCCTGCCCTGCTGCGTAGGACAGCCGGGGTCACGCTGCCCGGGCTCAGCCCCAGCGCGCCGGCCACCTCCGGGGTGCGAAGACGCATGTCCCCGCACAGCCCCAGTCTCCCCTTCCCCACTCTTCGGGCCCGGGGGTCGGGACCAGCGGTGGGCACCTGAGGGGCGAGGCAGGATGAGGCCGGCGGGCGGATAGTTCGGGGCGCGGGGTGAGTCGGACCGCAGACCTGCCTCCAGCCGCCGCGCCCGGGAGCCAGGAGATCCTGCTATAGATAGTAACAGGGAAGCTGCTGTTTACAGCAACACAGCGCCGCCAGGGCCGTCTCCAGGCAACGCCGCGCTGCCGGGCGCGCCGTCGGCCTGGCAAGGCCGCCCTCCCTCCCAGCTCCCCTGGGCCGCGGCCTCCCCGGCCCGGCTGCGGCCGCTCCCGTCGCCTGACATCATCCGCCGGGTCCGGGGGCTGAGCGGCCCGCGCGGGGCTGTGCGCTAACCTCCATTCTTAGAGATCCAACCCGGCAGGAGCGGGGAGGGCAGGAGGCGGGGATTCGTGGAACTGGGCCACTTGCTATTTTTGCATTCCCTGTCACAGGCAGAGGTGAAAACAGAATTTCATCATTGTATGTCATTGGTTTATGTTGGTGAGAATTTAGGCGCTTTTTTTTCTCACTCATAAAAAGAGAGGGAAAAGGAAAAACACACATAATGCGTAAACACAGATTCCTTGGAGCTGCTCTGAATCCTAAAGCAATTCTGCGGCCTTCGGTACTTCTAATTCTATCCTTGATTACAGAAGGAAAGAGGGGGACGGGAGGGAAAGGGGTTATGAAGCCAAATACATCTCTCTTATTATTAATATTAGCTTCAGACAAAATAGGTCAAGCTTTGAATTCCTGAGTCTAGCCATGCCTGCCATTTACAACTAGATCTCGGGCCACTTAAGAGGAAACCTGACTGGGTGCAGTGGCTCACTCCTGTAATTCCTGCACTTTGGGAGTCCAAGGTGGGTGGATCACTTGAGGCCAGGAGTTCGAGACCAGCCTGGCCATCATGGTGAAACCCTGTCTCTACTAAAAATACAAAACTTAGCCTGGTGTGGTGATGCACACCTGTAGTCCCAGCTACTCAGGAGGCTGAGGCAGGAGAATCACTTGAACCCGGGAGGCAGAGGTTCCAGTGAGCTAAGATTATGCCGCTGCACTCCAGCCTGGACAACAGAGCAAGACTCTGTCTGAAAAAGAAAAGAAAAGAAAACCTAGAATGATTTGATTTACTTCCCTTTCAGGTCTAAAGTAGTTCAGTCAATACCTGAAAGATGTGTCAAGATTTTATATCCAGGATTTATCTCAAATACACTTATCCTGCCTTTACCAATTAAAAAAAAAAAAGAAGAAGGGTCTTTGAGTGAGCCTGTTTCCTACAGATAGCTTAACTCTTTCCTTTCTGGCACCATTATGACCAGAGTTGGAGACTTAATAAATCCATCCTCTGGAAAGGACAAACCATGTGTCCATTTATTGTTTTATTTATTTAACAAAAAACTATTGACTGGGCTGGAGGCTGGTGCTCACTGTCATGAAGAGGGTAAACCTGTCCCGACCCTCAGAGAGATTCCAGTCTTATAGGAAGACCAACAAGTCAACAGAGCTTACCGGGCAGCAGTAAGTGGTTTGATAGAGGTAAGAAAGGGGTGCCAGGCAACACAGAAGAAGGCTTGGAAACAGGTCCCAGATGAGGTGACTGCAATACAGAGATGGGGCTCGGATCCTCTGTTCGCTGGATAATGGAATGATAAAGATTGAGTAAGGCCAGAGCATCATCCAGGCAAAGCAAGAGCTCAACCAGAAGCCGCAGTATAGGCCAATACAATCTCAGACTCCGTCTCCTGCCCCACTAACATCCGAACCTGTGATCATTCTAACATATTCTCACATCTCAATCTGCTCCTGGTATCCATTTCAGAACTGCAAAATCACATTCTAAAAAGTGGAGCTCACACAAGGTAGCCTAAAAATAAAGACAAATCAGAACAAATATGTGAAATTATTTTTGCCGTTTGCAGAGGTCAGAGTGACTTTGAGACAGGTGCTTATGTGCCTCCATGAGCACAGCGCTGCCTTCCAACAGGGCAGGGATTTCGTGTTCTGGACAAGTCTGAGCATATAAAACCAAAATGTATGTAGTTTGTGATTATCTATGTGCTGAGTTCCTCCTATCTGGGGATCCAAAAGTGAAAAGGAGGGCAGAATTCCACATCTGAATGTTAACCCAAATTGAAAAAAAAATTCACTTTTCCTCCACAGTGTTTCCTTATCCGATGACTTTTCCTATTTTACGCTCTCTGTGGCACTTGAAGGAGGAGACCTGACCCACACTTTTGAAGTCAGTGCACATTGTTTAGCCTGGCGTTGTTGCAACATTAAGTGCAAGGCTGCTGTCTGTACCGCCTACGTAAATGCTGCCGCACACAAGCCATCCCCAGCGTGCAGAAGTAGTTGTTTATTTGGGGAAGTGTGGTCTAGTGGTGAAGGGTTGTGGTCAAAGCACGGGACCAGAAGTCAGGAAGATGCATATACCCAAATCGACTTAGACTTGTTTGGCAACTTTTCACCTTTGTCTTTTTCATGTGCTGATATTCACTTAGGATCTAGCACAGGGCCTGGCGCATAGTAGGTGTTCAATAAATATCCCTTTGTCTTTTTCTTTTTGTCTTTTTTTTTTTTTTTTTTGAGACAGGGTCTCACTTTGTTACCCAGGCTGGAGTGCACTGGTGTGATTATAGCTCACTGCAGCCTTGAACTCCTGGGCTCAATGCCCCTACCTCAGCCTTCCAAGTAGCTAGGACCACGGGCACACGCCAGCTAATTTTTAATTTTTTTTAGAGATGGGGTCTTGCTGTGTTGCCCAGGCTAGTCTCAAGCTCCTGGCCTCAAGTGATCCTCCCACCTCTGCCTCCCAAAGTGCTGAGATGACAGGTGTGAGCCACCACATCTGGCAATAAATATCTATTGAATGGATGAATGAATGCATGTCCTCATCCAGGCAAGGTGAATGTAGATGGTTGTGCTTTTTGGGTACTTAGAAAGCAAATAGATAATATTCTTTAAATCTTTGGAAAGGCTGAACAGGCTCTTTTATTCTGGGGTATGAATAGGCAAAAATTGGGAAAGACAAAATTACAAGATGTTTGGGCTATTTTCAGCGGATACCGCCTCTGTGTATAAAGAACACCCCAGTGGTTCATGATGAAAGATCAAACTTACCCTTGTTACTAAGCCCCATGAGAAAGACAGCTAGTGCCCATATATAAATACCACATTGTCTGCAATGACAATGACCATGTTACCACTACCCTTTAATTTCTTCATTCTAAATGTCTGGACCCAACAAGAGAAAGAGGCATTCCACAGTTCTTGTGGGACTCACACACACATGAGCCCAGTGAAGGTCTTCGGAGGTCAAGGTTACTCACTCTATGGCTCAGACTGTGAGCAAAAAGACTGCCCCTATTTAGAACACTGGAGGCACAAGAGTACCGCACCACCCCCCGACACATGCCACCACTGCAACTAATTGGTACTAGAGATTTAGCCTCTTTGAGAAAAACTGTTTTTTCATTCTGAACAACTCTTGGCTTTTTGACAGGAGAGGATGATTCAATGGGATCCCCGTCCTTCTGCTAATGTGAGCATTTAAACAAAGCTCTGTGTGGTCCCTGAGACACGCTCCATCTGGAGCTGAGGAAACTGGGGAACAGTGGCAGTGCCAAAGACAGGCACCCTGTAGCCCAAGCCTGCAACATCTTTTGCAGCCACCAGCAGTATGGGACACTGGTTCTGTCAGTGTTGCCGAATCTTGCTTTAGAAACAAGAGCTCCCCGCCAGCACACAAGTACAGCTTCTCCAGGCTGTCAGCTCCTCCAATGTCCTGAGCTGACCTTCTGCAGCTCCGGCGGACTTAGCTGCTGGAATTCCAAAGGAACCCCATCGACGTCACTAAACCTATAGGACAAAAACACACCCCAAGAAACCTCAACTACAGGGCTCCCATCCAATAAGAAAAATCTCATAATCACCATGGGCAGGGCCAGGAGTGGCTAGAAGAAGCTGCCATATGACGTGATTCGAGGTGTTAAGACATATTCAGCAGAGGTCACACCATGTCATCCACGACCTTACTCTTACTCAAGATAAATCTTTTTTTCTTTCTCTCTCCCTGTACTGAAAAGTTGCAAGGGACAGATTTTTTTTTTTTTTTTTTTTGAGACTGAGTCTCACTCTATCGCCCAGGCTGGATTGCAGCAGCATGATCTTGGCTCACTGCAACCTCCGCCTCCCCGGTTCAAGCAATTCTCATGCCTCAGCCTCCCAAGTAGCTGGGATTACAGGCGCCCACCACCATGTCTGGCTAAAGTTTTGTATTTTTAATAGAGATGGGGTTTCACCATGTTGGCCAAACTGGTCTCAAACTCCTGACTTCAGGTGATCCGCCAGACTTGGCCTCCCAAAGTGCTGGGATTACAGGTGTGAGCCACCCCACCCAGCCACAAAGGACAGATCTTTAAGAGAGACTTTGGCCATTGTAATGCCAAAGAAGTTCCCCTCTCCCAAATCAGGAAAATCTTAACTAGTATGTAGGAATTCAGTTAGGCTGCCCTCTGATCTAGAACTCATAATTTCATCCTCAGATGTGACAACTTTTTGTCTTAGTTTAGTACATCATTGTGTTCTACAAGAAAACTTGCCATTGTAACTCCCAGGAGAGGTCTGATTTCTCCACGGATGTTTTATTATTCTGGAGTACTGAGTTAGAGATCGATGGTGAAATTCCCAGAATGACTCTTCTGAAGAATTCCACCTTTAAATTCTGGCCCATCCCAGACTGTGAGGTAATCAGTTAGGACAAGGACAGATTATACACTGGCAGAGTCTACTGTCCCACCTAGGGGGGCTCTGAATTAAATCAGAACACCAAACAGACCTGTTATCCCCCCAAACCTGTTTAGAGGTCAGTTTACAGAATGACACTTAGCTAAAAATCTGTACTCCTTATGGAGATTCCCAGTCCATAGGCTTCAGCCTCCGCCTCGCCTTCCAACCTTACCTTGAACCATTTTCCCGCACTCCACTCCAGTTACATTGACTTTTCTCTCCCTCAAATATGCCAAGCTGCCTCTGCCTCTGCGCCTGTGTACCCACTCTTCCCTCTTCCTCACAGACCTTGACAAGTTGACTCTTCCTCCTGACCAACATCTGCTCAAATGTCACCTTCTCCAGGAAGCCCCTCCTGTCCTCCCCATCCAATGTTGCAACCCCCTTTGCCCTTCAGTCACTTTCTGTCATGTTACCTGGTTTTCTTTTCTATCTAGCACTTATCACTACATGACTCTGTCTATTTATGTACTGTTTCGTTGCCATCTTCTACTAGTCCGTAAGCTCCACAAGAGCAAGGACCTTATCCATCTTATTTAGCAGTTACCTATCCTCAGTACCACGCTTCCTGACACCAAGGCACTCAATAAATCCTTGTAGAATAAACGTATATTTTTATTTTTGTTTATTTATTTTTTTGAGACAGGGTGTCACTCTGTCACCCAGGCTGGAATGCGGTGGATCACTGCAGCCTCGACCTCCAGGCAATCAAACCAGACAATCCTCTTGCCTTAGCCTCCCGAGTAGTTGGGACCACAGGCATGGGCCACCACGCCTGGCTAATTTTTTTTATTATTTGTAGAGATGGGGTCTCACTATATTGTCCAGGCTGGTCTCAAACTCCTGGACTCAAGCAATCCTCCCACCTTGGCCTCCCAAAGTATTGGGATTCTGGGCGTGAGCCACTGCACCTGGCCTATGAATAAATGTTAAACAGAGGTTCATCAGTTATTGTCCTTGTGACGGACAAGGCAGCATGGATTCCCTTTCTGGACAGAGGGCTTTGATGGATGGTTTATTACCTGTATCCTTCTCAGGTTAGGAAACCAAAATCCTAGTCAGCAATTTTTTTTTTTTTTTTTGAGACGGAGTCCCACTATGTCACCCAGGCTGGAGTGCGGTCTGCAACCTCTGCCTCCCAAGTTCAAGCGATTCTCTTGCCTCAGCCTCCCAAGTAGCTGGGATTATAGGCATACACCACCATGCCCAGCTAAGTTTTTTTTTTTTTTTTTGAGACAGTCTTGCTCTGTTGCCAAGGCTGGAGTGCAGTGGCACGAGCGTGGCTCACTGCAACCTCCGACTCCTGGGCTCAAGCAATTATCCTGTCTCAGCCTCCCAAGTAGCTGGGATTACAGACATGCACCACCACACCTGGCTAGTTTTTTGTATTTTTAGTAGAGACAAGAGTTTCACCATGTTGGTCAAGCTGGTCTCAAACTCCTAACCTCAGGTGATCCACACGCCTCAGCCTCCCAAAGTGCTGGGATTACAGGCGTGAGCCACCGCGCCCGGCCTAATTTTGTATTTTTAGTAGAGACAGGGTTTCTCCATGTTGGTCAGGCTGGTCTCGAACTCCCGACCTCAGGTGATCCGCCTGCTTTGGCCTCCCAAAGTGCTGGGATTACAGGCATGAGCCACCATGCATGGCCCCTAGTCAGCAATTTTCTTATCGGGCATAATTTAGATGCCTATAAACCCAAGGGGTATACCCATCCTTAGAACTACAAAGACCCATCATACCTGCTGTCTAAATGTTTCCACATAATCACTTCTTGGCCTTTTGGCTAAGATCAAGTGTAGTAAATGTTTCCACTACCTACTGAACAAGACGGTACGGGATGCCCCCCCCCACCCCAAAACAATGATTAGCACAATGAGAAACTTCACCTAAGGTTGGTTACACCCCAGATCCCTTCTTTTACACAAATTTAGCCTAATCCAAAAAGAAATTTTTTTTTTTAAGTCAGAGTCTCACTCTGTCACCCAGGCTGGAGTGCAATGGCGCGATCTTGGCTCACTTCTACCTCTCTCTCCTGGGTTCAAGCAATTCTCCTGCCTCAGCCTCCCAAGTAGCTGGGATTACAGGAGCACACCACCACACCCTGCTAATTTTTTGTATTTTTGTAGAGATGGGTTTTCACCATGTTGGCCAGATTGTTCTTGAACTCCTGACCTCAGGTGATCCACCCACCTCAGCCTCCCAAAATGCTGGGATTACAGGCATGAGGCACAACACCCAGCCAAGAAACTTTTTAGAAAATATTTATGCATAAAAGTAAAAATCTAACCAATTTTTAGTTTAAAAGTGCTGGCCACAGGGCCACAGTAAACATTTATAGCCCTAATACTGAGGTGATTATGGTGTCCTTTCAAGTAATTAAAAACAAAAGCAACACTGCATTGTAAAATACATTTTTATTTAAAAAAGTAAAACTCAGCCAAGTGCAGTGACTCACGCCTGTAATCCCAGCACTTTGGGAGGCTGAGAGAGGTGGATCACTGGAGGTCAGGAGTTCAAGACCAGCCTGGCCAACATGGTGAGACACCTGTCTCTACTAAAAATATAAAAAATTAGCCCAGCGTGGTGGCAGTCACCTGTAATTCCAGCTATTTGGGAGGCTGAGGCAGGAGAATCGTTTGAACTCAGGAGGCAGAGGTTGCAGTGAGCTGAGATCGCACCACTGCACTCCAGCCTGGGCGACAGAGTGAAACTCTTGTCTCAATAAGTAAGTAAATAAATAAATAATAAATAAGGAAAACTCACAAGTATGCTAAAGTCATGCCCAGATGTAAGTTCCATGCGGGAAGGAGACACTACTGTCTCCCCACTGCCAGATCAGTGCCTGACATAATACTAAGCCCTCAGTAAATAGAATAATGAATCCAGCTTTCTGATTTCTTTCTTGAATGCCCCCTACCCCTGCCCCAGAATGTGCTTACTTGGTTTCTTGGGCAACCCGGCAGTGCCTGGGCACGTGGCTGGGGCCAGGTCAATTGTTTGGATTGCACAGAACTGTTCTCACATACCACAGGCTCAGCTGAGGCCAGCATATAGAACCTACAACAGGAGCTGATCTGGCAGCTATAAACAGAACACCACACTCCTGCCAGCCTCAGATTGGTTAGCATGGAGGGCTGGGCTGTGCTGGGCCCACAGGATTCTTCATTTAAATCATTTGGCAGAACCATTCTATTTGTTTCTCCAGATTCATCAGGTGGCTGGGAATAAATCATGGGTTAGCTGCCCAGAGGGTTTCTGCGGGTGAAGAATCTTTGCTTTCACCTGGAGTTTGCTTTGCAGTGAATGGGCAACTTCACAGCAGATGAGGAATTGGGAGTTCATTTGCTACTAGTACTTTGACATCCAAGGCAAGTTTGTTTGAACCTGGGGCTTCATCCAGCTGATGTCTGTCTGAGCTTAGAATTTGGAAAAGAAGGAAGCAAGAGGTTGTGAAATAGGCTGGGGAATGGAAAAAGAAAAAAAGTTCTTCAACTAGCACTCTACTCATTGGTCTGCGAAATCAACAGTTTCACCAAACGACAGCTCCAAGCCCCAGGGCATAATTTCTACATTTCTTACCCATTTCTGGCCCATATGGTAAAATGACCAGAGAATAATGCAGAAAGCCGAGGAATTTCAGATTAAGATGTTTTAGATTGTACATTTAGATAAGAGCAGCCCTGAGGCATTTATATCACACATCTAGTTTGAGATTAATTCAGCTGTATTCTTATCAGGTATCTCTAGCCTGCTTTCTATTTTTCCATTGGTTTCAGAATTCTTTCCAGGAAAGAAACGACTTTCACATCCTCAAAATATTATTACCTTGTACAAGGGTCAGAAAAAAACCGATTACCTACAGTTACTTTGTATGGACCCTGCAAAGTTAATTCCTTCTTAACTCAAATTGTACAAAGTCAATTATCCTATCCCTTGCTACTCATTCATCACTTTTACTGAGCACCTACTACATGCCAGTCACTAGACTCCACAGTAAACAGGCAAACTTCCTACTAACATGAAGCTTATAGTCCAGTATTGAATCAATAAGAAAACAAAAATGTCAGATAAAAGTGAGTGCTGGGCAGGTAATTTTTTTGTTTTTTGTTTTGTTTTTTTGAGACAGAGTCTTGCTCTGTCGCCCGGGCTAGAGTGCAGTGTCATGATATTGGCTCATTGCACCTCTGCTTCCCCAGGTCAAGCAATTCTCGTGCCTCCGCCTCCTGAGTAGCTGGGTCAATAGGTGTGCGCCACCAAACCCAGCTAATTCTGGTATTTTTAGTAGAGACAGGGTTTCACCATGTTGGTCAGGCTGGTCTCGAACTCCTGACCTCAAGTGATCTGCCCACGCTGGCCTCCCAAAGTGCTGGGATTACAGATGTGAGCCACCGTGCCCAGCCTTGGGCAGGTAATTAAAATGGAAGAATATGTTGTGAATAAGTGTGTTGCTACTTTGGACTGGGTAGAAGAAGGTGACAATTTCCATGAGAAGCAAATGATAGCAAGGAACTAGCCATGAAAGAACAAGGAGCAGGATATTCAGGGCAGAGGAAATGCTTCCCAAAGGTTATGTACTGAAAACCACAAGTGCCAATCCCCCCACACCTTTGAAATCAGCCATCCTTGCAAGGTGCACCTCAAACCCTACTGTCTGACTTACCAACAACAATCTCCCCCTCCCTCCAGATCTTTGGATCAGTGCTACTAAATGTGAAAAGTTCCCAGCTACTCCCAGCTCACTTTCCTCCCTAGCTGTCCCTACACTTCCAACAGGATATGGATAGTTGTATTTTATTCTCACTCAATTACAGCCCATCTAGATCCTTCTTATACGTGGCTCCACACTAATGTTGATGATTGGTAAGACGTCTCTCAAAAGCTTAGAGTCTTAAGTGAAATAACTGAAAAATAGTGAAGTAAATCACCGACACCAGGCTTGGAGGTCTTCCAGGGCCCTTTTTTACAGGAATTTGAAAACAGGCACATTCCATTGTGTCCTTGATTAGAGAGCTGTTGACAATAAACAGAGTTCAGAATTTGTGCTGTAAAACAGCACACAGTGAACAAACCAAGGCTTTCTCACCCAGGACCCCACTTCCCTGGATTCTGGTGATCCTTATATGGGATTTAAGCCGGTACATTTGAGAAGTTTATGGAGAACTAGACTCTCAAAGCATTTGTTTTTCAAATTCTTTGTTATTTTGACTGCACTGGAGACTATTCCACAAGCCACTATCAGAATCCACCCATCTCTGGTTCCCGTAAATATTATGTCTACACAGAACTATGTGAACTATTTCTAAGCTGGAATATGAACCAGGTCTTGAAAGCTTGCTGGTGGAAATGACATAAGAAGAGCATTAAAACTTAAATGAGAGAAAATTCAGTAGCAAAGGAAAAGTGGGCTAAAGGATATGTGCATGTTTTGGTAGCTCAGAAGGTAGTTCAACTCTCAAAGATTGATTATTCAGCCCACCCTAGATTATTTAAATCCAGCAGCAAATGTATACTGGCTTATTTCTGGGGGCACTAGGGTGACACTTACTAAGGCAAGTAAAAGAAGCTGAAGTCAATTCCCAGAGAGATGATTCCATTTTTTTTCTTTTTTTTTTTTTTTGAGACAGAGTCTCGCCCTGTTACCCAGGCTGGACTGCAGTGGCGTGATCTCGGCTCACTGCAACCTCTGCGTCTTAAGTTCAAGCAATTATTTGTGCCTCAGCCTCCAGAGTAGCTGGGATTACAAGCGCAGGCCACCACACCTAGCTACAGAGAGGTCATTCCTAGCGTAGTTGGGACTGATTGTTCCAGATAATGGGGACAAAGGGAAGCCGAGGTGGCAACTGCCAACTGACAGTGATTCCTGAGAAGGCAAAAACTAGGCAGCTGCTGCCATGCATCCTGGAGCTTAGGATTAAATTCAATCTGATTGGGAATGTCTTTTAAAAAGAGGCGGGGTTGGGGGAGAGAGAGATAGGATCTCCCTATATTGCCCAGGCTGGTCTTGAACTCCGGGGCTCAAGCAATCCTTCCACCTCCGCCTCCCAAAGTGCTGGGATTACAGGCATGAGCCACTGCACCCGGCCTGATTGCAAACTTCGGATGCAGGAATCTCCTCTCATCTTTGGCAGTCCTGTCCTCTAGAGCATTTGTGAAAAGGCATGGAACATGGAATTAAATATGAGCTACTAGCATTATACATATGTTCTCTGCCTCCACCTCCCACTCTTCATCTCAATTCAGCCTACTTTTTATCCAGAACTCAAACTTAAAATGTCACATCCACATAAAGGACTTTCCCCAGCAGCCAGACTGAATTAGGAACCTTTTAGAAGCCCTCATTCCACCCTAGGCTTTTCATGATTAGCACTTACCACCATTTCTAATAATACATTTATTTAGAAAGCATTTGGGCTAATTTCCAAAATTAAGTTTCACAAGAGTAGGGATCTTTGTTTTATTTACTGATGTACCCCCAAGGAGTTAGAGAAGCCTGATCCTAATAGCTGTTAATTGTTGAATGAATTCATTTAGTGTTCTATCTCCCCCCTCCAGGAAGGCAGACACCTTGCCTATTTTACTCATCACTGACTCTCTAGCCCCTAACACAATATCTGGTATATAATAGCTGCTCAAAATATACTTCTTGAATAAAGGGAAATAATGATAGCTAATATTTATTGAGTGCTTGCTCAGGAATTATGCTAAGTGCTTTACAAATATTGTTATGATTTTTGTTGTTGTTTTGTTTTGAGACGGAGTCTCGCTCTGTCACCCAGGCTGGAGTGCAGTGGCGCCATCTCAGCTCACTGCAACCTCCACTTCCCAAGTTCAAGCGATTCTCCTGCCTCAGCCTCCTGAGTAGCTGGGTTACAGGTGCCCACCACAATGCCTGGCTACTTTTGTTGAGATGGAGTCTCACTCTGTCACCAAGGCTGGAGTGCAGTGGCACGATCTCAGCTCACTGCAACCTCTGCCTCCCGGGTTCGAGTGATTCTCCTGCCTCAGCCTCCAGAGTAGCTGGGACTACAGGCACTCACCACCACACCCAGCTAATTTGGTACTTTTAGTAGAGACAAGGTTTTTCCATGTTGGTCACGCTGGTCTCGAACTCTCAACCTCAGGTGGTCCACACACCTCACCCTCCCAAAGTGCTAGGATTACAGGTGTGAGCCACCACGCCTGGCCTACTTTTTGTATTTTTTTTAGTAGAGACAGGGTTTACCATGTCGGCCAGGCTGGTCTCAAACTCCTGACCTCAAGGAATCCTCCTGCCTCGGTCTCCCAAAGTGCTGGGATTACAGGTGTCAGCCACCGCACCCAGCCTTGTTATGTTATTTAATATTCACCACAATTTGATGATGTAGGTATATTGTTCCGCCAGTTTGGTTGAATAGGTTGAATAATATTTTTTTTAGTAGAAATGGGATCTCATTGTGTTGCCCAGGCTGATCTCAAACTCCTGGGCTCAAGCAAATTTTCCCACCTCAGCCTCCCAAAGTACTGGGATTACAAGCGTAAGCCACCACACCCAGCCAATTCAAAATAATTTTAAAATAATGATCTTATAATTTTCTAATCCACACCATATAATTGGGCTAAATATTTCCCCAGTGTAGTTGATAGTGCTCTGGTGACCTGCATAAGTAAATTTATTTCCCTAAGTACCTACCAGGGCATGACTAATAAGAGAGAAACTCGGGGCCAGGTGCAGTAGCTCACGCCTGTAATCCCAGCACTTTGGGAGGCCAAGGCGGGTGGATCACCTGAGGTCAGAAGTTTGAGACCAGGCTGACCAACATGGTGAAACCCTGTCTCTACTAAAAATACAAAAATTAGCTGGGTATGATGGTACGTGCTTGTAGTCTCAGCTACTTGGGAGGCTGAGGCAGGAGAATCGCTTGAACCTGGGAGGCCGAGGCCAGCAGTGAGCCAAGATCGCACCGTTGCGCTCCAGCATGAGCAATAGAATGAGACTCTGTCTCAAAAAAAAAAGAGAGAAACTCAATTTCATGGGCCTTCATTATGCTAATGTTGCTTGGAATTAAAATATAGATTCGGCTTCTAGAGACATTGGACTTTGGAGAAAAATTTATCTATGTTGTGCTGGTTGCATTGGGTTCATATGCAACCACAGAACATATAGAACGCTTCCAGTTTTGCTAGGGGACACTGGAAGCAGGAAAAAAGTATGGGCCAAATCTTGCCCAAGACGCTGGTTAAACCAGCTTTGCCAGTGTCTCATGTACCTACCTGGGACACCAGCTGGAAGGCAGGTTTGTTCCATCCTCTGGGAGGAACCATGCCAGTCCCTACCACTCTGCCCCATCTGATCCGGCTAGATCAGGCTTCGGGAAGTCAATAATCCCACCTCGCCAGGTAAAACCAGAAGTGTTCAGCTGGTACAGCATGGGTCCAGCAAGGAATAGACTCACTGAAAACAAACTGATCTGCCCAGAGTGGAAGTAATTCCAAGAGAATTACTCAAAGTATTATATTCCCCATATCGGAACCCGTTCTGGTGAGATTATGTTATCATCCTTTAACAAAGAAACTGGTGACCCAAAGAAGCATCGTGTGAGAAGTGGTCATCTTATCAGGAACATTAATTCTTGAGTTAAATTTTTACCTCTCCTTGATTTCTCTATCTTCTTTTGTCACTGTCAGCACCACCCCATAAATACTGAAAAAGAAACAGGAGTGTACAAGGAAGATAGGAAAAATAAAGACAAAGCAGGGAATTTGCATAAAGCTGCGCTGCATGTCTTTGATTTAAAAGGGCTGTCCTTCAGTTTTAAATAATGTCCTTTTTTTTTTTTTTTTTTTTTTTTTTTGAGACAGAGCCTTGCTCTGTCATGCAGGCTGGAGTGCAGTGGTGCGATCTTGACTGACTCACTACAACCTCTGCCTCCCACGTTCAAGCAATTCTCCTGCCTCAGCCTCCCAAGTAGCTGGGATTACAGGCATACACTACCACGCCTGGCTACTTTTTGTGTTTTTAGTAGAGACAGGGTTTCTCCATGTTGGCCAGGCTGGTCTTGAACTCCTGACCTCAGAAGAGGTCTACTGGCCTAAGCCTCCCAAAGTGCTGGGATTACAGGTGTGAACCACTGCACCTGGCCAGATAATGTCCTTTTGACTTTTTTAGTGTTAAAATGTCTTCTCATTTATGAAATGATAGTGATAATAAGTAGTACTTGTTGTTAGGTTAAATTCAAAGTTGGCAACCTGTGTCAATTCCCAAACATGTAAAAAAAACTTTGCTTGCCCCTGTAGTATATGGGAGCCTCTGGATGACTGCAGTGGTGTCTTGGGAGGTTTTAGGTGAGGATAGGGAGAAGCATTTCCCCCCTCCTGTGTGAGTGGAACTATGGGTCTGCTGGGTGGGTTCCGAGAGTCCTGTGTCAGCAACTGGTACACCGTGAGGGTTGACTTTGACTAAAATGAATAATCTCTAGGATTCCAGCATCTCATTTCTCAGACCTACCCAAGAGCCCAGTGCACCTGTCTGGTGCCATCTCACCTGTTGGGGAGAAACATATCTAGTAATGTAATTTACAATAAATTTCAGGAGACTACTGCTCACAAGAGAATTTGTCTTTTAAGAGTAAGACCCAAAGGGAATGGCAAATGCTTAATCCAAAGAAATATATTGCTGATGATGGAATTTTAGGGACAGTGAGGGAGCATTCTTTGGCATAGGGCATATCAAATCACACAGATGGGCATTTATCCAGTCTCTCTATGAGTTACATCTCTTGACACTTGACCTTGACACTGCTCCATTTACAGGCCACCTCATCTTGCAAAATATTTTTAAACTTTAAAATACCCTCAGATTTATAGTTTTTGAAGCCCTTCCACAGCATGACCTAGTATGACCCTCCTAACAGTCCCAAGAGGTAAGGAGGCCAGGTAGCAACATCTTTTTTTTTTTTTTTTTTTTTAAAGGAATTTCACTCTTCGTGCCCAAGCTGGAGTGCAATCGCGCAATCTCGGCTCACTGCAACCTCCACCTCCTGGGTTCATGCGATTCTCCTGCCTCAGCCTCCCAAGTAGCTGGGATTACAGGCACATGCCACCACACCTGGCTAATTTTTTGTATTTTTAGTAGAAATGGGGTTTCACCATGTTAGCCAGGCTAGTTTTGAACTCCTGACCTTAGGTGATCCACCTGCCTCGGCCTCCCAAAGTGCTGGGATCACAGACGTGAGCCACCGCACCTGGCCACGTCTCCATTTTTATATCTGAGGAAAGCCAGACTTGAAGAGCATGAGTGGAAGAGTGAATTCCATCATGACTGAGATATAAAGGAGGATAGTGTGCACCCGGACCTTGAAAGGCCAGGTAGGTCATGGCTCCTACACATCTTGGCCTGGGCCAAGGCCTCTTCTTTGCCAGGGAAACCTGGCAAGTGGAGGCTTCACTCAGCACTAAGATGGAGAGGTGTTGAGGGAAAATATACCCACAAATAATAATCAAGCATTTATACAGCATTTAGTATTTCCATACCACCAACTAATAATCACTGTATCATTGCAATCCTCTTGGGTTAAAGCAAACGTGTGGGGTCAGTGAGTTTGCCAGAACCCATTTTATAGATGAGGAAATAGGTTGGGAGATTAATCATCTTGTGGTTTAAGGAAGTCAGCAACATAGAAGGATATCATGGTCCTTATGTTGAATCTGGTCATCTAAACAGAGAGGCTCAGCCGAAACACAGGGCAGCAAAAGAATATGCATGTGTGTGTGCATGCAAGCATATATGAAACAAACTGCTTCTCATGATACCATCAAAACGATATCTATCTGGTATTTCCTAGACTAAAAATTCCCTGGGTCCCACATCACGATCCATGGCCATGTTTGGGTCAAACATAAAGAAAGAACTGGCCTGGCCAGGTGTGGTGGCTCACATTTGTAATCCTAGCACTTTGGGAGGCTGAGGCAGGTGGATTGCCTGAGCTCAGGAGTTCAAGACCAGCCTGGGGAATACAGTGAAACCCTGTCTCTACTAAAAACACAAAAAATTAGCCAGGAGTGGCAGTGTGTGCCTGTAATCCCAGCTACTTGGGAGGCTGAAGTAGGAGAATTGCTTGAACCTGGGAGACGGAGGTTGCAGTGAGCTGAGATCGTGCCACTGCACTCCAGCCTGAGCGACAGAGCGAGATTCCATCGAGAGAGAGAGAGAGAGGAAGAAGGAAGGAAGGAAGGAAGGAAGGAAGGAAGGAAGGAAGGAAGGAAGGAAGGAAGGAAGGAAGGAAGGAAGGAAGAAGGCAGGAAAGAAGGAAAAGAAGGAAGGAAATAAAAAAAGAAAGAACTGGCCAGGCACAGTGGCTCATGCCTGTAATCCCAGCAGCACTTTGGGAGGCCAAGGTGGGCAGATCATTTGAGGTCAGGAGTTCAAGACTAGCTTGGCCAATATGGCGAAACCTGTCTCTACTAAAAATACAAAAATTAGCCTGACATTGTGGCAGGTGCCTGTAATCCCAGCTACTTGGGAGGCTGAGGCAGGAGAATCACTTCAACCTGAGAGGTGGAGGTTGCAGTGAGCCAAGATCCTGCCACTGCACTCCAGCCTGGGTGACAGAGCGAGACTGTCTCAAAAAAAAAAACAAAAAAAAAAAAAAAAAAAAGAACTAAGAATGGGAAATGGAGAAGGACATGGAATTTTGGAGGTTATAACTGATGCTGCCCTTGGACAGTCATAAAATCAGTTCATATACTAGAATCAAATCTAGGCACTTAGATATTTTGTCATCTTTCACCTTCCTCCCCTCTTCTTCATCTACACTGAGAAAATGCCCTCATTCACCTCTTCCAGCTTTTCAGGTCATCTTCAATGTACAGCGTAAATATTATCTCATTATTCCTCTTTCAGTGTAACCCAGATATATTGGCTCTCAGAGACCAAGACATGCTATATTCCTGGAAACATAAAGAGATGATAGAATTAGAAAGGGATGTTTGATGGTCTAAAAAGGATCTTATATCAGGCTTTCAAATATTCCCTGGCAGTGTCAGGACAGAAGGGAGACTAGCCTAGCAATTTAATATATTTACTGGGTAAATAGTAAGCACTTGCAGTCCCTGACTTAATCAGAATGAAGTTCATTACGATAAAGAGCTGTGCCCTTTGGTCCTGTTTGCATTAAACAGGCTCTCAATTTCATTTAATTTCACTCACATCTCCGAAGGAAATTATAGACTGTGAGGCTAGCCAAAGAGTCGGCAGCGAGGACAGATAGCAAGGATATCCACCAGAGGAGATAGAGGAAAGGATGTAGTGGGCTAAGATGGGAGCATAGAGGACAGATATTCTCCTTATCAACCCCAATCAATGAAACTAATTTTACTTTCTTGTTTTTAACTTGACGTTTGTATCAGTCTCTCTCTTTCTCTGGTTTTTAAAAACATCTTATCAGGTCATCTAAACCTTTTATGAAACATTTCAGACTTGTACGTGCATGAGCTGGTGAAGATTTATTATATTTGACACCATAACTACAGATTTTAAGGCATTCTTGTAAGCACAACTTGACTGAAACCCCTGAGGCTAGATCGCTATCTTTTACCAGATGTTAACTTGGTTTCACTGATGGAAACCCAGGGTAAGGTTAAAACTGTTTGTGGACACATTCATACCTTGGAATGTTTAACCCCATCAGTATATTAGTATTCGATATCAAGAAACCTGGGCTCTTGATCTGTAATGCTCTGTTCATCTCTGTCCTCAATTTCTTTCTGTTTCTATTGGAGAAATCAAATGGTCCCCTCGATTTGAATTAAAACAGGCGGAGAGGAAATAATAAGATCCAATGAGCCCATAAATAGAAGTACCCACCCAGGTCCTTTGGGATTCTTTAGTATCTATTCAGGCTACAAGAAATCTGCCCATCTCTGGGTGGGAATACGGATAAATGATGTCATTCAACAGAATTAGGACCAGACGGGGAAATGTATCCAAATCCTGCAGGGGCTAGCACTGAATGCCGACCTCCGAGTGCTCTCAAGCATAAACAAGAGTAACCGTGAAAGCAACACAGTTTCTGGGATGTGGCTGAGAGGGTAACTGCACTTCTTGAGATGTGCTGGGGGGTGGAAGCCGAGGTTATAACACCAAATATTGGGTTGTGACAGACGCCGGACATGAGGGCCATGATTCCACAATGGACTAGAGCACAGTGGATCTATGTCATCTGCTGGGCTGTAATCGGTAGGAGCAAGCTGCACGTTCAGCACGTTTTCTCCTGGATCACATCCTTGGCGACCGATCTAGACCTCAGCCTCCAGGATCTGTTAGAGAAATAAACAAGTGGGAGACAACAACCAAAACAGCAACACAGTCGAGCGGGCGCGGGAGACGAAACTCCGCCTTTGGAAGCCTGGGGCCAATCAGAAGCCTGTTGCTGGGGCCCGGTGTTTGGCCGCCTGACGTAACCATGGAGACAGAAGAACGTTACACACTAAACACAGGCGACGTTGACGTCTATGCATTATATCCATGGAGACGACAGAGTAAACGTCATCCCCCCACACCTCCCCGCCTCCCTTAGCGCCAGGGGCGGAGGGAGCGACGCAGGCGCCGCCGTCACGTGCTGGACTCCGGGAGCGAAGCCGGGTGGGAGGGGCCTGTTGCTATGACTGCAGCTGCGGCTGTTTGGAGCTGCAATTAGAAAGTGCTGAAGTAGCAGTAGAGCCAGAACCGCTTCTGGAACAGCTTCTCCAGCCCCCGGGCCAGAGAGGGTTCCCCAGCCCCTGGAAAGCCAGGACACCCCCTAGGCTGTCCCAGCACGCCTCAGCCTCAGGTCCTAAGCCAACATCTCTCTGCGCTGCCCGTGACTCCAGACTGAGGGCCAAACCGAGACCACTCCCTCCACCCTCAGTTGGCCATAATTGTCAGGGTGACCTCCCCGACCGACCGTCTCCTCCAGACAGCAGCCCACAGAACAGCCACCGACCAAACTGCCTTGCTCATGAGACAGGAGCAAAACCAGCTGAGAAAATTTTCTCACTGTTAGAGTAAACCCCAGAATTCTCCCAGAAAGGAGAAGCATAAGGAACTTTGCGTTTATCTTTTATACGTTAAAAGCAGCAGAACTTGAGACATGCATTCCTTGGAGCTTTGTTGAAGAATTGAGGAAGGGGTGCTTAATAATCCCATTCAAGAATAGTTCCTCTCGAAGGGAGAGAAAACTCAGAAATCCCTGAGTACTGTGATACTCAAAAATGGGAAGGCCTGGAAAAACCTAAGTCAATAAAAACTGAAGCTTAAATTTCTACATTGCTTGATTTCATCTCGACTGCACAAGCCAACAGAGTGTGAGAAATCTCTCTGCGTGCCAGCCTCATTTTTCGTCACACAACTCTGGAAACAGTTATAGGAAGATTGCAGCAACAAATTGTAAACAAAACCAGGTCAAGAAACAGAGGAGAGGGCCGGGCATGGTGGCTCAGGCCTGTAATCCCAGCACTTTGGGAAGCTGAGGCAGGTGGATCTCCTGAAGTC